>NC_079411.1:13733900-14333900 GCF_029220125.1 Pseudoliparis swirei
AGTGTGGCTGTGTGTCATGTGTGTGGCTGTGTGTCATGTGTGTGGCTGTGTGTCATGTGTGTGGCTGTGTGTCATGTGTGTGGCTGTGTGTCATGTGTGTGTCATGTGTGTGGCTGTGTGTCATGTGTGTGTCATGTGTGTGTGTCATGTGTGTTGTGTGTCATGTGTGTGGCTGTGTGTCATGTGTGTGGCTGTGTGTCATGTGTGGCTGTGTGTCATGTGTGTGGCTGTGTGTCATGTGTGTGGCTGTGTGTCATGTGTGTGGCTGTGTGTCATGTGTGTGGCTGTGTGTCATGTGTGTGGCTTTGTGTCATGTGTGTGGCTGTGTGTCATGTGTGTGTCATGATTTGGGACTTCTGTTTTTGCCACTGGGGTCATTTGGCGACCTCTGGTGGTCGAAAGACATGATTTCAGTCTTTCTGGTCCACACCTGTTTTCACTTGAATTAACTTTGTTTGACCAGGGTATAAATACCTGGCAGTGTGCTAGACACGTCATCGCGACGTTTGATTATACTTTGTGATCCTCGGTACCCTCTCGTAACGTTTGCTAGTCCTCTGTGTTTTGGATTTTGACTCTTTGTTGGATTATACCATTTTTGGATTGTGACTCTTGGTTTGGAGGATACCATTTTTGGATTTGACTCGTTGTTGGGATTATACCCTTTTTGGATTTGACACTTTCATTTGGATTATAACTTTTTGTGTTCGCATTATTGCTGCGTCAAAGACACGTTTACATTCTTTGAAACTCCGTTGTGACGGAGAGGAAATAAAACAATCTGTTGACTATACTCTGCATCTGGGTCCTCAATCGCCCACTGGGTAAATCGTGGGTTACCACTCCAGCGACCCGGGTTTTTTCCCGACTCCGGGTTCCTGACAGAACGTCGCGATCATTATGGACCTAGCAGAGCACATGTCCCAGCAATGGGAGAGAATGGAGCAGACCCTCCAGGCTATATCCCTTAGCCTACAGTCAAGCAACACCCGTCTTGACCAGCACGAACAAGCACTAGTGCACCACAAGGAAGCAGAGGATCGCCAGCAGAGGGAGGCTACTCGCCAGCAGGCAGAGCTGGAGGCGCAGCGGGAGCGTATGGTCCACCAGCAGGCGCTGCTTACTTCCCAGCGCGACAGCATGACTCTCCAGCAGGAGAACCTTGCCCGCCAACAGGCGGATATTGCTCGCCAGCAGGAAGATGTACTTCGCCGCACCTGCAACAACTGGACCAGAGAGGCGCAGCACAGCATCTTCCTGAGGCTCCTGTTCCACACTCCTCTGTGGAACCCCGGGTCTCCCAGCCGCATCGCTATGTTGCAGTAGAGAGGGTCAGCAGCTTCAAGTTCCTCGGCGTGCACATCTCCGAGGACCTCACATGGACCACGCACACCACTCACGTGGTGAAAAGGGCCCAACAACGCCTGTATTTCCTTAGGAGACTGAGGAAATTCAACATGGCCCCCCGCATCCTCAGAACATTCTACACCAGTACCATCGAGAGTGTTCTGACAGGTTGCATCACCGTCTGGTACGGGAACTGCACCGCCCTGGAGCGTAGGGCACTACAGAGGGTGGTGCGGTCGGCACAGTACATCGTTGGAGGTGAGCTTCCCTCCATCCTGGACATATACACCAAGCGGTGCGTGGCCAGGGCCAAACGGATGATGAAAGACAATAACCACCCCGGCCACAAACTGTTAACCCTTCTACCGTCAGGCAGGCGATACCGCAGTATCAAGTGCCGCACAAACAGACTGAGGGACAGCTTCTTCAGTCAGGCCATCAGGCTGCTGAACAAGGACTGAGACCCTCATTAACACTATACACCAGAACATATTCTGTGAATATCTATGGCCATGGTGTATATTTTATTACATTGTTTTATATATATATATTGTCATGATGTATATTCTATTACATTGTTTTATATACATATATTGTTAATACTTTCTTTTTTTGTGTGGATATTGTATAGTTTATTCTTATTCTTTTTTTAGTCTGCTACTGCTGTCGGGTGTTTTGCACATAAGAATTTCACAAACCGATTATACTTGTACAAAAGGGGATGTGACAATAGAAACTTGAAACTTATGATGGCAGCAAGGGGGGTTGTCGAGGTTTTCTCACACAGTGCGACCTGATCTTTGAGCTCCAACCCCGTGCCTTTTCCTCAGACCGCTTCCGCATAGCGTACATCATTAACCTTCTCACAGACAAGGCCTTGAAATGGGCTACCACAGTCTGGGCGAAGCAGGGCTCAGTATGCTCTTCCTTCAAGGATTTCCAGGAAGAGATGTTACTGGTCTTTGACCAGTCCATGACCGGGCCAGACACTGCCAAGCTCCTGATGACCATTCGGCAGGACAAGCGTTCCGTTACGGACTATGCCATTGAGTTCCGCACTCGCAGAGGAGAGTGAATGGAACGACAAGGCTCTGGTAACGGCCTTCCACCACGGGCTGTCGGACGCCCTGAAGGACGGGTTGGCTTCGATCGGTTGCCCCAGGGAGTTAGAACCTCTGATTGCACACGCCGTGCGATTGGACAACCGTATGAGGGAGCGTCACTGGGACCAGGGGGGCTACTACCAGCAGATTCTGGGAGGTCCAGGTCAAGTGAAGATCCCGAGCCTATGCAGCTGGGCGGGGCCCGACTGTCGGTCAAAGAGAAGGAGCGGCGGAAGCGTCAGGGTATTTGCCTTTACTGCGGCGAGACTGGTCACTGCATATCTTCTTGTCTTGAGCTCTCGGGAAAAGGGGTCGTCCGTCCAACCAGGGAAGGGTTGTGACGGGCGCAACCCTTTCTCCCCAGTCTCCGGACCAAGCGGTGTATCTTCCTATTTCCATCTCCTGGGGCAAGAATGAACATTCATGCCAGGCTCTGGTAGACTCCGGGGCAGCAGGAAATTTCATAGACCGGGGTCTTGCACTAAGGCACAAGATCCCTCTGGTCTCCCTTGAGGCACCGCTTGCTGTCACCGCCCTTGATGGGCGAGCACTGGGAGACGGCAGCGTGACCCAAGTCACATCACGGGTGAGGCTGCAACTGGGAGATCATCGTGAGGAGATCTCCCTAAACCTGATCTACTCTCCGGAGTTTCCGGTGGTCTTGGTGTTCCCGTGGCTCAACCGCCACAACCCCCATCTTGACTGGGTAACGGGCCGCATCCTCGAATGGGGTCCTACCTGCCACGCAACCTGTCTCTTCATTGATTCTCCGCTTTGTTTTCCCAAGCCTCCTGAGCCTGCTGAACTGTCGCTGGTGCCGGCAGAGTACTTGGATCTACAGGAGGTGTTCAGCAAGAGCCGGGCCGCTTCTCTTCCACCTCACCGGCCATACGACTACTCAGTCGAGCTACAACCAGGTACCATGCCAACCAGATGGCGGATTTTTCTCTTTCCCGTCCAGAAAGGAGGGCCATGGACGATTACATCAGGGACTCTCTAGCATCCGGGTTCATCCGTCCGTCCACGTCCCCTGCTGGAGCGGGGTTTTTCTTCGTGGGCAAGAAGGATGGTTCCCTGCGGCCCTGTATCGACTACCGGAGCCTTAACAAGATCACCATCCGTAATCGCTATCCCCTGCCACTGATGTCCACAGCATTTGACCTCCTCCAGGGTGCAAGCATTTTTACCAAACTAGACCTGCGAAATGCGTACCACCTGGTCCGTATCCGGAAGGGGGACGAGTGGAAAACGGCCTTCAACACCCCGACGGGGCACTACGAATACCAGGTCATGCCTTTCGGCCTAACTAATGCTCCAGCCGTGTTCCAGGCCCTGATCAATGACTGTCTCCGTGACATGATTAATCACTTCGTTTTCGTGTACCTGGACGATATTTTGATTTTCTCCAGTTCTCTGCAGGAACATCGCCTACACGTCCGACAAGTTCTCAAGAGACTCCTTAAAAACCATCACTTTGTGAAACCCCAGAAGTGCGAATTCCACAGGCTTGAGGTTACCTTCCTGGGGTACATCCTCAGGGAGGCCCAGATTGAGATGGACCCAAAGAAGACGAAGGCAGTGAGGGACTGGGAGGCCCCAAAATCCATTAAGGGGGTGCAGCAGTTCCTGGGCTTTGCAAATTTTTATAGGAGGTTCATCCGAGGCTTTAGTTCTATTGCAGAACCCATCTCCACCCTTACCAAGAAGGGTCTGGGTCCCTTCGTCTGGACCTCTAAGGCGGAGGAGGCCTTTTGTGAACTGAAGAGAAGGTTCTCCTCAGCTCCCATTCTCGTCCTTCCGGACCCATCCCTGCCTTTCACGGTGGAGGTGGATGCCTCTGAGGTAGGGGTTGGGGCTTTTCTCTCTCGGAGGGCTCAGGACGACAAGATCCACCCCTGCGCTTTCTTCTCCCACCGGCTGAGTCCTGCAGAATCCCGGTACGACGTGGGTGACCGGGAGTTGCTGGCCGTCAAGCTGGCGCTCGAGGAGTGGAGGCACTGGCTGGAGGGCGCTCAACATCCGTTCCTGGTGTGGACGGACCATCGGAACCTTGAGTACCTCCAGGTCGCCAATCACCTCAACCCCCGACAGTCTCGATGGTCACTATTTTTTAGTCGGTTCGACTTTACCCTTTCCTACCGCCCGGGGTCGAAGAACATCAAGCCCGACGCCTTATCCCGGCAGTTTCCCTCGGATAGCCAAGATAAGGAAGAGAGGCCCGTCATTCCTCTCTCCCGGATCGTGGCATCCATCCGCTGGGGGATTGAGGCCAAGGTCAGAAGGGTGCAATGGGACGAACCCACCCCAGGTCCGGAGAGGCCTAGACTCCTCTTCGTTCCCCGAGGCGTACAATCACAGGTACTCCAGTGGGGCCACGCTTCTCGTATCACAGCTGACCCTGGGGCTCGACGGACGCTGGAGTTCGTGCAGAGACTGTTTTGGTGGCCTGGCATGGCCGAGGATGTTAACTCTTTTGTCGGGGCCTGCTCCGTCTGTGTACGAAGCAAGAACTCCCACCAGCGGCCTCAGGGGTTGCTACAACCCCTTTCCATCCCACACCGACCGTGGTCCCACATTTCCATGGATTTTGTGACCGGTCTCCCCGTATCGGAGGGGAACACTGTTATTCTTGTCATGGTAATGGCACAAAGCGACAGGTTTTCGAAAGCCTGTCGCTTTGTGCCATTACCTAAGCTACCGTCCGCACTTGAAACCGCGAAACTCGTGTTTAACCATGTATTTCGGCTGTTTGGTCTTCCACTGGATATCGTGTCCGACCGTGGTCCCCAGTTTTCTTCCAGGGTGTGGCGGGCTTTCTGCAAGAGCATTGGGGCAACGGTCAGCCTCTCCGCCGGCTTCCACCCTCAGTCGAACGGACAGACTGAGAGGCTGAATCAGGAGCTCGAGACCACCCTGAGGGCACTGGGGGCAGACAACGCATCCTCCTGGAGCTCCTGTCTTCCGTGGGCAGACTATGCACACAACACCCTCCAGTCTTCCGCTACTAATCTGTCTCCTTTTCAATGTCAGTTTGGGTTCCAGCCTCCCTTGTTTGTAGAGCAGGAGGAGGAGGTTGGGGTGCCCTCTGTTCAACACTTCATGAGAAGGCTCGGCAGAACCTGGTGCGCACCGTGAGGACCAACCAGTCCCAGGCCAACTGGCGCCGGCGACCTGCTCCTTCCTTCCGTCTGGGACAGAGGGTGTGGTTGTCCGCACGGGATATTCCCTTGCGAGTGGAGTCCCGCAAGCTGGCGCCTCGGTTTATTGGCCCATTCAAGGTCGTCCGGAGGATCAACCCAGTGACCTACCAGCTCCAACTCCCTCGCACCCTGAGGACAGTGTGTCATGTCTGTGGCTGTTTCATGTGTGGATGTGTGTCGTGGATGTGTATCACGTGTGTGGCTTTGTGTCATGTGTGGCTGTATATCGTGTGTGACTGTCATGTGTGTGGCTGTGTACACAAATTATCTCGGCTCTGTCATTTGTTCGCATGGCTTCTCCTACCATAGCTATGCCGATGACACCCAACTGATCTTCTCGTTTCCACCGGCCGAAACACGGGTGGCGGCGCGAATCTCTGCCTGTCTGACCGACATCTCTCAGTGGCTGTCTGCTCACCACCTGAAGATCAACCCTGACAAGACCGAGCTACGATTCCTTCCAGGGAAAGGCTCCCCCACCCATGACCTGACTACCACCTTCAACAGCTCTGTATTGGCCCCTACCCCGACTGCCAGGAACCTCGGGGTGACACTAGACAGTCAACTCTCCCTGACGGCCAACATCGCTGCGACGACGCGTTCCTGTAGGTACATGCTGCACAACATCAGGAGAATACGGCCTCTTCTTACTCAGAAGGCGGCACAGGTTCTGGTCCAGGCTCTGGTCATTTCACGCCTTGACTACTGCAACTCCCTCCTGGCCGGTCTACCCGCTAAGGCCATCCGACCTCTGCAGCTCATCCAGAATGCAGCAGCTCGACTGGTCTTCAGCCTCCCGAAATTCACCAACACCCCTCCGCTCTCTTCACTGGTTACCGATGGCTGCCCGCATCCGCTTCAAAACACTGGTTCTGGCGTGCCGTGCTCTAAACGGATCGGGCCCCGTCTACATCCGGGATATGGTCACACCGTACACCCCGGCACGTTCGCGCCGCTCGGCAACAGCCAATCGTCTTGTGCCTCCTGCACCTCGAGCTAATCACTCTACATCCAGACTGTTTGCTGTCCTGGCTCCTCAGTGGTGGAACGAGCTCCCCACTGACATCAGGACAGCAGAAAGTCTCTACATCTTCCGCCTGAGACTGAAAACACATCTTTTCCGACTATCTGGATTAAAACACAGATTTGCACTGGGATGGCACTTATTGTGGTGCTTTTGTGGTTCGACTGAGTTGAGGAAGTGTTGCTTCTTGTTGTTCTTGGTTTATACTCTAGGTTGAAATGCACTTATTGGAAGTCGCTTTGGATAAAAGCGTCTGCTAAATGACATGTCATGTGTGTGATGAACCCACAGATCATTTCCATCAAACTCTGCAATTCCCTCTAGCGTTCAGGAGAATGGGGTTTTTCAGTTCATTCTCTGGGCTTCAACTCAACTGACAAACCCACTGCACACTAGTGAGAAGAGGAAAAGTAAGAGATGAAATATTCAACATGACTACAAGTTCAAATGAATGATAATGTTGCACCATGTGTATTAACTTTGTAAATAGGTTATTTCTTCACCACAACTTAATATGTGATCATACGTTGATGTGTTTACAGCTTGCTCCCACATGGCTGAGGGAAGTCGATTAATAATAATCATTCATTTTAATCAGATATTATTATGAATCACCAGTAATAACCATTCATATGTTGAAGTGCTTCCAGTAGATATTATTACATGTCAGTTTAAAAAAAAAAAAGACATACTGCCTTTAATTGACAACTCTGTATTAGATATTGTCAAAGTGTCTTTGTTAACAGGCCATGTACCACATTCCTTTAAAGTGGCTGTCATTAAACCTCTCCTGAAGAAGCCCACTCTGGATCCAGAGGTGTTGGCTAACTACAGACCGATCTCTAACCTCCTCTTCCTCTCTAAGATCCTTGAGCAAGTCGCAAACCAGTTGTGTGACTTTCTACATCATTATAGTTTATTTGAGTCAGATTTAGAAAACACCACAGCACTGGTCAAAATTACAAGTCACCTTCTACTGTCATATGCATTGAATATGTTTATGTAATGCTGTTCATCTGTACACATGACATCTACTGCGTCTGTCCATCTGGGGAGAGGGATCCTCCTCTGTTGCTCTCATGAAGGTTTCTTCCCTTTTTTTCCCCTGAAAGGTTTTTTTCTGATCCAATGTGAGGTCAATATTTTATAGTTTAGTTTTCGTAAGTAAGCTTTTTTTATAGCCTTTTTTTGTCTAACAAATTGCAAAGACAATAGAGCAAAAAGTCAGAAAAAAATTGATTCATACATAAATGGGGTGACTGACTTTGAAGTTTGAGCGGGTTGTGCCCCATCCATGTAGACCAGGGGTGCTCAATACGTCGATCGACTGGTAGATCGCATGACATTAAAAAAAATTGGCCCGACACCCTATAATTTTCTTTATAGCGCCAGATTACAGCAGAAGTAATGTAAGGTCCCTTTTCTTAAAGAGCACGTCTTTGTTCTTTTATTAAACTAAACAGCCGTCTGTTATTGATCGTATCCAAACAACAGCATGTCATTTCTGTCTCTACGTGTCGCGTTAACACTTCTCAGCTCGCCGTCTCGCGCGCCGCAGAGCTCCGATGCCGGCGTGTCCGCACGCATCGAGACAGAGCAACCAAAAAAATGTCACTTGCATCAGCTGTTCTTGCTCATGAGTTTACTCCAATTTTTCCCTGTAACTTATGTTTTACACTCAAACAAAATATGACAACCCTGCTTTTTCAGGGTTTGTGTGTATATAAATAAACATAAATATATATATAACATATTATAAGTAGCTCGCATGCTGAAAAAGTGTGAGCACCCCTCATGTGGACTGTCCCGAAGGCTGTACCATCGTGTGTGAATAGGATAGATGGCAGGTGGCCCCTTGCATGGCCGCGTTATCAGTCTGGATGGGTGTGAATGGCAAAGCGTTTTGAGATGTTGGAAAACTAGAAAGGCCTTTTAGCATTTAGCATTCATAAAACGGTGCTGTATCCAGATACACAGAACGCATAGGAAATGAATAATGTTGCTCTCTGTTGAGGCCGTGCAGATAGCTGACCTTTTCTGATAAGCGTCTCTCCATGTATTTTCAGACAGGACTTTGGGCACAGTGTATCTCGACTGAGACATCGGGTCGGCACAGAGGAGTTTGTGCCTCGACCAGTACGGTTCGAGATGGGTCACGCACACAATTATCAGTGGTGTCTAATTTGTTCAGTTTTCAACAGCCACGAGTTCCTTATGCACCGTGGCAGAAAGAAGCCTTTACACAATGATTTGGTCTCTGCTGTTGGGTTAACTGATCCTGCTTCAGCTGTACAAACAAAGCTTCACATCCTTCAAGCCAAGATGAGATGAATTCAATGGAACTCTTCTTCTTGTTATGGAATCAGTTATGTAAACTCTCCTTCGATGACACACCTCAATTGTAAAGCTAGTTATATATTTTCATGTATTCATCTGCTTGTATTACTTATGAAATACATCACTACGGGCATTACTGTCATTAGGACTCTGATATTAATGTTTTATAATCAAATCCGATACAGTTTTTGATCTGTAAATTGTAAAGCAATGTGCAACAGTTTTTAAAAGTGCCACAGAATTCTAACCCATATTATTGTTAGAACATATAGTTCAGGTCCATAAACCAGACGTTGTTGAAGGTGAATATATGACCAACTAAAGTACCTTTTAAAAAACCTTTCATTTTTTAAGGCAACGTGGTCAGTGAGTCCTGATTACGGTTCAGCAGTGCCTCCCTTCTCTCCAGGAAGCCGAGCAATAGGGACTTTGCTTCCAGCAGTGTGGAGTTTCCCGCACGGAAACAGTAATATGAAGCCGCTCTACTGGCTGGAGGAGCTACTGCTGCTGCTGGACGCAGAGCTCCGACTGCAGGACTCTCTTGAGTCTGAGCTAAGAAAAAAAGAAAATATATAGTTTCTTCTGATTTTGTGGCGAATCAGACCCGAAGACAGTCATTAAGAATAAATACGATGATCGTTTTGTTTACTTATGTTCTGAAGGTCATATAGAGGCATCAGTATTGTATTGAGATAACTGAGATATTGCAAACAGCGGCAGCCATGTGAAAGCATTACCATGGCCACTTAATTGCCTGCCGGTGTACAATGACTCCCTAGTCTGAATCCGTTAATACTATGCAGCACATGTTGCTGAGTATTTGTTCAGGTAAACACCATGATGATACATTCATGGCCACTAGTGCCTCTGGAACTCTATTGAAGGTCATTTAAGGATTATGACAATGAAAAAGGTTTAAATCTAAAACCTTTGAGCAGAGAGGAACATTATAGTGTTCATTGTAACATTTACACCTTCCAAGGTATGAAACAAACTCCGATTCTATGAAGCTGTTACACAGAAAAAAGTATAATTATGCCTCTACATCGAGCAGTTTCTTACATAATGAAGGTTTTCAACATTGTAAACCTAGTTTTATAAACACACACTCAGCCCTCTGCTAGACTCAGTTCATACTCTCCTCCAATCACGAACACACGTTCAAACATGACACATTTGCAAAATAAACATTTGCCAACCAGGTTTCTTGTTTCAAGTTTCTTGTCTGAGGCTTAGCCTACCCACACCATCCCTGAAGCACACAAACAGCTCTTCAGTGGGCTGGATGAGGCCAGTCAAAAAGGAGAGACGGGGCTCGAGACTCCTTTCCTCACACCAGCGCTGGAATCTGGACTGCTTTGCCTTGTACCAGGTAATGTTGGATCCTGCCCTTGCTGACCTCATGGTCTGCACAACCTGTACAGACAGTCCATCCCTTCTCAGCGTGTCCCTCTTAAGGAGGTTGGTATGTCAATCCTCCTTTGGAAGCCACAAACTACAAACCAGTCTGCCTTGGTACCACCCTCCACACCTTTTCAGGGACACTGTGAACATCATGACATAAGAGGTCACTTTACCCAGCAGCGAACCCTTCAACAGGGTTTGTCAAAGATCGTTCTCCACCAAGGAGGAAATGGTAACAGAGCACCTCTTGTGCTTCTTCGCATCCAAGAGAAGGCTGACTCTGTGAATGTGCAGCCGCCCTGAACCCCACCACGACAGGCAACACTGCCACGTTCGCACCCTGCAGCCGTTTGCCAACAGCCTGGTGCATGACCGGCAGTCTGTGTTTTAACAGACTAGCCGTCAGACGCATGCGGCGGCTCCTGAAAAAATTCTCGGGGGGGGCAATTTTTTTGATAATGATTAACCCTCCCAAAACCACATAACTTCAGACAGCTGTCTATGTTTAGCTTCGTCACAATGCCATCAAGTGATGTGACTCCAATCATTGTTATGGCTGTGACTGAACACTGTCTGTGAGCTTGTAGTTAGTTCATAAGCAGACAGACAGTCTGAGGCAGTCTGTGAGCTGTCTGTCAGTAATACAGCTCTTTGATTTGGGTATTTTTTCAACTCCAATGAGGGGCAAATTTGGTATTCATGAACGTTTTGTCATCTGGGATTCGTTCTGAACTCAGGCCGTTGGTGATTACATTCACATCAACTCTACAGTCATCTTCAGATTTAAATAATTATAATAATAATAAATATGAGATCACAATTTGTGACTCCTGCATCTGTGCTTTTTCAAATAATAGAATAAATACAATTGCAATCACTTTCAAGTAAACCAGATTGCTTCACCAGACAAGAAAAAAGCTCAATGTTGAGCTTTTGTTTTGAAGGACAACAGCAGAAAAGCCGAACTCACGGAGGTAGGACCTGGCAAGTCGCCAAGAATCTCGGCAGTCGCGCAAGCGCAGGCGTAACCTGTTAATGCCGTAACGTAAACATTTACACGAAGGTACAAGCCTTTCAACATTTAATAATTCATGACTTAGTTTTATGTCTTTGTACTTTGACCTTGTGTAATATGTGAAGTTATCAATAAAGGTATTTCTGCATTTCCCTTGCGCCTCACCTGTAGTCCTACGTTCCCCTCTTTCAGGAGCACAGCTGACAACACGGCTGTCAGAGAACCCATTTTCAGGTGTTCATTAAAATCAGGCGGAGATATTTTCTGACGTCGATCTTCCAGTCAGGAAGAAAACGTTTCTGAAGACACTTTAGAAAATGTTCGAGAACGAGGAACAAAGTGTTTCTGATTTTATTAATTTTTTTATTTTATTTTTTCTTCTTTTCCCCTAGGCAGTGCGTCGCCCCAATCGCCCTTATGGACAAGCCGCCCCTGGTCAGACGGCATGCAAACAAGCGCAGCCCACACTTACTCCACTCTTCTTCTAGTTGATTGCGAACCCTAACTCTGTTCAAAATGAATTGAGCCGTGTGAAAAACAGACGATTCTCGGGACTTGAGGACCAGGACATATCTGAATGGCAACCTGTTGCGCTCATAGGCTCTCCCATGGAAGGCGAAACGTAAGAGCAGTCAATAAATTGCCAGTCGATGAAGATAAAAAGGATGACAGCAGTCTATGCTGCCTTATATACTTTAGAGTCAAACATCATTCTGGGAGGCATGTCCTGATTGGCTGGCTTCGCTTCAGTGTACGTGTAATTGGAGCAGAGAATGACTTGTCGTCCAGTCCAGTATCTGGCGCAGTCTGGTGAGTTAGAACCTTTTTATATGATTTCCCTTCTCAATCACATGGAAGCTTAAGTATTATTGAGCCTCAGTCATTTTGATACTGTGGCAGCTGTCCCCAATCTGGCCTCGGCTGCTGACTGATTGCCAATCAGTCAGAGCAGCTGACTGGTTACCAACCAGCCAGCAGCGAGGCCAGTTTGGGGACAGCTGCCACAGATACCAAGGTATGTTTGACAAATATACAGCCTAACAAGAAAATTCAAACATGCATCCTATGGGCAAGGTAAGGCATCTTTAATAATTGATTGTGAAACTCGATGAACTTTACATTTAAAAGACAAATTAAGGAAATAATACATTAAATAAAATGAACATTAGGCATTTTCAACAACATATGCATACTTCATATTCCGGATTCAACAGGAAAGCCACATTTTGAAGACCTGACTGGTCTGATGGGGTTCAGTGAGAAGATCCCAAATACACTGGGGAGCAAAACCTTGTAGTGCCTTAAAAACCAAGTAGTTTTAAGTGAATTCTCTGATAAACAATGAAGAGATTAAAGTATAGATCATATAAATAATGTCTACCTTCATAAATGATGACCTCCATCTCCTCCACGATCTTCCACTTTGTGTCCTAATCCCATTTATGAGGATCCATTACCTCCTCTCTTGAAACATCCCACATTCTTCTCAAGGCCACATTCCTCTCAAGGCCCCCGACAATGATGAGTGATGATAAATCAACGACACATTTCATCCTAACCTTCCAAATACAAGCAGCGTGGTGCATTTCTACAATACTTGCCTTCCTTCCCTGCACACACACACACACACACACACAAAGTAAATCAGGAACATGCATGCAGGACAGGGTAGCCATTCCATACGCATTGACAGCTCAAGCCTCCAATTTAAAGTGGAGGCCTGGGAGTTGAGTCTGCAGCAAAGGGCCCATAATTGGCATCCTTCCTGTCTTATTAAAGACAAAAGCACTGGGATGGATCCCCTAAGCCAGATCTTGGTTTTTATTAGAATTGTGTGTAAACAGAACCACACACAGACACAGCTAAAGGCAATACTCATCACAGAGTTTTGGTTTTCAAGCAGAAAATTAAAGTGATCAACCGTTGTATATAAAATGTTCAGTGGCTGCAACATTAATCAGGTGAAAACTATTTACTTCAAATTGATAGTCGAGAGTTCAATTAAAGAAATAAAGAAACAATACAAGATATATCTCAAAAGATTTGAAGTTTGAGCTTTTCCTTCCTTTTCGTTTGTTCTCAGCCTTAAACGCTCATAATTCGATGGTGTTTTGTGATGCTCCTGGACAAAGACAAGGTTGAAAGATTCACAGCTCCTCTCCTCCACCTCTTCTGGTTCAGTAAAGCGCGTTGGTTTAACAAGTCTCTGCCCTTCGATGCTCAAAGTCTTAATCCCCCAGGGGAGGGAACAAAGTCTTGTTTAAAAAGGAAAAAAAGTGTTCTCACTTCTTCTGACTGCTCAGTGATTACCCTGACTTCCCTGAATCGTTCAGAGCCATGCTGGCACGAAAGGAAACTATTCAAAATCTAGCCACCCCCACTGAGCTGGTAGCTAGCAGGAGTCCCACGGCCACTGCAGCCTCACCTCTATTAACGCTTTCGGCTGTGCTGGCAGCTTTTTTCACTTCATGAGCCCTATTTAGAATACGCTGACAAGTGAACTAATTTGACAATTAGCAATTTGGTGTTTTAGTTGTGCTGCAGTATTGAGAGTTAATATATCCTTTGCCAGCTGAGTAAGAGGATGGAGAAGCTGAAAGAGCTCTAGGGAGGATTTGATGGAGATGGCACATACACAATTAGCATGTTACCCCCTGTGGTTCTCCTTAACAGTCAGTTTTTCAAATGGTGGCTAAATTAGGTCTATGAGCAAATTGTTGGGCTCTAAACACTTGTGTATTGTATACATTGCCCACTCTGCAGCGTAGACAAGCTTTCTGTATCGCTAGTAGTTTAAGTTTACTTGTGTAAAAGTAAGGAGACTTTCTGAATATGCCTTTATTCTTTTTTCCCTGACAATAGAGGACATTGTCAGGAGTCTCTGCTGTATTGTCTGAAAACCTGTGTTTGCATAACTCTGGCAGTCTTTGTCCGCAAAGAACAGGGAAAAAAAGTCTTTCAATTATCTGGCAGAGTGACTGTATATGTTCATTGAGCGCCAGAAGAAAAGGCCTTGTTCTTCGGAAAATAAATCCATCATAAGTAGGCATCTAATAGCTGAGTCTGTTTCGTGTGTGTCTGGATGCTGGTTCTCTGTAGAGAATCATTGTTCCTGACAGTAAAAAAGAATATATGGAAACAGCTCTTCAAAGCACTTTATTATTTTGAAGAGCATATACAGTGTTAACCCTCCTGTCGCCTTCGGGTCAATTTGACCCGATTCAATATTTAATGTCGGTGTTCTTTCGGTAGTCAACAAACAAACATAAAGTACCTCACACTTAAACTTGGAAAACAATATTAATTCTAATAATTTTCTGGAGATTATAATAGTTGGGGTCATATTGACCCCAAGGGTAAAATATGTCAGTAAATATAAAGGTAACAGGAGGGTTAAACATTGAATCGAGTCAAATTGATCCGAAGGCGGCAGGAGGGTTAATGAAGAATGACATTTATAAATTGGTCTAAAGTAGTAAACTCCTGGCAAACATTGCTGTGAGTCTTCCAGGTGTGATATCAAAGACCACTGATGGGATGCTGACAATATTGATTACCTACAAAATGGTGATCATTCAGCACGGGGAGCTGTATTGAATCTGAAATCCAACTTCCACATGTTGTTGGTGAGGGTTAATTGAAATGGTGCCATGCCATTGTTCCTATGGGCCATTTGTCTGAAACCCCAATAATAGTATGAAGGATGTCCCTTTGGAAAGCCCATTTGTTAGAAAAACCGTTACCCTGATAGCATCAATGAATGACTATATTTTATTTATGGTTTGATGCACATATGAATCCTAGCGAAGTCTAATTTCGACGCCTGTCCCTGGTTCGGCTTTTCTGCTTCAAAGGGCAATCCAGTTAACAGAAGAAACTGGCGTAAGTTTAAGTGGATACGTTGAATGCCAAAAATGTATAAATCAACCTCGTATCACACTTGCAGAAACGCACAATGCCCTCTACGTTGTAAGACAAATGGTAAGACCAGAGGTCGGCAAACCGCGGATCTGGAGTCACATGTGGCTCTGTAGCCCCTCTGCCTCCCTGAGGCTTTGACAACAATAATTCCCCAGTGGACAATCTTTCAACGGGAATACCTCTTATCTTGGGGTTTAATTTACAACGGTATCATTGAAAAATGTGCATCACATCCTATTACATCGCTGTCAAGTGCCCTTATAATCATGCTTTGCAGAGCCCCAACCTCGATAAACTGTCACTGGATAAATATGAATTTTTTTAATTAGAGGAGAGTTTAATTCTGCGTGGACGTATTAATGTGCAAACAAGAAAACAATTAATGTTGAAACACTCTTCCAAAACAAACACACAGCATTTACTGAAAAGTATCACACTGCAGTTGAACATAAGAAGAGTGATTTCTCCGCTGCTGCAGCAAACTGAGCAAATAAATATACTTTCACGAAGTCTCCAAACTCAATTCCTGCTGCTGGTTCTGGAGCAGCTCGCGAGATATTAAGGTGTCAGTTAATAAAATTGTATCCGTCCTCGAGAGCATTTCATAACTCGTCTCAAACTTCGGCGTAGTGAGGATGCTCAGTGTCAGCGTAACTAAAGTTATGTGCTTTAAAATGTAAACATAGTAGTGTGGACATGGATGAGTTATTTTAGTTAAATAAGAAGTTATTGCATTTAAACCATCCTTGGCATAGGTGCAGTGGGCTAGTGTGAAGCGCCTGAGCGGACAATTTAGGGTTCAGTGTCTCGTTTTCGGAAACTTTGACATGCAAACTGTGTGCAGGACCGGTATCGAACATGCTGACCTTTGGTTACAGGACAACCACTCTACCCAGGAGTGACACAGATGGGGAGGGGTTAACACTGCATATAGTTGCATGTTAAATTGTCTTCAATGTAAAGAATTGTCTTTATTATAGTTTTATCATTTCATAAATACGACAAACTATAATATGACTATATATACAAGCTGTGATAACAAGTAGCTATTGCAGCTCCAGAGACATTCCTTTGGGTGAAAATAGGGCAAAATGGCTCTTTGGATAGGAAAGGTTGCTGAAACCTAGGTTAGAGTAACAAAACAAAAATACTTTGAAAAAGGATTATGGTTATGTGTGTTTGAGCCACCAACCCAAAATGAGAAACCTTGATTTTCAACGTATCGATGGTATGCAAAAATGTATAATGCCAACATGTTTTCCTGATGACTGGGCTGAAAAAGGTAGTAGCATATCATCTCATTACAAAAAGTACAAAAGTCATTATTTACACCAGGTTTTACATGTGTAACATATGTGTATGTGTGTATGTTTCTTATTCATGTCAATAATACTTGCATAATTGTGTGTGAGTGTGTGTGTAAACATGCAGTCTTTATATGTGTATCTGATCCTCTACCTGTGTAAGTGCTTGATCTTCACCTTTTCATTAAACATTTTCAGATTAGTTTGTGTTCTATTTCCATGTACAGTAAGACACATTTGTAATAATATAATCTAAGATGTCATAGGAGAAGTCAAATACTCTCTTGGTATGGTGAAGAACATCTGTTTTGGACACAGTCAGTCACATCCTCTGTAGCTTGTATACTTCAACGAAAATCTGTGTGAGCGCACATTGAGACATTGGTTTTAACAAAGTCCACGTCATGCTTTAAAACGGCACAAACAGCAACAGATGTGGAGCATGTGGCGCAATTGAAAAACTCTAAATAAACAAATACAATTAAAATCCTCAATCCATTTTTGCTATGCATTCCACTAAATGCGTAATTAAAGAATTCCTCGCTGTTGATCATGGAAGTGCTTTTTCAACCGTGAAGCATGTGCCAAATGTTGTACACATTTGGGATTTGAAGTTTGTCCACCAGCTGTTTTCACGTTGGCAAGCCCCATCAGTGCTGCATATCACTTTTGGACATTCAAATTGTTATTATCCAAGAAACTTAATCACCTTGCAGCTTTACAACCTATCGGATAAGGGCAGGAGAGAGAGAGGGGGAATAGATGGATAGCCGGGAAGAATGGAAGAGTGACAGGGACAAAAAAAAGATGACTGTTGGAGGAAGTGGAGAAGCAACGTCTTGGCCCCAGATTTTGATCGTGTCAGAAGCAATGACATAAATGATGTATCTCTGCAGGCCCATCAATAACACCCAAAGAGGGCCTAATGGAGGTATAAAACTGGACAGATGAGAAGTTTTGCTCAGAGCTTTCATAAATCAGCCACTCAGAAGGACCTAGATAAAAGCCAACAGCACTGGCAGGCTGCATACATTGCAAATGGACACTGCAGGAAGTATTAATGTTATTGTAATTATCATGAAGCGCTCGGACACTTGAAGCACATTGAATACATATTATGGTCAAATGCATGGGCTTTTACTGCACAGGGATATCATTCATCAAAGATTTAGCGTCTTACTGATGCATCTTAATAATACAGCAACACAGACATTACACAGCTCTTAGAGATTCATCTTCTTATCACCGATTGTTGTTAATGAAATTAAACAGGGCAAGGCTGATTAAACAGTCAATCATATTAGATGTTAAATGATTAGCATTATGTATGCTGGAGTTTTTTCACACTTGAGTCAATGCTGTATGTGTGAGTCTGGGAGTGAGGAACTAATGCTGCAACCTACTGCCATGTAACATGTAGAGAGATATTAGCAGCAATCACCTAAATGTAACTAGAGAATTACATTTTAAAGTTCTTCATGTTACCATTTGTATTTTGTGCCATGGTACCGTCAAGTCACCACTAATGGAGCACTCACGCCATGTTGGCAGAGGGGGTAGAGCGGTTAAACCTCCGTCAGTCTTCCCTTAGTGCGTTCAATATTGCAATGAGGAACAGCCAGGTATTCATGTAAATAAATGGAAATTAAGTCAAGGCTTTCTTTTATTTAATATTTGAAGTGGTTTGTTAAGTAAAACAATTTTGATTAGCAAATTTGTGATTTGAAATTTTGGGCTGAACAAAATAAATTTAAGAATAAAACAGTGTTAGAAACAGTATTAAAAAGAATGCCTTTCATTCACTTTTTTCCAAAACAAATGCACATGATGGCCAGATCACAAAATTAACACAAAATGAAAGTTTATTTTAATAGCTTTAAAGCAATGTTTCAAAAATATCTTCATATTTGATTTTGCCCCTGTGGATATCAGGTCCTTAAACGGCTCTAATGAAACAAGTTAATAAAGGGAAGCACACACTTATCTATAGATGTGCCAGTAATGCACACCTGCCTGCTGTCAGTGACAGAGGAAGGTTGGAAGAGATGAAATCAATATGAGTGAGTAACTACCAGGCACTCATGTATCTTTTTGAATGTGATAAGTGCAGTGTTTGTGCAGGTGTGCATTGTGTTCATGAATATGCAGCAGAACAGCATTGTTCTCATGATGACATCCCTAAGAAGTAGTTAGTCCAGCTCTGTGACGGGATGTGAGCAACTGGAGAGGACGCTGCTCTCAGCCAGCCAGAATGCAGACCGAGGCTTTTTACACAGAGGATTGAGGAGGGATGGAGAAAGGAGAGAGAAGGGGGGGATATGTAATTAGGTAGAGAGACAGAGAGGATGTGGGCGAGGGACGAAGGGAGAGATGGAGGGAAAGAAAACCTCTAAGGAAGAAAGACAGTAACACAAAAAGGGAGGAATAGAGGAGGTGAGAGGCCAACAGAGACAGAGACAGTTTGAGCAAAAATCATTTAGTGCTAAGCTAAATGCCAACTAAGAATAGACTTTGAATCAATCAAGCCCAGCTATCTGGCTGGAGAATTAATATGTCCCAGAGAAAGCATTGGCTCGCCTCCAAAAGCTGCAGGAGGGCACTAGTTTTCTTAAACCTTTTCTAAAATGTAAATACTGTCGAAACCAGAAGAGACCATGCTCAGTCATAATATGTGCTACAAAGATGAATATTTTTAAAACAGCATTCGATAATTAAATTGAATTCAGTTTATTTCTATTAGCACAAAATAAAAAAAGGGAAGAAACCTTCAAGAGAGCAACTGAGGAGGATCCCTCTCCCCGGGTTAGAGTTTTTAAAAAATTACATTTATTTAAACCTTTATTTAAACAGGTGAGTCCCATTGAGATTAAACGTCTCTTTTTCGAGGGTGACCTGGCCAAGACAGGCAGCAACAATCAAATAGACCTTAACAACACCCCAACCAAAAGAGTGTTAAAACCAGCTTATTGTTGAGGTTTCTGCTTGAAATAACATACCCTAACTAAAAAGGATGTATGTCTGCAACCATAAAGGCTATTTGAATAATGTTGTGGTTATAATAAAGCACTTTCAGGATGATTATCTCTTAGAAAGATGCACAGCAAACGCCTAAACTAACCCAGATAATAGCACAATATGTGAACAGTCTCTCTGCAAAGTTCGACATTCAAAAAGTGAAGCAGAACATAGTTAGAAAGTTTTTAGTAAAGACAATTTAGGCAAGGTCTCTAAAATGTATTTTTAGGCACATTTGAGAACCATCCGTGCCATTTGTATTTTCTCATGTACCAAACCATATATTTTACTTGTATATTACTTATGGTGTCCAATACATCCAAATACATCAGTTTGTTTACACCAGTAAACCAAAGATAAAAGAACGAAACAAAGTGGTGCTGTGTGCATGCGTCCTCGTGCGTAATGATAATTTTCCTCTCACTCGCAGCTGAGGAATATACGAGGAGATATCACAGCGGAGAAGGGCCGGAATCTTCGGAATCGTTAGAGCCAATAGAATTGGTAACAAGAAAGACAAGATTGACAGCACTGTGAGCCAATCGGAGACAGAAAGGCGTTGGCATTTGTGAAACGTCAAATCCGATACGCTGAAATTGAACTTCCTTACAACAGGAATGAACGTCCCCTCCTCATGTCCGGGAGGATTTGAATGACACATGGATATAGGCAGGACATATATCAGTTTTAATTTACCGGGGAAAATAGTTTTTCTTCTTCTAACCAACAACGGTAAGCAGCATCTGCTGACTGTAAAGGGATGAAGCGATTCTTTGGTTCATATCTCCGTGATGCTTTGATGCAGAATGATTCTGTACACGGATTCTAAATATTAAATTCAATTTTATTCAATGAACTGAATTGAATTGAATAGAATATTTAGAATCCGTGCTATCTTGCACTTTCCGATAGCACCGAGCTACGCATCGCTAGTTCCAGAAACATGCTGAGTGGGCCGACTCCTGAGAAAATTATGAACATGATATTTTAATAATTATTTTAGTTGGTCTGTTGAAATGGCTTACTGATTATTGTAGCCCAAGTTGTGTTCTTTAATTAGATGCATAAATTCATTATATTTGCTCATATTTATTATAATGTTGTACACAGTTTAACCACAATGTTTAAATTACCTCCCAATTGGGGGGCACGGGGCTTAAATGAAAAAAGAAAAAAAGGATGCATCAGCATGAAAGTACACTAAAGGGCAACTCCTATCTTTACAATCAGAGCACTTGCTTTGATGCTCTTTCTCCGCTACAGGTGCTGTGCTTCCTCTGCAGGGTTGACCGCTTGGTTCAGTCACTCTACAACTCATCAGATTGAGTCTGATCTCCTGTAAGGGAACACGGTGACGCTGAGACAAACACGGCCCCTATCGGCATCCACCTTCAGTATCAAAGAATCCATTTGATCAACAGAAGGGAATACAGGGCCTGTCTGTTTCCCGTCATGTGTAGCTGCAATTCAGAGGTAGCCCCCAGTTCTTAGCTCTTGATTGTGTGCAATACAATGCCAGCCAGGCTTAAAAACACAGTCTAACTGGCAGTCACGCAGTCACCCCATGCTCTTTACATGTAACTTCTGTGATGACTAATTGTCAGGATCTAGGTAAAATAAGCACTTGCCCTTTGCTTGCTCTTTCGAATGTGACACATTCTTGCCTCATTAGATAAGAGATTTTCTCACTCAATGAAACATTTTTCATGGAGCTTTTATTATTGTCAGCATAAGTTTTGAAATATAATGGCTTCAAACACAATATTATTTTCTGCCAGCTTTGAAGACTCATGTGACACGTGTTTACACAGATTGCTTCCACCAAGGCTTTAAAAATCTCCTTTTTTGCCATTGATGACATAATGGATGTCCTGCAAAAATCCTGCGTCCCCATCTATCACTTTAATCATTTCCTGCAGATTTCTCAAGACCACATTTAGTGAATGCATCTATCTTTCTCTCGTTGAGGCTGCGGACCAAGACGGATCGTCTCACCTACAAGATGTAAGCCGCACAGCACGGCTGGCAGTTCTTATTTCTTAACAAATTTTTTCTACTGGTGGACTTTGATTATTCTCTAATTCGTGTCAGAACATTTACCAGTAAATCACTTTAAGATTTTAGGAAATATACATGTATTGACTTTCATTGGTGGCTTAGATGAATAGACTGATTGCATCTCCAAAGCTCTCTTATTAACATGTAATGCTTTTTTGGTTTTATCCATAAAAATAAAAAAATGTAATAATGACGAGTCAGTTTTAGAAGTTATTACATCCTGGAACTATTTCTTGGCCAAGCCATTGACTTCCTGGAGTCTGTGCCTAAAGAAGTTACTGTGCCAAACCAAAAGTCCAACACCTTGTAGGCAGGTCTTGCATGATTACATGTTATTTTAAAAAAAGAAGCCTTTTCCTGATAAAGAGGTTGTGTTTAAGCTAGAGTGAGTATTGCAAAGTTGAGACTAACATCGGGAATGATAGACTTGCACTTAGCTATGCAATTAATACGTCATAACCACAACTATATCAAAGCACACTGATTTGCGAAAGATTAAAACATCTGTAACTAGAACGGGCACTCGGTAGAGCGCATACCTTCGCATATCACAAGATTGGGCATTGAATTATGAACATGTTGGCATTAGTTGCATGCCAATTGGATCAAAATTGACTATGGTAAAAAGAAGATGTTGACCTTTTCACGACCTTGACCTTTGACTCGATCGATCCCAAAATCTAATCAAATGGTCCCCGGATAATAACCAATCATCCCACCAAATTGCATGCGATTCAAGAAGATTTTGACCTGTTCATGACATTGACCTTTGACCCGATCGATCCCAAAATCTAATCAAATGGTCCCCGGATAATAACCAATCATTCCACCAAATGTCATGCGATTCGGTTTAATACTTTTTGAGTTATGCGAGTAACACGCATACAAATAAATAAATAATTACACGGCGATCAAAACATTACCTTCCACATTTTCAATACGAAGGTAATAACAGATATATGAAGGCTGGTGTCGGCTGCCAGGTAATTGCGGTCAGAGTAGCACTGGAAAATTGACGGAAGCAGGTATGTGTGAACATAATTAGACCAATTTTCTCTCCCCATCTCCTTTAAGGGTCAAGTTTAGGTTCCATCCCTAGTGCCGTTTATTACATTACATTACATGTCATTTAGCAGACGCTTTTATCCAAAGCGACTTACAATAAGTGCATTTCAACCTAGAGTACAAACTAAGAACAACAAGAATACAGGAAGTAACATTTCCTCAACATAGTCAAACTACAAAAGTACCATAAGTAAGAGCTATTTAAGTGCCACTGAAGTGCAAATCTGTGTTTTAATCCAGATATAGTCGGAAAAGGTGTGTTTTCAGTCTCCGACGGAAGATGTAGAGGCTTTCTGCTGTCCTGATGTCAGTGGGGAGCTCGTTCCACCACTGAGGAGCCAGGACAGCAAACAGTCTGGATTTCGAGTCATTAGCTCGAGGTGCAGGAGTCACAAGTCGATTGGCTGTTGCCGAGCGGAGCGAACGTGCCGGGGTGTACGGTGTGACCATATCCCGGATGTAGACTGGGCCCGATCCGTTCAGAGCACGGTACGCCAGAACCAGTGTTTTGAAGCGGATGCGAGCAGCCACCGGTAACCAGTGAAGAGAGCGGAGGAGCGGAGTGGTGTGGGTGAATTTCGGGAGACTGAAGACCAGTCGAGCTGCTGCATTCTGGATGAGCTGCAGAGGTCGGATGGCCTTAGCGGGTAGACCAGCCAGGAGGGAGTTGCAGTAGTCGAGGCGTGAAATGACCAGAGCCTGGATCAGAACCTGCGCCGCCTTCTGAGTAAGAAGAGGACGTATTCTCCTGATGTTGTGCAGCATGTACCTACAGGAACGCGTTGTCGCAGTGATGTTGGCCGTCAGGGAGAGTTGACTGTCGAGTGTCACCCCGAGGTTCCTGGCAGTCAGGGTAGGGGCCAACACAGAGCTGTTGAAGGTGGTAGTCAGGTCATGGGTGGGGGAGCCTTTCCCTGGAAGGAATAGTAGCTCGGTCTTGTCAGGGTTGATTTTCAGATGGTGAGCAGACATCCACTGAGAGATGTCAGTCAGACAGGCAGAGATTCGCGCCGCCACCCGTGTTTCGGACAGTGGAAACGAGAAGATCAGTTGGGTGTCAGCATAGCTATGGTAGGAGAAGCCATGCGAACGAATGACAGAGCCGAGAGAATTTGTGTACAGAGAGAAGAGGAGGGGACCCAGGACGGAGCCTTGAGGAACCCCAGTAGTGAGAGGACAAGGATCAGACACAGATCCTCTCCAAGTTACCCGGTAGGTGCGGTCTTTAAGGTAGGAAGAGAAAAGAGCGAGTGCAGTGCCTGAGATCCCCAGGTCCTGAAGAGAAGAGATAAGGATCTGGTGGTTCACGGTGTCAAATGCTGCAGAAAGGTCGAGAAGGATAAGGACAGAGGAGAGAGAGGCTGCTCTAGCAGTGTGAAGCTGCTCAGAGACAGCAAGGAGGGCAGTCTCTGTTGAGTGGCCGGCCTTGAATCCAGACTGGTGAGGGTCAAGAAGGTTGTTACTGTGGAGATAGGAGGACACTTGGCTCAAGATAGCTCGCTCCAGAGTTTTGGAGAGAAAAGGAAGAAGAGAGACCGGTCTGTAGTTGCTGACTTCAGACGGGTCGAGCGTGGGTTTCTTCAGGAGAGGGTTGACTCTCGCCTCCTTCAGAGAGTTGGGGAAACAACCAGTTGAGAGTGAGCTGTTAATAAGATGGGTGAGAAAGGACAGAAGATCAGGAGCAATAGCCTGGAGAATGGGAGACGGGACGGGGTCTAGGGCGCAGGTGGTCGGTCGGCGGAGGTCACCAAGCTAAGAACTTGATTGGGAGACAGGGGGGTGAAAGAGGAAAGAGAGGGGGATGAAGAAGTTAGTGTTGGTGAGGTGATAGAAGATGGATTTGTAAACGAGGAGCGTATGTCGTCTATCTTGTTTGTAAAGTAGTCGACAAAGTGGCTCGGCAAAAGGGTGGAAGGAGGAGGGGGACAGGGGGGATCAAGGAGGTTGGAAAAGATAGAGAAGAGTTTTTTGGGGTTAGAGAAGGAAGACTGAATTTTGGTCAGGTAGAACGAGCTTTTGGCTCCAGAGATAGAGGTAGAGAATGAGGAGAGGAGAGATTGGTAGAAGAGCAAGTCTTCCGCTTGATTCGATTTGCGCCATTTTCTTTCCGTCGCTCGCAGGGTGGCTCTCTCGGCGCGCACCGAGTCCGACAACCACGGAGCCGGAGAGGATTTCCGAACCGGTCGTGTCTTAAAAGGACAAAGAGAATCAAGAGATGAAGACAGGGAAGAGAGGAGAGTGTCTGCGGCAGAGTTAGGCTGCATGAGTGAGAAGCAGTCAGTTGAGGGGAGAGCAGATAGGACAGAGGAGGCCAGAGAGGAGGGGCAGAGGGTGCGAATGTTGCGGCGTACAGGTGCAGAGTCTGTAGATATGGGTGGGTTGTCAGTACCAGAGAGCGAGAGAGAGTAAGAGATGAAGAAGTGGTCAGAGACATGGAGAGGAGTTACAGTGAGGTTGGAGGTAGAGCAGTTTCTAGTGAAAATGTAGTCAAGGCGGTTGCCGGCTTTGTGAGTGGGAGGGGAGGGACTGAGTGAGAGGTTAAAGGAAGACAGTAAGAGTAAGAGATCACATGACTTCTCTGTCTGGATGTTGAAGTCACCCAGAAGGATGAGCGGGGGGCCGTGTTCCGCGAAGTTCGATAGGAGGACGTCTAGCTCTTCCAAGAAATCTCCCAAAGAACCAGGGGGACGGTAGAGAACAACAATGTGAAGTTGAACCGGATGAGTAACGGTCACAGCATGAAACTCAAAAGTCAGTGGGATAAAGAGTGGAAGGTAGGGAGAGAAACACCATGTGGGTGAGATGAGTAAACCTGTACCTCCACCCCGACCAGAGGGTCTGGGTGTGTGGCTGAAGGAGAAGGCAGAGGAGAGAGCAGCCGGGGTAGACGTGTTGTCTGCTGTGATCCAGGTCTCAGTGAGAGCCAGGAAGTCAAGCGACTGCTCCACAGCAAAGCCAGAGATGAAGTCAGCCTTGCGGTTGGCTGACTGACAGTTCCAGAGGCCTCCTGTGACCAGGTGCTGGGTGTGAGTAGAACGGGTAGGAAGGATAACAGAGGAGGGGTTCCGGTACATGAATGAGCGAGTCCTATAGTAACTACGAGTAGAGATACGCACAGGTATGGAAAAGACACACATATTCACAAAATGGGGAAAAGACTCTTCCACCCCCGAAGACTCCAACGGAAGACTCCTATGTCTTTGTCCTCCGAGTCTTGACTCCAACGCAAGACTCCTATGTCTTTGTCCTCCGAGTCTTCATCCGATGAGTCACGCTGACGCTACAGCTGACGCGAAAAACCCCATCCGGTTATGAGCCCAAGTTAGTGCCAATTACCTCCAGCCGCGTTGACACCGCCCCTTGGTTTAAAATGCGTGTCCATAGGTTAGTCTTCACTTCCTGTGCAAATGGCATATTCTTTTTCAGCGATTCCCTCTTTTAGTTTGCTTTTTGTTCGGTGTGAAATTGTTTGGTTATGGTAAGGCAGAAAAAAAACATCTTGCTTTGTGTGACTTTGTTTGTGAAAACGTAGACACCGAATTTTGCTCCAAAGATTCGACATTTGGACCCCACGACGTCTTCATTCAGCAAAGGTTGAGGAAACATCCCGCATATGGTTAGTAAAAGGGCAAAAGTTATTTGCAGGTCTGTGCCGAGGCGTGATTCAAATTTTACATTTGAGGTTTTTCTTCTCCCGATCACACAGTACCAAAGGTCTTCATTAACCATATGAAGAAAAGGTTCCACTTCCACACTGAAGGCACTGACTAAACCATGAAACTGAAGACTCTCTGTGCACAGTTATAAATGACTGAAAACTTCCATTATTCATGCAGCGCTCCCACGCTCCCTGTACAGAAACATCTTCATGCTGCAAGTGCCCAGCCAGAGGTCATGACCCTCATTAGAAGATGCAACAGAAGGTCTGTGTGGAGACATTAGGTCTGAATTACAATATCTTTCTTTGAACATGTTGGGAAGTCCTCTGCTGCCTTTGCCACAGTGCTGCTAATGCTGCAGAGAAATACTTTCCTGTTCTGCCCGCAGTACCATTTCAGTATGTAATCACCAAGCTCATGAAAATTTCAACGGTAGTGAATAATTGAAAGTGCCTGCGTTAAAAAGTATGTGTTATATGGTGTCATAACAATGGTGGTCCAGACACAGGAAGATAGCGAAGTAGATAAAAAGAAATCCGGAGGAACTATTTGTCTTTGTCGCTCATTTATAGTGCTCACATTACATATTCCTCTGTTTCCATTATTTCTTTATTGTTACTTGAGGGCATCCTTAAATTGAGATGAGGATGAACCTACCATTTTAATCATTTGAGCACATGTTCTGCATCAGAAATGAAAGGAAAATGTTGCAGGACTGACTCAATGGACAGCAATGACAAGTTCGACCATTTCTTTTGGCAAGCTGAACAAAACTGCCGGAGCATAACCTGAAGCGGTCAAGCCACATGGGACACCTGCAGTGATGCTACTTGATGGACTGCAATCAGGAAAACACATCTCACCCAGTTATGCTGCAGAATCTAAAAACCACGAAGGAATTCAGTTCAATTCAATTCAGTTTATTTCATGAATATATATATATTACACGCTTTACACTCTTTCGTCTGTAATGGACGAATTTGGAGTGAGAACATTCAATTCAATTCAGTTTATTTTGTATAGCCTACAATCACAATTTACAAAATTGCCTCAGAGTGCTTTACAATCTGTACACATAGACATCCCTGTCCCAGGACCTCACATCGGATCAGGAAAAACTCCCCAAAAAACTGAAAACTCCTTTCACAGGAAAACAAGGGAAGAAACCTTCAGGAGAGCAACAGAGGAGGATCCCTCTCGCCGGATGGACAGAGGCAATATATGTCATGTGTACAGAAGAAAACATTACAGAGTAACAACACATTCAATGAATATGACAGAGTGTATGAATAGTTGGTAGTAGGCATGGACCACGATCCAGAACTCCATGATCCATCAGGCAGATGGAGGTAGAGAGGAGGATGTTTGACATGTTCTTTGACATTAACTTTCTAGCTACAGACCTGTGGAGCTTAACATTAGCAGAGCACATAAGTACATTATTACTGAAGATATACTGAATGTCTACATGCTGCTTTTGCTTTCATTGATTATAACAGTGAATAAAGACCTATCTGTCTTCTGTCGTGATCAGCAACTGATGTGATGGCTCATTTTCACACCTTAGCTTCTGGCTTTATCTTTTTAACCTGTTTGCACTTCTGAATCGGGTTGTTGTCCTCGATATATCCTTCAAACTCACAATGTATGTATAATTTTCTATGAAATAGTGTCTTTTTTATTTTACAAATATATATATTTTGTTAAGTGAGTACATTACTGATAGTTTAGGCTCCATGGTAGCTGTGACAGCTGGAAAAAGTATCGAAGTGGAGCGTAGCCAAAGGTCAATAGACTGCTGCAACACCGATTTTATGATTTCTGAAGCGGTAAGACAATTGACAAAAGTAAAAAGCTAACTTGAGCTTAAAAGGAACTCGACCAGTCACATGACTTCATATCACCTCCACTAAGCTAAAGGAGGACTAGTGTTCCAGAGATGACGTTCACTCGTCTTATTTAGACATATTTTATATCGTAGAATTAAATAAAATGTGTTCAGCTTGTGTGAAACACTGACCTTAATTCAGACATCTAAACAAAAACACATTAAAAAAACACATGGACTTCGAGACTGAGGCACCGGAGGTGCAAGGATGCTGACACATTTTGCAGATTTTAGGCCTCATTCCTGCAGAATTGTATTGAACAGAGTTACTTATATTTAATATAATCAAAACCAATGTAAAAGCCAGACTATCAATAAAAGAGATCTGCCAGCAATCTACTTTTAATGAGGATGCAAATAAAGTCTAAAAGCTTTTCTGTTGTTTTTCGGTATCTACATTTTGTACCCAAGGTCATTATGTTCCTTTTAATAGACACTGTTCATTGTAATCTTCCCCCCATTTGCCCTCGAGCCCACACACATTCATCATTATTAAGTAGCTAAAAAGAAACATTTCAAGTATTGTGTAATATTTCAAGGAAAGCACTTCTGTTTTATTAACAGAAGAGTAAAAAATAAATGTCTGAAATTATTTCTTTGTATTTATATTGTCTTTGTGGATATGTGCATATTTCTCATGGAAACAATTTCTGACAGAACCAACATGTGCCTGCTGCCTCTGTGGCCCTGCCCCCTGCCATGGCCCTGCTGATGCCCAGCCCTCCTCTCTTCCTCCTTCGGTTTCATGGACTGTGGAGGTCTGGATCGTGGGCCATGCCTACAACTAATTATTCATACATTTCTGTCATATTCAGTGAATGTGTTGTAACTCTGTAACGCTGTTCAACTATTACTTCTGTCCATCCGGGGAGAGGGAACCTCATCTGTTGCTCTCCAAAAGGTTTCTTCCCATATCTCCCTGTGAACGTTTTTTTTCTATTTTTGGGGAGTTTTTCCTGATCTGATGTGAGGTCCTGGGACAGGGATGTCGCAAGTGTACAGATTGTAAAGCCCTCTGAGGCAAATTTGTAATTTGTGATTTTAGGCTATACAAAATAAACTGAATTGAATTGAATGTTCTCACTCCAAATTCGGCCATTACAGACGAAAGTGTGATATATATATATATATATATATATATACAAAATAAACTGAATTGAATTGAATTGAAATCCTTCATGGTTTTGACATTCTGGAGCATAATATATTAGATGACTGGAAGATTTCAGCCAACAACTTCTCTTGTTCTGTTCGGCCCTTACATATACAGATTCCGTCACAGGTTCGCATGCATCCTCATAACCTCTGATTGGTGCCGAACTGTCCCAGGACTGGGCCGTGCAACAACCGAGTCTACTTTTCTCATGTGAAAAACACTGATAACATGCGTGAGTGTTGTGCTACAAGGTATGTATCTGTACTTGACTAGCAGACAACAAAACATTTTCCACAGAATTTTCTCAGACTCAAATTACAGCTGCTCCTTGTTGTTATCCTGAAATTGAGTTACCTGACAAGAACATAATAATAGAATATAACAATATGTAAGAATTATATTATCAGTCAGTAGTTTAGTAAGTTCCTCTCTTGCATCAGTTTCAGACGTGTCAGAGAGGGCATGTCACTTTCACTTTGTAGCGGTGGGCTGTTGAATTTGTTTGCTTGCAGCATTTGTGGCAACTACACGGTAAAAAGTGTTCTAAAGGTGGGTTTACGTCGTAACCTAGCTGTACGTGGCGCATATATGCAAATGTTTGGTTGAGCACTTTCCAGGACATTTCATTTGTTGTTCGTGGGATTTGAGGTTTTGGGTTTGAGCTACTCCGTAAATTACGATATTTATTGTGGTCTTTGCTCTTCAGTATTCGAGGAGGTTTGTTACATTTATGCTGCGGCGGGTCCGGATCACGATTGCAGTTTGCTCTGTGCGTAAGTGGTGTGGAGTTTCCCCTGGTAGGCGTAGCGACGTTCCCTGTTGGGTTCGTTGAGCGGTGTTTGTTGTTGTGCTGTGGCGAACATGGGTGAAGCTTGCTTGGGAGCATGGCCGTGGTTTCTGTGGAGTTGCTAGCTTGCTAGTCACTCTGCTAAACCAGCGGTCTTCAGTGCATAAATACCCACCACAAGTAGCTGCATGAAGACTCGGGACGAGCTTTGATAGTAGGGAGACTCTACACCAAGTTGAGGGTTATTCCTCATTGCACGCAGGGGTTCACTTTGTGGGGTCTGTCTGGGTCTGCCGTGGTGGTAAACGTGGCTTTTGTTGGTCGTCTTGGTAAATAGTTGAGATGTTGGAGGCTGAGGCGTTCGTTGATGCTCCATCTCAGGAGTCCCTGGATGTGTGCACAAGAGAGCAGCTGCTTTGGATCGCAGATCATTACAAGGTGGTGGTTGAAGGGGACAAACGTTTCAAAGAGAATATCAAAGATGCTATAATGTCAAAATTGATTGAGAGAGGAATTATGTCTGAGGGTGAAGTTTCTGGCCCCGTTTATACTGCTGTGTCTTTTCGAACTCATGGACTAACGTTTGAGCAACAAAAGGAGATTTTGCTGTTGCAGATGGAACATGAAAGGAATAAACAGGAGAGTAAACTGAAACATGAAAGGAGTAAACTGGAATTGGAGAGTAGTAAGCAGATAGAGATGGAGAGAAGCTGCCAAGAGCTGGAGAAATATCGTTTGTCTCTGATCGCAGATGGCAAGTTGTCCTGGGGCGGGCAGGGCCCACCGGGGCCCAGGCCTGCGGGGAAGCACGTGGATGTGAGTAATTTGCGCTGGTTGCCACCGTTTAATGAGAGGGATCCTGACACGTTTTTTTTGCTATTTGAACGGGTAGCTAAGGCTAGAGACTGGCTCGATGAGGACTGTGCACTGATGCTTCAGTGTGTCCTGTCAGGGAAAGCACAGGAAGCGTATTCCACTTTGAGTCTGGAGGACAGTTCGAGCTATACTAAGATAAAGGCTGCGGTGCTCAAAATCTATGAGCTGATGCCAGAGGCCTATCGCCAAAGTTTTAGATCCTTGGAGAGGAAAGTAGATCAGATGTATGTGGAGTTGGTGAGAGACCTATCGACTCATTTTAAGCGGTGGTTAACTGCCCTCAACGTAGCTACGTTTGAAGATCTGTGCGAGTTGATGGTTTTGGAGCAGTTTAAAAATGTCCTTCCAGATCGTGTTGCGACGTATATTATCGAGAGGAGAAGCGTGACTGCTGCTGATGCGGCCGTGTCAGCAGATGAGTATATGTTGCTTCATAAAAGCAGTTTTAGAGAGTGTCGCAATGTTTTGGGTGTGCGGGGAAATGTTTCTGAGGCAACTGTGCAAGAGACGCGTTCAATGAAGGTGGGAGGGTTTAGATCTGGTGTGGACAATAGTAATACCTGTAATTATTGTCGAGAGGAGGGGCATTGGAAGGCAGATTGTCCTTTGTTCCAGTCTAGGCTCAGGGATGTGAGGCCTTCTGCCTGTGCGGCTACAGTTACAGGCTGCTGCGTGGCTGAGGAGCTTCCGTCTCACTCATGTGACCTCAGTGTTTTGGCAGCTTATGCTCCGTTCATTCGAGGTGGATTTGTGTCACTTTTAGGAAGTGAGGTGAAGGTCCCGATAAAAATCTTGAGGGATACAGGGGCCTATGATTCGTATATTGTTGACTCTGTTTTGCCTTTGTCTGAGGAGACTGACACTGGTGACTTTGTACTCAGTCGCGGGATGGGATTGAAGATTCTCCCTGTTCCTTTGCACAAGATGGTGCTTGACGCTGGTGAAAGGTGAGATAGCTGTTGGGGTGCGTCCGGCGTTACCTATTGAGGGTATACATTTTATTTTGGGCAACGGCTTGGCTGGTAGTAGAGTTTGGACTGACACTCCTCCCGCACAAGTGGTCACATGTTGTCCAATTGAGTCTGCATTTGACGAGAGCTCCAGAGTGTTGCCTGAGGTTTTTCCGTCCTGCGTATTTACGCGCGCTATGAGCAGGTCAGACCCTGCCATGTCATTGGTCGACACGGTGGAGGTGGGGTCGGAGGTCCCGATTCTGTCCGGGCTTCCTGTGTCACTGTCGTGCGGAGAGGTCGTGGAGCAGCGGGGTGGGGATTTGTCTTTGAGAGAAATGTTTAAGCGAGTTTTGCCCGTTTCGGAGATGAATGGTGCAGTTAGTGGCTACTTCTTGCAGAACGAGATGTTCGGAGGATGGCTTCCCATTGGTGAGGATTGTGGGGGAAATGAGGTTTTCCATCTTGTGGTGCCGACTGGGGTACGCTGTCTTGTCTTGGAGGTGGCGCATGATAGGTGTGGACACTTTGGGAGCCGGGGAGCATTAGTGAGGTTTCGCCAGACCCTTGGGTCTCTTCTGTGTGGATTTTGTGCTGAGCTGGATGTAGGCTGGGAGGAGGGGCTTCCGTGGTTGATGTTGGCTGCGAGGGAGGCTGTACAGGTTTTAGCCCTAGTGAGTTGGCTTTTGGACATTCTGTGCGTGGTCCCTTGGCAGTACTGAGATGGCTGTGTGGATACGAAGTTGCCGGTAGGACTGGTGGACTATGTGAATGGTTTTGAGCATCTTTTGTTTCTAGATGGTGGTGTGGCGTGGGAGAAGTTGTCTGTGTCACGAGGTGGAGTGAAGAGGTTGTATGACCGATGTGCAGAGCAACATGGGTTCGGTCCAGGAGACCAGGTTCTCGTACTTGTGGCTATTGTTAGTTTCCCTTTTTCTTTTTTTTTTTTTCTTTTTTAAATTCTCTTTTTATTCAGCTTTTCACATGTTTGCAATCATAGACAATACAGTGTACTCTGTACGCCTTCTGTAGTTAACCGTCAGATCACATTTAAATATTTTTGGGTAATACAGAGGCAGGCCTCACTGACCTTCAAGTAAACATGCTATAGCATAAAAACACACACAAAATAAAAAAAATAAATGAAAAAATAAAAAACACACAAAATTATGGGGTGAACCTGAAACTTATTCAAACAAGGGGGGTATTGAAATATAAAAAAAATATATATATATATATATATATATATATATATATATAAATAAAGAGTCCCTTCTAGACAAATGATGGTCGTATTGGTGTAACATAGATTATCCATTTTTCCCATCTAGACAAAAAGACTCCCTGTTGCAGTCTCAAAGCAAGGGTTATCCTCTCCATCTTAAAAATGTCATACACAATATCAATCCACTCATCCAAAGTAGGTTTTCCTGGTTTTAACCACATTCTGGTGATTGCCTTCTTGCAAGCAGCACTCAGGATTCTAAACAGATATCTGTCTTTAGAAGAAAACATTTCTAGTGGTAAAACACCCAAATATAACGTTTCGAATTTAAATGAAATATCCACCCGAAAAACTTTTTCTAACACTCCATGAACCTGCTGCCAGAAAGGATTCAAAGATGTGCAAGACCAGAATATATGGAAATGGTTTGCCATAATGCATCCACACTGTCGCCAGCATGCAGAGGAATTAGTGTAATGTCTCTTCTGAGCTGGAGTAATGAAAAACCTTATGAGGTTTTTCCAACAAAACTCTCGCCATGAGGTTGAACTTGACGTTTTCCATTGCATCTCACATAAAGAGTTAGTTTCCCTTTTCAAGCTAAGTGTACGGGTCCAGGCATGGTCACGGAGAAAGCGTCTTGTCACGGGCACCGTTGCATTGAGTACAGTACGATGACGGTGATCCGTTTGGACACCGATTTTAAGGGGGGGGGGGGGTGTGACGGTCCCCGTGTCTAATCACTAATCATGTCCTTAGGTGAGTGATTGCCGGATGCAGCACACCTGGTCCGAGAGCAGGAAGGTATAAAGGCCTTGATCTCACATTGTGCATGGCGCGTTGTTCTCCTCACAGGTGGAGTGGTGGTGGTCGTGGTTTACTTTGCTGCTGGTCTCGTTGCTGTTGGTTTCCTTTGTTGTTGGTTTCCTTGGGTTTGGCTGACAACACTTACACTCCATTACACACACATGCACATGGGCACTACTGAAGTTACTGATTGCCACACTTCACTACGTTTTGTTTCGTTATTACGTTAAATAAACACTTTTCTTTGACTTAATGCTGTGTCCGCGCCATATTTGCCATGCCCTAAGAGCCGGGTTGTGACAAATGTCCTGTGTTTGTGGACCCCATCATAGCCCCTCCAATCTGCCCTGCGTGGACTATCTTGCTTTTAATACAGTTGATTTGACAGCTAATAATGACCAAGTGGGTTTATACTTCTTTCAGACGAGTGAAGAGAAAACATCTAAAATCTGATATTTAGATGTTTATTTCACTACGAATGATTTGTCGGTTTCTCCTAAAGTCACTTGATTGCCTGAATGTCTCATTTTCAAATTAAAACAATAACATTTTGAAAAACTGTGAATGACTAATGGTAATATCTGTAAGTTTTTTCTCTCCTTCCCTATTCACCTTGTTTTCAAAATGTCTTAACACATAAAAGGGAAACTTTCAAGATTGTAAGCAAATAACGTTCAACCTCCTTCCATGCTGTTAGCACCTTCTGGCAAAGTTACAGCAGAGGACTTAAAAGAGGTTGTTGTTTCACGTAGAAGAGGTTGTTGTTAAACTTAAAAGAGATTGTTGTTACACTTAAAAGAGGTTGTTGTTTCAAGTAAAAGAGGTTGTTGTTAAATGTAAAAGAGGTTGTTGTTTCAGGTAAAAGATATTATTGTTGTTTCGCATAAAAGAGGTTGTTGTTGTTTCATGTAGGTTGTTGTTAAACGTAAAAGAGATTGTTGTTTCACGTAAAAGAGATTGTTGTTAAACGTAAATAAGATTGTTGTTTCACGTAAAAGAGATTGTTGTTTCACGTAAAAGAGATTGTTGTTAAACGTAAAAGAGGTTGTTCTTTCACGAAAAATATATTATTGTTTCACGTAAAAGATGTTGTTTCACATGGAAGTGGTTGTTGTTTCACGTAAAATAGGTTGTTGTTGTTTCATGTAGGTTGCTGTTTCACGTAAAAGAGGTTGTTGTTTCACGTAGATTGTTGTTTCACGTGGAAAAGGTTGTTGTTTTACTTCATCCATTGGATCCTCGCCAGCAAAGCTTTAGTTGCCGGTAGCACAGAGGGAAGCCTGACAGTGTTCATTTGCACGTACCACTTATACTTCAACGATACAAAGCTGGTTGAAAATCATCCGTTTCCTTTTCTAATCAAATAAATATAAATAATTTTATTATATTTTAAGGTTTACCTCACTGAAGCATTATATATATTAGACCAATGATGATCAACTCCACTCCATGGACTGTTTAGAGCCTTTGCCTGGAGAAACATGATCTGTTGATGGTGCAGCCAGTGTTCTGATACATCCCATTCTAATAGGAATGACAGATTGACTGCTTTGCTCGCGAAAGCCCTTTTATAAAGCGATAGATTGCAGAGCAGGGCCCCCGCCAAAACCACAACTCTCTGCAATAAATCCAGGAGCCGACAGGGTGTCTATTCAGTCATAAATATGTATGGAGGACTCAATTACTCAGCGTGTTATATGCATGCCGATCCTGGTCATAGTTTACCGTGAACCCCTTTCAGAAACAAACACGTTATTTATTTGACTCGGGTGAAGGAATCCGAGGTGCGAGGGTAATTGTCACCAGTTTTGCAGTGATTTGTTTTTGCGTGGTCTCAGGGCAGTAATGACTTGTGCTATTTTGGTGATTGAAAACAATCAATTCTACTGTATTGGACAGCATGGGCAACATGCACTTTCTCACCACCAATGCAGTGCAATTATGTAATCTTATTTCTTCTGGATTTTTTTCACCGCTCTGAGTTACTTTGGTATACAAATCCAGTGGCGGGCCGTGGGCCTGGGGCCTGGGCCTTCAGTGAGGTCCTACACAGTCCCACCCGAATTAATCCACCTCTTATTACCATCATTATGATGCCATGGCTCTAGACCAGGGCTGCTCAATACGTCGATCGCGACCTACCGGTCGATCGCGGCGTAGTATTGGTAGATCGCATGACATAATAAAAAAATTGGCCCGCCCCCGTCATTTTCTCTATAGCACGTCTTTGTTCATTTATTAAACTAAACAGCCGTCTGATGTTGATCGTATCTACACAACAGCATGTCATTTCTCTCAGCTCTCCGTCTCGCGTGCTGCAGAATGCGCGCATCGGGACGGAGAAAAAGAAGAAGAAAAAAGTCCTCCTTACGATGTCTAACTTTTCTTGAAAAGTTCGTCTTGAGAAAGGCGTTAAAAGTATATGCTCGACCAAATCGACAACTTCTCCTCCTTCCGCCATTGTGGGTTGAAAAAACAGCTTTGTAGTCCGCGAATTAATTCCTTTATCAAATTCAGTTTCCTAGTTCTGAGGTTTTGCATATACCTGCCCATAGACCCCGCCTCTCAATATTAGTAATCCAATCAAAAGACGTGCAGCACGACGCCTGCTAGCTGCTCCTGTGCCGGTTCCGGGGCCAGCTAGAAGGCCTAGAGGAGCCAACTCTAAAGCTGATTGGTTGACACAACATTGTCATTCCCATTCACTTGAAGCTACCAGCGCCCGCAATGTTGATTCTGAAGGCCTAAGGGCAGATTTTAGCCCCCTGGCAACACACGATGGCTGAATATGATTGGATAAAAGATCTAACATAAAGACCAGCCCTCCAAATCTCAACCTGGGGCTGGCAGCAGTGCAACCAAGAGGAACGCTATGAAATTAAGAGAATAACTCTTACTCTGGGAAATAATTGAATACATATTTGTGGGAAAATATATTTAGGAAAAAATATATATTCTGATGTTTAGGCCAGCAGAGAAGGCCTTGCTGGCCCTGACGGCCCGCCACTGTACAAATCCCCAGGTGCACAAATCCCCAGGAGCACATGCCCCTTGATAGAACAGATGGGTCCGAATATCCCATCCAACATATTTCTTGTAATTCTAGCCGATATATCAGCAAAGATGGAAGACGTGAAATAGGTTGTTTCTAAACACATCTCTGATGTTAAACAAGAGCTAGGGAAATGTATTTTCGCCGCAACTAAATATCAATAAACATCCTGCCTTTTCCTTTCTAGGTAAATCCTGTGTGTGATGTCTGTGTATTTTCAATGGGTGGTTTTGAAACTGACTGCCTCTGTTCAGGCATTGTTAACCAATGCAGGCAAATGACATTTCTTAATTATTTTTCTCTGGAATCTGAAGACACCAGACATCAAAAATAATAACACTGGACATTTTTTTGCCTATTCTAATAATTATTCAGCAGCAACAGGGAATAGACGATAATAGCAGGCGAGAAGTGAGACAGACTGCTTATTAGGCATGCTCAAATCCAACTAAAAGACCACCCACTGTCTTGCAATTACTCTGCAGTCTCTGCCACATATTACAGCTTAATTGAACTTTTTGCAATCGTACCATTCCAAACTATTCCTTGGGTCAAAGTTGACCGTGTGGCTAAGGGCACTGAAACTTAAAGATATCATTAGCACCGATCCCTCCATAATTATCCTTATAGGTTCGTGGCTCTGCTCAGATGTGAGGTCAATTACAAATATACTTCTGTGCATGAGGGTGCATGTTAGCGGCTGGTGTAATTGGTGCAATTTTAACCTTCGGAACAAATTAATCAATTACGAAAGAATGAATGAGGACAATAAACACATGTTGACCATTATTGTTCTAAAAAAGAGAGCCCCTGTTGCTTAGGTCAAAGCATGTATGGTGTTCTCAGCTACAGTTTTATGTGGTGTGGTATGACCAGAAGCTTATGATGGCTAATGTTAGCTAGTGTTAGTACACTTTAGATAGATTGATAGATAGCCTTTAAAAAAACAAATGGACTTTCTGCAGTTTCAAAGACAGGGTCGGTAAGTTGCCAGATAATGAGAGATAAGTAGTATATTGCTGGTTTTGGTCTCTTAATGAGATTTGATGACAAATTGGAACGAATATAGGAGACCAGCCATATCCTTTATTCATCTACATGGAAAGAGTTGTTCAGGAGTTCTTTCTTGTCAGCTAGTGTTGGCCATGATTGATGCGGTCCAGTGATGAAATCAATATGAATATCCAGGAAGATGCCAAAAGCCAATTTGATCATTCATGTGAATTTTCTGCATCACAACTTATAGTGCAAACCTTTTCCATAATCCATTTGGCACATTAACTCTTCTTTTATTTTTCCAAACCAGCAAAAATATATTTTTAGCATTTAGTCGTTGCCTATTTACTATTAAATACAAATCTAATATTTATTATAACTTTGAGCTTTATTCTTGACCAACTCTTGAAGGGAAGTATCTTGCTTTTTAGAAGATAAATAGTTATTTCCCCAGCTAGTGGCTAACTTTGGGCTGTTAGTGCTGGTTATGTTATGTATCATTGTGTTATCATCATCATCATCATCATCGTGTTGGCTTATCAGAGCTTCAAACTCTAACACTCTGCATACTACTCTCGGGTCAGTGCTTGACTTATCAAGGTCACTTTATGTTTTCATTGTGTCACTTTCAGCTTATTACATGTATTGCGTCTTTAAAAAAGAATATTCCAATGTTTATATATTATTATCATAGTTTTACTTCCGCAACTTTCTCAGTCTTTATACTATGTTAGGAGATATCTATGAATTTGATAGTGTGAGGAACAACTTTTTGAATTCCACACTAATTGTGTACGTTGTTATTCAATATACATTTGACCATGTCCTTTAATTGCCACTTTAGCCGCAGAAGCCGCTGTTCAGCAAATGTTACATACGGCCTTTCTCAATATGCGTTCTTGTCTGTACTTTTCTGTACTTGTGTTCTCGTGGACTCGTGAAACGTCATCAGTCTCAGCCCGAGTACATGTTCCTATTCAAAGTCCGCTTCTCGCAAAGCACGGTCAAAATACCCGGATGTGACTTGATCCTCCCACTTTCCGGAGGATGCATCAGAGGAGACTTGTGCGTACTCTGGCCAGCCGATATCCCAGAATGCATTTCACCAGCAACCGGAAACAATGGCGGAGGGGAAAATAAACTACTGACAGATGACTTTTCATAAATACTACTGTTGTTGAGTCAGGAATGTAATTTTAGGTTGTTTTCAGGCGAAAAGTTAGTTTAAAAATCTAATCTGTGGTCAGTTTATTATCATTCAGCCTAATAAAGATATGCACCGGAGATTTGAGGTTCTGCTCGCTCAGTGATCTCCGCAGCGCCGGGCGGTCAGCGCGCTGTGTGGCCGCCGACAGCAGCCTGATCTCGGCAGGACTTTTTAAAATGCTCCGCTGGCTCTGATGTCTCCGTAGCGGTTAAACGTGATATATAATTCGGTTTGAAGGATCTAACAAGCACAAAGAGTTTATTATGTATTCACTGTAACGTGAAATCAGTTTGACTGAGTTAAGATTCATAACTTAATATTTTAATTAAACTTTAACGTTGAACTATAGTGCTGTCCTTTTACTTTTGACCGAATTGTTTGCAATTACATGTGTAATATAACTATATATACATATATATATATGTATATACACAAATATACATACAAAAATATATGTATGTATATAACATATTTATTATATATATACACATATGTATTATATATACACATATTTATTATATGTATACACATATTTATACATTATCTAAATATTTATAAACAATATATATATATATATGTTTTTGGTTTTTACACAATATATAAACAATTATATGTGTATAATTATTTTATTTTGTATTGTGTGTATAGAAATATATATATATATATATCACACACACATTTCAAAATAAAATAATTATATTTAAAGGATAATGGAAAAAGCAGGGTTGTCATATTTTGTTTGACTGTAAAATATAATTTACAGTGAATAATTGGAGTAAAATCTTGAGCAAGAACAGCTGATGTGGTGACATCATCAAAAAAGCTGCTGTTCCAATCGCAGAAAGACCGTCCTCCCGTCCTCCCGTCCTTCGGAGTCTGGACTCCCAAGACCAAACTCCAAAAGAACACAAGTCTGTACTCAGTGTACTTTGAATTGGGAAACGGCTATAGTCTCAATACAAAGCAGAGGACAGACCTTGTAAGTTCTATTGCACACAAGTCGAAAGTTTAAAGGGAACATGAGAGCCAATGTGTTTTGATGCCATTTGTAATATGTACAGTACAACAGTAGGTGACACTGGCTGATTCGAATGATGATGTTGCCCGAAGCATCATTGAGTAACAAAAGAGCCTGATCATTCCATTCAAACACAAGGATGAGATCCTCTGGAGTGACGTGGTTTCCAGATGTTCATGAATAAGTAATCTAGAGCACAACTGCTGTGATAAACAAATCAGCAAGATGAGCTCCGACTGCAATAAGTGCATTGTAACAGATTGCCCATTGCTAGTCTCCTGCCTCCCCCATTGAAGGCGACGCTGTGCTTTGCTTTCCCTCTGAAGGTCGCAGGCACTTTGAACATCAGCACAGTGGCCTGAAAATGAGGTCCATTAATAATTATCGTTGCCTCACTCCACGGATACTGGTAATGTCCCTGAGCAGTAAATATTAATATTTCATCCCCGGTAGGAAAGCTTTTAAAAAAGTCACTCATTTGGATCTTCAAATGAATGAAGACGGATCCAGCTCTCCCGTTTTACCTGGCTGTTCAAAACTTTTTTCTTCCATTGCAGCTGATGTGGATATGAGATTTCTCGATGTTAGCAGGAAACTACAGTGACAGCTCCTAACATATCTACCCTCACCACTCTGCCTGCCTTCTTCTTGTTGAAAAGAATGAAAAAGCCAGCCTGATGAAGAGACCCAAATGGCTTCTCTGTGGCTGAATAAAATCTGCTGGATAAACAGCAGGTGGATTCAGTTTCTGCACTACATTTTAGAAGCACAACTAATTATGTGACCAATCACCAGCACTTTATGGGAGAGTCATTTCACCCCAGGATCATGTTCCTCGATTTCTAGGATGGCAGAACTCATCTCAGAAGAATGTGAATGCTGCTGGTGAGAGCCGGCTTTGTGTGCAAAATATGCACATTTCCCAAAGCTTATGAATGAAGTCCCTGTGCAGTGAAATGCCTCCTTCAACAGACAGAGAAATCCCTCCTTCTTCCTGTGTTGTTCACTGATAACTACAATTCCAACAAGCCACACTAGTTTTTTCATCAGCCGACACCGCGAGGAAATGTCGATCTGTGGCTTTCATATTTACATTAAGTGAAGGATAGTGCGATGAAGACTGAGGTGCCGGGAAGTGGGCAGCGGTGCATAAACTCTTCTAACACAGAGAAGAAGTGAACTTAGCAGAAATCCTGAACAGGAGGATTTTCTCACAGTTCCACACAGTGTGTAGCTTGATTGATGCCATCAAGGTTACTGTACATGTTGTTTGAGATGAAAATATTATTCACTCCCGAAATTCATTCGGGAGATCCGATGTGCAGTCAATTTTCATCGGCATCTTTAAATTGATTATCCAATTACTCCTTTTCAAATGCTGTGCCAATACAGAGCAGAGTTGTGGTCAGGCTCAGCCAATGTGGGACACTGCTTTAAATTTTAATTCATGAATTGGAAATGAAATCCAAAGTAATTACTGGTCTATTTCTGTAGGGAGGTTGTATTTCCTTTGTGAACGACTGGCTTTGATTGAGGCTGCAGTCTGTATCTCACAGGCTCACATTGTTATGGGTGGACGGGTTTTAAATTAATGGCCGGCTGAGATACAAACATGCCAAAAAGTGTTGGAAATTGAAAGATGCTGAACTCAGATGTTAAACCCCTCTCTATGAACCCCATATCTGCAATGGGGGGATTCAAAAACAGGGTTATGTTACTTATCTATCTGGAGACACTTTCAACTCTTTCTTACATTGGCTTCTCTTTTCTTGACTTCGGTCCTCTTTTAAACTCTAACTTGATCACCTCGAGCGCATTAAACACCAGCGTTACTCTTACATCCGTTGGGTTTCTTTTGTCTCTTGTTAGAAACAGGAATGTTTTGGCTGGGGAATAAAGGACATGACTGTTTATTCCACTGAGTCCAAGCTTGTTTGTGTTAATGTTCTAAAGCTTCTACTGGGTTACCCCGGGAGCTGAGCCAGGGATGGGGAACAATGTTGTAAAAGTGCATGGTGAAAAGATTCTTTATGAGTCAGTGTCATGGTTCAGTGGGGCGGCTGTGGCTCAGTCGTCACCACACTCTAAAAAAAAAAAAGTTGAGTCAACTTTAAAAAGTGAGGCAACCAGCTGCAAAGCCTTTTTGAGTTCACTCAACTAAGGGCTAATGTGTTGTCAACTTATGATAAGAAGTTCACTCAAAGTGATATCTTAAGTTTGTCAAACGTAACATTACTATTCAGACGTACTTATGTATTTAAGTTAACACTACTTAAAATATTGCATTTGATCTACTCATGTACTTAAGCTCAGAACACTTAAAATATTAAATTGGAGAAACTTTAAATTGTGTGTTCTTGTAGATTAAAAACATACATAAACAGCACTTAACATTTTTTGTTGAGAAATGTTTTGTTGAGAGAACTTACTTTTAACTTAAAATGTTTTGTTACTAAATTTCACTACCCATTATTTGAGGACACTCAACATTCTTTGCAACGTTGCCTTCATTTAAATTAATTAAAAATGTACACCGTTTTTTTTGAAAAGTCAACAGTTAAAGAAAACAAACTTCTTCAAACACAAAATGTTTATTAACAATAACTAAACATTTGTTTGCATAACTATATGAATTCCAGGTGTCAACACTTGAACATAGACAGCAGAGGGTCAACATCCTTAAAAATCAAAATGGCTGCATAAAGAAAAAAAAAGAAAAAATTATGTTTTGTGAATCCAAAATCAAGGCCTTGAAACAAGCTTTGGAACATGTAGGTTCCCCCCCCTAAATCACCAATAAGCAACAAGTAGCCAGAGGGATATTCGGTAATAAGGTTTATTCCGACAGCAGACTGTGTCTCTGCTCTCCACGCTCCTCTCATCTCCTGTCTGTCCAGCTCCTTTATGGAGACAGACTCAGATAACCAACACAGATCGTCATCAGCTGGACTGATTACCAATCTGATTACCAATCAGTCCAGCTGATGACAATCAGACACCGTTCCCTGAACCACACCCCCGCTCCACCCACTCTGCAGTATTCCCAGTTCAACTCCTTTTACATAAGATTCCTGCGGGTCTGTATTCTACACAAAAACAAGCATACAGAGACTATAATAAATATTCACCGCCTCTTTTAAATTTTCATTTTTTTCTTCCCATTCTGTAACAATACAATTTAAAAGTCAAAAGACATTTTATGCAGATTTTAAAACTAAAATATCCCACTTTCATACAAGAGTCACCTCCTACACATTAGTATTATGGTATTTCAATCTTCATAGTCTGTTAAATTAAATAAATAAATTGAGCAAAATACAGGGAAACATTTGCTCTCACGGTACAGGCTCCCTTTAATTCAATAAGTGACAAAAACCTGAACTGGAGCAAATCTGCCATTAAACAATGGACAATATCCTTCCAAATCTAATCCATATCTACATATAATAAACAAACAATGGTATCAAAAACCAATGTATTTTAAACAGGGGCTAAAGAAAATATTTTTATATTATTTTATTATTATTATGTATTTGTATATATATATATATATATATATGTGGCCTTAGTTACCTCAGCAGATGCCCAAACCACTATATTAAGTTTTCTCAACTTAACATTTTAAGTGGATTCCACTCTTTATGAATGAAATTGACATTTTGAGTTAGTTCAACTTTTTTCAAAGGCATTTGTTGACTCAACTTAAAAAAATGTGTTAAGACAACAAATTTGAAGTTGGGCTTTTTAGAGTGCAGGGTCGTCCTTTAATCAGAGGATCGGCAGTTCTAGCCCATGTTGATGTGTCATTGGGCAAGACACTTAACCCCAAATTGGACCAGTAGCTGTGCCTACGGTGTGTGAATGTTAATTACTGCTGATGTGCAGGCGGAACATTAGCCCCTCCCACCAGCATATGAATGGGTGTGAATGTAAGAATGATGTTATGTCGTGTTAAGAGCTTTAAGTGGCTAGAAGATGAGAACGGCGCTATACAAGTACAGGTCCATTTACCATTCAATTGAGCGGCTGAAATTATATGAAGCAGTGGCTTTGTAAAATGAAAAAAGGTCACTGCTCGCTTCAATGGTATTTGTATGTTGTTTTTTCACATATGGTGATTATCTGAATAACAAGACAAATAGCAGACTTTAACGCCATATTAAAAAAAAGCAATGCTGCATCTCTGGACATAAATGCTGTATATAGGTAAATAGTGTCAGCACATATTCAAATGTATTATTTTACCAAAGATGCAATTAAAACTCCATTTCACCTCACTGATCGTCAGAAAACATGAAATAAATCTCATCCAAACTGCTTTTTCCATTCCTCCAACCATCACCAACTATGGTTTGAGAGGTTGGAGGGACACTAATTAACTAACGGAGATTTTTTTTTAAAGAAAGAAGAAGTAACCACGTTATCACTTTCATTTTAGCTGATTTCCTCCTGTTGTAGATTAAAGACAAAACTGTGAGGCAGCACCTGCCTCTGGAAAGGCTTTTAGTTGTTAAGTTGCTGGGAAGCAAGAGGTCATATTCTCTGCCCTCACTTTTGCACACAAGAACGTTTTGCACTGATTTGTGAAGCTTCCTATCTTGTTGTGGATTCATTGTCCGGGAGCGTACATACAAATCAGATGACTCGGGCCTGCATATTGCCTTCTGCAACATCCTCAAAAATCCATCTCTGCTATTGGCAGAACATCGATTCCCTGTGAATGGATGGTGAGTCCAGGCGTGGACAGGAGAGGATGCGGTGAGACGGTTGCTGCAGGAGACACACACACACACACACACACACACACACCTACACACACACACACACACACACACACACAAACAGAACTAGTTGAAAAGTGTCTGAGAGCCATGTGGTCCCTGTCTATTGCAGCAGCATCATTAATCCAATCCAATATGTTTGCTTAATGCCGTGTGCCATGAGGATGGGCAACACTTATCATCTTTAGTGTCTCTGATAGGACATGACTGGGGAGGATTCGCTCCCTAAAGAAGAAGAGAGGGTGTAATCAGACGTCCTTTAAGAGTGTAATTTAAAGGGTTGTTTCACCCACATTAAGAACAAAAAAAACAATTTCTCCCGCACCTCTAGTGACATCGAGCCGCACAGACACCGGTTGAGGTTGCTCTATTTAGATGTAAGAGGGCAGTTTGACGTAGAAGACTGTAGAACAAAGATCTTCACAGGTCTAATTTGGATTAGATCAGGTTAAGTCCCTTTGAATATGGCTCTCAGGGCTGCTGGTGTAGTAAGTCGTAACCAAATAGATCTGAGCAGAACCTCTATTAGCTCAACATATGCCCATAACATAAGCAATCGTTCAGATAACCTCTAACTAATGCTCTGTGCCCTCAAATCACCATAAAATATATTCACATGAACTATATTTCCCCATTACTTGGTCATTATCTCCGCCTTACGGAGTCCGATTTCTATCTATGAACACTTCTTTGATCGTGCAAGCCTATGGGAGATGTCTACAGCAATCCAAATGAGGTTGACAGCTCTTTTAGCCATTGGAAATCATCACGCCTACACATTTTGTGACACGTAGGATTGGATTGGCTGCCACTGAGACCGACCCCACGAGTTAATTGTAACTTGAAACCTTCGGGGGACACTTCCCTGTCATTGACAGGAAGCTCTCTGTCATGTAGAACTCAAAATGGCGTGTGTAGTCCTTTCGAAGCCGCAAATATTCATCATAAGTTAAGTGATTTCATGTATAGTCTCCGGAAAGCAATTGTTTGGTTCATTGATTGCTGCTTTGTCTGAGAAGAGAAGTGAACGTAGTGTTTGAATCCGTAGATTGTGGGGGTTATGGAACCCTTTGGCGTAAGCGTGTAGCATTTTTCTTGCGGCTCTGAGGGCTGGAAACATGGCATACATTTATTAATCATTGTCAATTTTCATCTTCATATTACGTGATGCCACTTGTGTAAAAATTAGGGAACTATTGTGGTTCTGTAAAATATAGTAAGAATATATAGGGTTAGGCTGCACGGTGGTGTGGTGGCTAGCACTGTCACCTCACAGCAGGAGGTGTCCGGGTTCAACCTCTGGTTTGGGCGGTTCTTCTGTGTGGAGTTTGCATGTTCTCCAAACTCTACACAGTGGGTTCCCTACGGGTTTGACCACAGTCCAAAGACGTGCAGCTCAGGTTAATTGGACTCTAAATTGCCCATAGATGTGCATGTGAGATAAATTATTCCCTGAGATAAACTGGTGATCAGTCCAGGTGTGAACTCTTCACCAAATGTCAGCTGTGATCGGCTACAGCGCCACATGACCCTGAATAGGATAAGCGGTTCAGATAATGGGATGAACAGGGTTCGGGTTATTTAAAACACTTGTTGCTGCATTCTGTGCAGAGCGCCGCCCAAGAAGGTTAAAAGAATGCAAACAATACAGAGAGATTAAAGGGGTGGCTATAGTCTGACGAGCTGGAACTCCCCGCTTATTGTTGTAACCTCCCTACTGATAAAGTCAAAACAAAAATAGTTCCCTAGCCATTAAGAAACACTGGAACAGGACACTGGAGGTTTCTCCTGCCAACAATATGATGGAAAATTATTTCAAATGATTCACATTTTCCAAATTTTTCCAAATTTTTGGGTAATTAATTTAGTCTCCACCCATGTGATAATTAAAAAAACATGCATCAAATGCAATTACCTCATGATGATTCAAAAGGAGATAAAAGGCAGGCTTATAGATTCACAGAGTGGAGATTGGATGTGGCAGAATGAGAAGTATTGAGCTGTAATCACCACAGATGGGTCATTATGAATATATGACTAATTAAAACCAATGTGCTCATGTTCAGTACACTTCAGAACACACAATGCACACAAACATTTGTCTATGCATGTTTAAAAGGATGTATGACACTCTGATCAAATAATAATTTACTCTTTAATCTTAATTTATAGCCTATAGATATAGTTTTCCTTGTGGTAAAATGAATCAGATTCCAATTAACAATCTGTCCATTTTATTCCCTCTCGGAAGCATCCTGAATGCAGCCAGCTGGTGTCGTAGTCTGTGACCATTTGTATATCCCTTTCTGCTCATCAGCAATCACCATAACCTTCAGTCATTAGACCCGGAGAGCTGCAGGGCTCCTATCAAAGGGATGAACTTCCAGCCTTGATGTTTCCACCAGTTGCACTTGCTCCTATCGCCCGAGACACTCTGGCTGCTTGTTGAAGCACGATTATACCAATAAACATGGTGTCTCTTTGTTCACAAAGTGTTTAAAAATCATTACGTCGTCCAGAATGCATGCTTCACCTTACAGGTTGCTCTCCAGCGCTGCCCTCCGCTGGTGTTTAGAGCATCGCTGCAGGATGCAGGATCAGGTGATACATGCACACAGATAGAGGAGTGAGTTGTGTACGAAAATGAATCTTTTGTTCCTTTGTGGGCTGTTGAATTCTATATTGCTGTTTAAAAAGTCATAGACTCAACCATCGCTGACACTGCAGTTGAAAACTTATTACAGTTTTCTGTTATCGCCGAAACACAAAAACTGGAACTTATTGAAACCACTAATGCATGGGCCTTCAGTATATAGTATTATATATTTTCGAATAATATATTATTATCTCTACTCTCTCTTCCTGAGCGCGTATACGAGCCACGTCAGATTCAGTCTCTGAACCTAGATAATGGAATGACCAGAGTAAACACGCTGAGGGGTGAATAGTGACATCGTTAAGATTGACTAAAGAATTATATCAGTTTAAATGCAATTATATTACTCTGATTACAATAAACTGTATATAGTTAACAGTAAAATACTTTAGCTCTGCTCAAGTTGTAATTATTAAGGGGAGATACAGGTGAAGAGGATAAACAATGTTAGATACCACCATGAAACTGGGTAACATTAAGACATTTAATTATTTTAGTGAGCCATCATCGAATGCAAACCGTTGATGAATTTAGGAAAAAATCGACATAACAAATCGATTTAGTAGTAAAATAAACACATTCATGTGTAGCCATGGATTTCTTCTTTCCACTGAAAACATGCTTTGGAATCAAAATAAGCCAAATCCTCTAAATTGACATGTGCTTGCCAAACAGTGTTTTTACATTATAGTTTAGTTATTGCGTGTGATACTGTTATCAAATATCAGTACTGGGAATATACCCATGTCATTTGTGCTCCTATCACGCTACAGATAATTTAGATATTAATCTTGTTCAGCAGATCATGCAGTTGACATGTGGAACAAGCTGCACCATTTAGGAGACTTGTTTGTTCTGTTTGCTTTTGCAAGATACGTTTTTATTGTTATTGTGTGTCTATATTTCTTTGGTTGTAGAGTTTTGATAAAGAGGGCCATAGTTTCAGATATGGGCAATTTAGAAGTCTGTAATATATTGCAATTACTGGATGCCTTGTTCAGACCTAAACCGATTGAATCCAAACAGGATCATCAGAGGAAATGATGCAGTTTCATTTGCAAAATAAAGCGATTTAATCTCCCTGAAGGGACGATGGTGATAAAAATCTGCATCAGTAGAGAGAGAAAGAAAAAAAAGTAACAGAAATAGCTTCTCCGAAAATGTGGCTGTGAGGAGAAATAAAAGAGCAGCAGAATAAAATGACTATATTACTGAGTGCCTAAATTATAACCGAGCATATGGTGGGAAATAACAAATATGAAGAAAGTCAGTCCAGCATATCTGTGTGGATCAGCTCCTCCCCCATGCGTGCAGGGCTTCATTTGATCAAATCCTTCAACTTGGACCACTTTTCTTTTTTTTACAACACTGCATCTGAGCAACGCCACAACTTGCGCAGCACTTCCTCTTCCACAGCAGAGCGGCAATTTACACCCTGAAAAGGCAGCGATAAGAGTGAGGTGGAAGACCTTCTTGCATCCTCAGCATCTTCCTCTGCCGCCAGCGATGGAGAGGGAGGTCATATTTCGCCCAAAGTGGCACCGTGCGTTTTGGTTTTTGATTTCGATGATGCTCTGCTTCTTTCATGCTTCCAAAGCAGAGATAACTTGCAGGTCGTGCCAGCCTGGGAATAAGTGGCGTGCACAGGAATTACTGCTGAAATTCGACACAAGTAAGTCCACAACTGGATTAAAGAGAGAAGTTTTTGGACCCGGAGACGGGGCTGTGAGATCCGAGGCTGAAAGTGCTGAAAGTCGGCATCTCCGTTGCGCAGCAGGTTCCGCTGAATGCGCTCCGGAGAATCGGGCGGAACACCCGCAGCCAAGGCTGCAAGGGAGTACAGACAGTCGGCCCGCAGAAGGCGACACCGGCGAGAGCGAGTCAGCCAACATGAAAGTTTCCAATGTCAAAACGAGTGGAGAGCAGAAGACCCGCGCCGGGGCCATCCGCCACAGAAAGCGCGCTAAAAGGACCAGTGGGAACGCTGGTGATGATGATAAGAGGAGCAGACCCGTTGGTTCAGCCCAGAGTCAAGACCCGGGAGAGGACACGAGCTCGGCGGCTGGACGCAGAGTGACACGCTCTGAATTGCGCTGGAGCGGAGCGGAGCGCAGAGCCACCGGTCCAAAGCAGGAGGAGCTAAAACTCAACAGTTCAACGTTCACCTTGACCGGGGATTCATCTCACAACCAGGCCATGGTGCACTGGTCCGGCCACAACAGCAGCGTAAGTGACTCATCGCGTCCACTCTGAGCATCGCACTGGCTCGGTGGGTTCCCGAAGTGCGCTGATGTTGACCGTCAGGTGGGCACGCGCCACCTCACGATAGTCCATGTTTGCACGTGTGAGGAGTGTGTGTGTGTGTGTGTGTGTGTGACACTTGTCCCCTGCTGCCAGGACATCTGTCACTAAACACATTACATGTGTGTTCAACAACATTGGGTTCAGAACAATAAAACAGTTATCCCAGTGGTGCTATTCTATTAACTAACATTATTTAAACACAAATTATAATTAGATATGAATGGATCAGCATTCAGTTTCGGTCGGCGCTTTTTATTATTGTTATTGTTGTAGTTGAGCGAGTGAGACCCAGCAGGAGGGAGAGCGAGAGAGAGAGAGAGAGAGGCTTCATCTCAGGACTTTCTTCAGTGTATGAGCTGAATTGATGTCGGGCTAAAGCCGTTCATGTTAAGCATGGAGCATCTCTATTCTCTAACCAGAGGGCAGAGCTGTGGGTTGTGGGAGAGGTGAAGCAATTTGTGCCCTCCTCCTTCCTTTTTTCCTGAAGCCAGGCTTCAGGAGCCACAGGCTTGGAGGACCGGCACACTTTAGAGCCACAGAGCGGCCCCCATCTCCGTGGCCTCTCTTTTTGCTCGTTGACCTGAGATCATTTTGATGTAATGGCAGCAATGAGAGGATCAGGGATTTGTCAGTGTGACAGAACATTCACACCCGCTGCAGACGATATTGTGTTATATCATTGATCGCGAATCGCAATGAAAGGCACTTGCGATAAAGGCTTTTACACACCAGGGGCAAACTATTTGAGAACTGTTGTTTAGGTCATGGATACTTTAACTCAGAGGATATTTTTATTACTCAATGAAAAATGGGTTTCCAGAATGAGGTCAATATTTCTGAGCTTTCGGCACTATGAATGAACCAATCACGTTGTGCCGAACAGGTTGAGTTGCAGCTCTATATGAGGATTATAAAACAACGCTTTGGAGGCTCTGGAGTCTCAGATCCATCCCTCCTGTTCTTACTATTACAACAAAAGCCCTCAAAGTATAATATATATATTGTCAGGTGAGTATTTAGCATTTGTATGCGGTTTCTTGGCCTGAATTGAAAACTAGAGCCTGATTTTGAAAATACAAGAATACTTATGTCTAAAAGAATTTATGAGAATTCATCAGATTTCTAAAAGAATAATATTATTCATGCGAGGACCTGAGGATTTATGATTAAGGATTGTTTTTAATTTTCTCTTTAAATATGACATTTGTCCTATCTCTGATGCAATATGAATATTTTTTTCATTCACAAAATTTAATATCAAATGTTTGTGGTGCCATTTTAGGAGTGTAAGCATATTTAAATGCTCATTTAGCATATTTAGATACTCATCTAGGACAGGAAAATAATGATTTTATATCGTATCTACGGCAGACTAAAGGTGTCAAACCTCAATGCCTATTTGGTGCCCACCTGTGTATGTTACATATTGTAGCTTATACAACATAATGTACAGACGCCCCTTTTTTGTCAATACAACAATCTAAAAATCCAAAGATTAAGCGACCACAGAATAGGATAAAAGGAGTAATGTTGGCAGTGATGTTGTGTCATAATGTCCATTTATGGGAACTTCAATTCAGCAGAAATCTCCGCTGGAGTCCCTAGCGAGCATTAGAGCATTAATGTGCAGCGTGTTTTCTGCTACATTGTAGCTGGCAGTGCCGTTGAACGTGTCATTCTGGTCCAATGCATTTCATCACTTGTTGGAGCAGCTGCCTTTTATGCAGCATTTCATGCATTCTTCAGAGACAACACATTCTGGATGTAAGAGGAGCACAAAAAAAGGACAAACGCAGTTTTTATTGTGTTTAATCTGAGCATGAATCAGAACCTAGACAACACATGCTTTATGTTCCATCCCCAAGAGATTAATCTAAGCCGAAATGCAATTTAGATTATTGCTTTAAACTTTAATTAACATAGGAAGAAGAAAGTCTTTGGGCAAAATAGCACTGGAGCACAGTTCAAATGTATTCAGTGGCTGTGGGCGCTGATATCTCAACACGCCTGCTTCTTCTTCTTCAGAGTCAAACTATAATAAGCATGGACTGAGAATCCAAGACAGTGAAACGGGTGAAGCGTCAGTTTTGCCTCCAAAATATGCCGTCTTGAGAAAAAAAGTGAACGTTTGTCCTCAAACTGCTTTCAGCGAGTCAATGTCCTGTCGGTTCCACAACTGCACAGCTCCATGTTCCACCCACACCACTCAGCCTTGTTTGTAACAAAGCCAATTAAAGTCAAACGCACATGCAGCTCTTGTATGCCCTCCACTTCGCTTCCGACTCAAATTCCGTCCTGTGCCTCGGCTGTTGTCTGTGGGTTTGACAAACTACTGTCTCTCACGCTGAAAAGTAACCGGAGGCAAGGGCAATACAAACTAATGTACACTTGTGAAAATAATTTCCACGCATATTTGTTTGCTCTTCTGCTTCGGCCAATTTGTGTTTACCATCAAAATAAAACATTACTGTTGAGCATCCCTGTTTGAGTTGGTGATACTTGCCCCTATTCTTTCCGTTGACGCAAACGACTAACTCGAGGCGTGCGAGAATACAGAATCTTGCATTAAATATGTAGAGTTGCTGCTATAAGCAAGAACAGACGTCCTCGGTCTTTACAATCTGAGCTGCTGTATAAATAAACATGCCACGGAGCTTAGATAAGGCCTTCGTTGCTCTTAATATTGAACCTTTAAAGGCATTTACAAAGCTTTTCTTTCAACCATCCCACTTTACTGGCAGCCTGTATGTCAGATGGGATTGGAGGTTATAATTATGGCTCATGAAACATTGGCCACGGGAATCAAATACAGGGAAATAAGAATGAGTAAAAGATTACGTACACAACAAGCCTACAGCATTGATGGCAAAATGTCATAATCGTATCCTATATATAAAAAGTGGATGTAGTCACCCATTGGTTTGTGGACTGCCATCTTGAAGCCTCAAGATCGGCCTCTTGGCCGTTGCCATCTTGATTTTTGCAACCAGAAGTGACAGCAGAGGGTTGAGCTAAATCTAACCGAACACTGAATAAGACCTTTTTAGCCGACCGATATTTAACAATTTTACAATTAAATTTCATGAGGTGAAGACAACATTTGAAATGGTTTAAGTCGTAAGACAAAGACACGGCCGTCTCCCAGCTTGGACAATGCCGTGGAAGCAGCCTGTCAATCACAAGGTCGGCCCTCCCTGAAGCATACTGTGCTTTGTTCACCAACACACTGCACTGCTCTGCCAATTAACGTAACTAAAACTTGTATTTGTGGCTCTACTAACTCACACTGGCTAATGTTACAAACACAACCTAACTAACTATATCCTTGAAAGAGTTTGCTACTTGTACAACACATTTGTGCGTAAAAAACATTTCAAGATACATAAAAACATGTTTTTTCCAATTTGCGTAGGCCCAGTGGACGTGAAATAAACTCCATCATAATAAAAATGTGAGTTTAGGGCTTATCCTGACACCGGGAACTGTTACATTCCTCGTCCCTCGATAACCTTCTCTCAAATTGACCAGCCTGGCCTTCTAAAAATGTCATAAAAACGTATTTTCTCCCTGATTACATTTCTTCTTGACATATCACAAACATGTGTATAAAAGTCTGAAGACTGTAAAGGGAGATTGTTGTGCGATTCAGTATAGTTGAGCAGAAGCGTTATTTGGTTGGACATGTAGTTGAACTGACTCCAGCCTGTGGCTACACTTGTTTTGAACAACATGTGTTTTCTCTTCATTCAGGGAGTTCTTTGTTTTTTGGTCAGAATGCATTTTTTCGCTGTATCCATTTTCTGTCAATAGTAAATTTGTGTCTGTAGACTTCCGCTTCTGAAATTCCTCAGTCTTTATTAAAACATTTGAAATTCTCAGTGAACTGGGATGCATGTGTTGCATTGGTAAATAGTAAATAGACGACTTGTAGATCTCTTTTCTAGTCTTCCGACCACTGAAAGCTCTTTAACACGACACATCATCATTCACCCATTCATAGGCTGATGGCAGGGGCTACCATGCAACGTGCTACCTGTCCACCAGGACTCTAACTCATCATTCATACACACTCATAGCCAGCAAATGGCCAGTGATTTTATACATATTCACAGTGGTGATATTAGAGACATCACCAGTACTTTTGGTTTAACCTCCAAATAAGACGTTAGCTAATCAGGCTAAACTGTTTGCTTGTTAACATTGATTGTCTTACTGTTCATTTATCATCCCAATGGACCTATTTGTAGAACTCAGCAATCATTTTTTTACCATTATTGATACACAACTAAATAAATAAGCAAATACATAACCAGATTTATTTAACAACCAGGAGTGATGGCAGGTGTTCTTTATCATACTGGAAAACTACATACAGATTCTTAGTCACGGTCGAAGTGGGGCTCAAGGGAGGGCATGTACGATAGCCAAAAGGCGGGTGTAACAATGGGAATGTCAATTTATTTCAAATACTTTTTGAAGCCACTATTTGTCAAATTGTGTGATATAATATTTCAATGTATTCTGATGGCATAAGTCTGATTAATATGAGACAATGTGCACGGTTCAAGACAGCAGTCTATGGTGTGAGCGGTCGACCGTTACAACCCCCCGCTACCAATCGCATGTTGTCGTCCTCAGTGATTCAATTTGTAATGACTGGTCTGGTTCAGAAATAAAGGCACATCTTACCTTCTGGCAACCCATATTATTCTAGATCAGACTTTACAAAATAAAGACAAAGCATACACAATTTAACATTAACTTTGTTAAAAGATTTTCTCAAAGTTGAAAATAAATAGATTGATGTATAGAAAGATATCAAGATTGATAGATATATAATTAGATAGAAGCACGATCCTTAAAGCACAAACATGTATTTGCTTTCACTTCTTCTAATAAACAAACAAGCAAACATCTTTGCCTTCCTCTTTGAATCAATCTGTCCCTTCTTGGACATTTTGGAATTATTTGTCAACATTTTTCAACTTAATGAATTGTCTTGAGTTAAACGCCGATGTGGAAACACTGCTTTGTAGGATTCCGTTCATGCCTTTCAAGCCGTCGCGGGCCACATAAAATGTAGTGTCAGGCTTTGAGTTTGACACCTATGCCTTACGGTTAGAGCCACCAAAACATTTGAATACTACTATTTCATCTTTTTACATCACCATGCCAGACGGATACACAGCACCTGTTACCAAACCACTCACATCTACAATTGTGGAAACAGAGAGAGAGAATACAACTGATCAAACAAATGTTTCTTGATCAGATATTGACAGAGAAACATTGAGATTCTGAGAAAAAGGTTACAGGCAAAGAGCAGTCTCACCATGGGGATTGTGGCATATTGCTCAAATGGAAGTACAACATGCACTTGGACAGTATTATTTGCATTATAAAATGTCAGATATTTAGTACTTTGCTCTGTCACTCAGATGGATTCAGGCTGACATATTTACGATCTGTCTAAAAAGATTACTCTTGAGCTTTATTGCTTCCAAACATGTAGGACATGTCCTGCTGGAACAGAAGCAGGTGAATTATAAAGTGAAATCCCACAGAGAGAACAGTAGTGTTTCCATATATCTGAAGAGCTCGTCACTTATTAATGAAGAGTCGATCATATGACACTCTTCAAAGTGTTGTGAGAAACTCACAAGTCTCCGCTGACATTTTCACACCACCTCTCTAGCTGTTGAGTGAATCTATTTCTGGTTGTGTATGCTATCTGATAGCCATGGCAACGCCCGATATACTGTCACCCCCCAGATTTGTTTCATCAAAGTCATGTCTTGGCTGTGCAGTCATAATTTGCTTAATTTCAGACAGCGTAACATGGAGTTGTAGGACGAGCTACAACCTGTGCATCCATGTAGAACAGAAATGGAAAGATTTCTGCAGTAGAGGAAATTGGTACCAATGAAAGACAGTACACCTCTGATATACAGTGCAGTACTATCTGGTTGAGTTTTTAACATATTGTTCTTGTTCAAATATGATGATAGCCTGCCTTTGCTAAACAACTTCAGTTACAAACAGACTTTAGCCATGCCAGCCAGTCGTCTATAACTTTGGTGACCTTGCACGGTAAAGTGAAATTACAAGACAATCTTGTGAGGCAATGTGGTTCCTTGATAAAAAAAAATGTCAAAACCTTTGTATTACTCCTAAATGGATTGAACTTTTAAATTATACATATTCAAGTTGTTTATCTCACATTCTTATTTGTATATGTTATTCTGAGAATTCGTAGAAACATAGCCGGAGCTTGTTAATATAGAGCTGCATGCGTTATAACCCACACGTAGCGCCAGTAAACAGATTTCCTCCCATTAAAGGCTTTTTAACAGTTTTCCCAGAGGAGAGCCTTGATCCTTTTTAAGTCGATGTAAGAGATGGTTTACAGATAATTAACCTGCAAATTCCTTTGGCCTTGTGTTTCTATGTGTTGTTGAGTGGATAGACTAATACTTATTTAGGCATACAAGTCAAAACTTTTAAAGTCCGCAATAAAACAATTAAAAAAGATAAAAATACAATGTGTGCCCTGTGGTGGTCTTGGGGACCTGTCCAATTCAATTGAAAAACATATGCATTTTAGTTATAGAAATATTCTGCATATTCCTCGCTTTCTGCAAAAAAAATTGTATGCAGGTGATTGGATGTCCTTTTCAGAGGGACACATTGCAGGTGATTGTCTGTTTTACCTTCTATTTGACCTAAGGTACACATTGGAATATATGGATCTTAACTACTCAAGCTAGGTATTATAGATGATAGGTTAACATTATCAAGCACTCTTGAGCTGTCGGTTTGGCCATGTGGATCTTATTGTTAACATCAGTGGATTTGACGGGTGATTTATTAATAAAAGTCCTTCATTTGCCAGTTCTACATCTCTTGTGCTTTTATTTTCCTAAACCTGTGTCCATGCTTCTCTCTGCCTCTCCTCCCTCTCTCCCTCCTGTTGGCTCACATTCCACCTTGTGTCTTGGCCACACTCATCTTGTGTAACGCGACAATTACAATGTAAGCTTCCAAATCAGGTTGTAAACATCCCGTTGCAACGAGCACAGTCTGATCTGTGTGCTTTCAGACCTGGTACCTAACACATCCTGCTGAGAGGAGAGCATTTAAAAAAACAATCCCACAGAGAAGAAAAGAACAGAAAAGACACATTGAAATAAACAAACATCACCAAAGCCACTGTGTGGGCTCGGCGATCCTTCGGGTATGTGCCTGGGAGTGATCAGGCAGGCGGACTCTGTCACGCTCCAATGAGCAGCGTTTACTCGCCATCGGGCCGCATATGCCCATAAACACTTGGCTCCCAGTCTCTGGAGCAGTCCAAGTCTTTCTGTGGGCAGGCTCTGTGGGTAATATGTCGGGGCAGGCCTCAGGTGCACACACTTTATTCCAGTAATTGCCCTTCGGTGCTCCTAAAGAGTATCAATCCTATTGCTCCCTCCTTTCAGTTTCTCCTTCTTAAGTTTTTGCTCAATCATGAAATGACAATATTTCCACTTGTGATTGTTCACGGCCCACTCAATTTGTGACCCCTCCAATTTACAGTAAGTGTCTTAATTCACTCACAGAGGACTTGGCGAAAAACTGGTTTATGCAAACCCCTGTGCTGTGGGTAACTCTTAAAGATGGGTCTGTACATGATGTGAATAATAAATATGGGGATGATAGCACACACGTTGGAACACATTGAACACACACAAAGAGATACAAAAAATACTTCTGTGAAGAAGGCGTGCCTCTCAAATAGTTGGTTTTGAAAAGATCCAAAAAGTGCCTGATGCCATCTTTCAATTATTCTGAGAGTTGTGTAAATGTGACCGTCAAAACAGTTGAAATATGAGACTGACTCACTGGTAGGCACTTAAAGACTTTGACCTAGGCAACTTATTCGGTGACCTTGCAATCCACATCTAATGATAAGAAAACATTTGATGTAACCTGGAAGTGAGTGGTGATCGATAAGGAGCTCTTTCTCTCAAAGAAATACCGCCATCTTAGCACAAAGCTTGTAGCATGGCAGAGCGCTAGCAGTCAGATGTTAGTGCACAACATACTGCCGGACCGAGGCCAGCACCATGAAATTGATCCAATTTCGGTAAAGGGTGTTTACTCGGAAGTCCATGTGTATTTCGGGTTGATGAGACCTGATGTGGTTCCACCAGTCGGTGTTCTGCAAGCCTGTAGCAGCTCTTAACGTTAGCGAGTGTGCGGTCAGGAACAAAGAGTGTACGAAGAACGCCTGTGTGCGCCTAGTGGCAAAATAAGGTCCAGAATCCAGTCCGGTGTTTGGTTTATTTTCAAATCTGTTGGAACTGGCACCTTCTGGTGACATTATCCTCTTCGACAAGCTGGCTGCTTCCCCTGCTTCGAGTCCCCATGATCCGCCAAGCTAATCGTCTCCTGGCTCGAGCTCCAATCTTAATGCACAAACATGAGAGTGCTATTGATCTTATTATATAAGTCTTGGAAAGACACCAAAGAATCATAATTCCTAAAATGTCAAACCATGTCCTTAACAATCAGTCACTGACAGCTCTTTGCAGAGAGGACATTAACGGAACAATAGACAAGAGTTTCACTTTGGTCTTCTGACAAGTTTTTTGCCAAATTATGGAACTAAAGCTGATATAATGTGCTGCAAGCAAAGTCTGTCATTCCAACAGACATTGTCAGCCCCATTTAATATGAGAGGCCTTGTCTCCTGATTTTCGGGAGCCAGGAGAAAGGAAACATTTGACATAAAATGTGTTCGCTTTGGAGCAGAAATAATCTCAGGTTGCTCATTTTGGATTATAAACGGAACCAGATATCAGAACCAGAAGCTAAGCATATGACTGGGTTTGAATATATGTACGGTATATTGCAGTATGAGTTTATCTCCCTAAACATCAGTGCACTGTATGTTCTGCTTTAGCTGGTGACATCACTGCTGCTGCCTCGATGCCCCGTGAAGTGATTGACACATGTGAATGATGGCGATCAAGATGACTGGTTTGTGGGAAAAAGGAGCCCTGCAGGCTATTAGGAGAGTATTGAAGCGCAGCTCGAGGCTGAGCTGCAAGGTGGAGCACACTCACAGATCAAATGATTTTGTCTGGACACTTGTGACAGTTATGGGAGCAAATGTAATTTATACACTACACAGTATGACGTATGAGCAAGGAGTTAAATGAAATTTAGAATATCTGAAAAAGTCAAAGTAGCTGGACGGAGTTCATGGAGATGCAGCTGATACCCCCTGCTGCTGATTCTCGGTTTGAGGCCCTAGGATTCAATTGCTGGCGGTGGTGTTTATATATTATCGGCTTCCTTACCCCTCGTAGCAATTCAGATCGACAAGGAGGATTCAGGCAGCTATAGCAAGGCAGTCAGAGGTCTCCTTCCAGGAGGCAGAGAGTCCCATCTCACCCGCTGATCATGTTCAGAATTGCATGGGACATTTCTGCGGCACAAATTGAATCCCTGGCAATCTGTAAACCACGGGAACGGGCCTGAAAGTGAAGATGAAAAAGGTGTTTTTCAAGAGCCGCTCACAGTGATTGAGAGAAGCAGATGAGATGGCCGGTCAACTTAATTGCCCGAGTCTGATATAACATGGAGACACAGCGTGGTAAAAATAACCTTGACAGATCCTGAATAGCACAAAGAAGAACAGGAGATGGATGGATGTCTGCTTCTTGACACATGACGATCGTGGTTTGTTCGTGTATCCGAATAATATTCAAGAACAGAACTTGTGTTGCCCACTAAATTGACATTTAGTACACCGAAAACTTCATGGTCAAAAGTACCTGAGCCTTTCTTCTTCAACAGCCCACACACTTCCTGGCTCTGACCGAACAGAAGACAAAACAAATCTTTTAATCAGCCCATATTACATTAGGATTCATTATGATCGATGCATTTTCCCACCATCTTTGCACAAATGATGTTGCTGCTCGAAAAAAGTACAATACAAACAATGCTATTTAGAACACCTGCTGGAATTAATTGTTTTCCATTTTTCTCTTATCTTGCTGGGTGGTGAAGTTCACACAATGATTATTTGTTCTCTGTTAGCTGCCATGGTTCTAAAAGGCTTGTGTAGGGCAATGATTTTCAACCACTGTGCCAGATCACTTCGGTCCAAAAGATATATTATTTAGTTGTCGCAAATAATTTGCCATTGTTGAGCGTCTGAGCCTGTAATAAAGTGACTGGCCTAGTAATTAAATACTCTTCCCAGCCAGTAGGTGGCGGTAGGTAGCGCAGTAATTACTTGAACATTTAAGATAGTAGAATTTAATGATGCACTGGAGATGCTGTGGTGAAGAACGGCGATGGAGAAATATTTAAAAAGAAAAATGCAGACTCTGAACTGACATTTTTCAATTTTTTTCTTGTTGGTGTGCCACAGGATTTTTTTATTTAAAAAAATGTGCCGGAGCTCAAAAAAGTTTGAAAACACTGGTGTAGGACATCCATCGTGGGAGTTTAAGTAGTGATGGCTATGTGTGTGTGCGCGTGCTGCAGAACCTCTGAGTAAATTACTAACTGAGCAGACAAACGCTAAACACGTTTTTTAAATATTCATGTCACCATTAGAATAGTTAAAAATAATTGTCTGCTACAAAGTCTTTGCGGTTACTTATTATTAAGATCCTTGAAACATGACTGTAAATGTATCAAACATGTGGTAATTAAAATGCTTATTTTAGTGTGTGACTAATAGCCATGTTTAGTGGAAGTGCATGAAGCCAAATTAGTGCTGCAAATCAACACAACAGATTTTAATTGGTAATGCAAAAGACAGACTACGGAGTACAATCCAAAATAAGATCTAAGATGGGCCAAGGAAGAGCCAATTATATTTTCATTGAGATACATGGACTCATGTTCCCTTTCATTAAAGGTCCTCAAATAATCTTCTATTAGTCCCGCAGTGGAGACATTTCCAAACCTCATATTACATAAAACGTAAATTTCGGCATATAAGCCGCTATTTTCTTTCACACGCTTTGGGACTGCGGCTTTTACAACGATGCGGCTAATCTGACCAATAAAAATGATCGAACAGGTCACAGTGGACCAATAAAACTGTTTCGGCAAACTAAGGGCTCGATCACACCAGACGTGACTCTCAAAAATGTGTCGCTAGCAAAACCTTTTTTTCCTGATGGTACTGCCTTTCATCCGCGCCTTTTAAATGCCACGCGGCGCATTTTTGTAGCGTTTTTTAAGCGCGCATAAAAGTTCTATTAGTCTCAACTTTAAGCGCAAAGCGCGGAATCAACAGCTCATCAATGTCACACTTGGCCGAGGCAGCCAATCGAATCAAGCAAGAGGCCCAAGGCAGCCAATCAAATCAAGCAAGAGGCGGGCTTTCCTCCCTGTTTTCCCGACGAGACACTCATCGGTATTAAATTACACTCAAATGCGGTATTTAATTACGAAGAGCTTTATAATTCTAAATCAAAAAACTATTCCAACTGACTCCTTCTCAGCCTTCACAACTGAAAGCGCTCGCCATCGAGACACGATTTGCGTAATAGATGGTGGTATTCGCCCTACTCTTTCCTATTTTTTTCATATATCTTGAACCCAAAAGATTTTTCCTCCTCCTCATGCCACAACACAGCAAGAGCGCAACGTCTGCTTGAATGCATTTGGTAACGCAGGCACTCCACAGACCAAGATGTTTTTAAAGGGGCTCCGCTTTAAAAGTCACGTCTGGTGTGATCGCGCCCTGAGGCTGTTTAATTCCGACACTGAAGAAGAGGACTTCAATGGTTTTCGTGCACAGGAGGACGATGGTGAGAGTGATCAATGACTTTTGCTGGTAGGTTCCTATATTTTCGCCGAGAAAATGTGTGCTATTCAATTCCGATACTGAAAAAAACAACTTTAGTACTGTTAAAAGCACTGTTCTAAAAAAAAAGCATTCGCGTTATGTATGTAGTTGTGGCTATTACCGGCATTTATTTAATAACACATTTTAAAAAATCTTTCCTGTAACATCTTGTCACGTTGAGATCTCATGTTTCAATGGGGACACCTGCGGCTTATAGACATGTGTGGCTTTTTTATGAACAATTTATTTTTTCTTTCATAAATGTGCAGGTGCGGCCTATACATTGGTGCGCTCTGTAGTCCGGATATGATCAGCTGATTGAATAGGTGTGTTCAGCAGTTATCACTCCCGTAGATATGGGTTAGAACGGGCCTTTCACACCTTCTAGTCAAGTTCAGAAGGTCGATATGATCTAGATTCTATTCACTTGATTGATCACCAATACGGATACGAGATGTTGATTCTGACCACTAGTGGTCGTTATTATCACAACGGGAGCAGAGGAAGAAGGTGACGTAGTATAAAGAGGGACGATATCTGTGTAGAAAGAAGGTCCAGTTGGTGCATCGGTCGAACAAACACAGACTTCCACATGGGACAGAGCTGTCTGTATCCAGAAACTAGGCTTTTTTATAACCATACTTTTGTTATGTGCACTTATTAGAACACAAACCGTGATATTTTCCTCGATCTAACCAAATAATTGTGTTGCTTGAACCTAAAATGTGTTTGTTTTCATTCACAATGTGAAGTTTGGCCCAATATTAGTGATAACAACTGAGAATGGCCATTCAAACGGATGATTCAAAGTGAATGACCGGCCTGCCTGCACATGGCTCTAACTTCTGACGACACAAGCAAACATAAAGGTGGCTAAACTAAAACTTAAACTGGCAGTGCTAGCCATGCTAACAGCGCTAAACAGCGCTAATAGTGCTAACAGTGCCAAAATACATCAGTGATTGGGTGTGAAAACAGCCAAACATGTTTTGATAACAACACACACAGAGGGAGAGCAACTTCATTCTCTGCTCAGGTATACTATAGGCTACTCCTCGATAACTTTAAATAAATAATAGTTATTTGGTGCAATATTAATACTCAGATTATAGTATCGAGAACTATAAATAATGATAGATTGGTCATTTGTCCAGATAGATACAAAGACAGTCTTTGTAGAGAGGCTGATCCGTCTTACAGCAGTCGATATCCTCAACACAGCCTTACTAATTATATGCGGATTTTAAAGAAAATTGCAGTTCTTAACTGTTAAAATATTAAATTATGCTGATTAGTATGTAATTCACATGGTATATAATTAGTATTTATCGGTAGTTTGGATTTGGGTGTCACAGCTAAGGTGTCCATACTAAATAGTGTTTCTAAGCAGGTATCTGTATTACTAAATGTAATAATTCATGAAGCCACATCTAACAATAAAAGACGCACCATAGGGCTGCAACAACGAATCGATAAAAATCGATTATTAAAATAGATGGCAACAAATGTCATTATCGGTTCGTTGTGTCGCACGATTATTACGGCGCTCAATAAGTCACGGAGTATAAACAAAATGTTGAGCTGAGTGCAGAGCGGCGCAACAGAAAAAAGAGCGGAGGGAGAGGACAGACAGAACGCTGCGTCGTGAAAGCCAATCAGCGCTGAGCTGCTCCTCCGTTGGTGAATCTAACTGGAAGCGGAAGTCACTCACGTAGTCGGTGTGACATTCACCGAGCTGTGTGCGGCTACGGGTGATGTCATGAACCCAGACACCAGGGCATTAGATGTTACGACGTGTGTGGGATTTCCACAAGAAGTAGAACGTAGAAATAATGGTTAATTATTCCACTTTCTTTTCCATAGCTCATTTTAGTCAGTGGTCTCTGGTTCTATTGATGTCAACTCAACAGGGTAGTACAAATAACTTACAGCGGCAACAACTAAATAAATAAATGAAACATTACTTAATAAGGGAACAGCTGAAAGTGTGTCGACAGATTTAAATCCAAATGGCATGCACGAAAGAGAGTTTTAACAGCCAGAAGGGTCAGCACGTGTTGAAGGAGTCATTGAGCGAGTTATGTTGCTCTGCAACCCCATGAAACCTCTAAATGGTATCACCCTGTGGTATGTGGTGGTAAAGATGATGCTGCATCTTCGAAGGATACTGCTCTGTGAGCTGTCCTAATGTTTTAAGACTGATGGAAGCTGTAAAGCCCTTTGTGAAGGAGAAATATGTACTGCCGCTTAGCTATTATTATTATTATTATTTTGTAAAATGCTGTTCGAGGAATCTATGTTCAGAGAGATCTTAAACACTACTGGGCTAAATATACCGTACATATATATATATATATATATGACTGATGGTTAGACTGATAGCATAAGACGCATGGCAGCTTTAAAGCCCTTTGTGGAGGAGAAATATGTATAATTAAAATTATACGCTTAGTATTATTATATTTTTTGCTTTTTACAGATAAGACATATGGCAAATCAAACTGTCCTACATTCTTGTTGACTTTTGGCATCAGCTTTTTGTCTGCCATTGGCAATGCCCTGCAAAAGGTGTCCATGTGTTTTTTAACCAAGAATCTTGCAAGGGAAAAAGAAATCCCTTCCTGCTTCTTGGCAGGCCCCATCTGTGCATGGAGTCATCCTTGCAAAGACTCGCCGGGGACAGATGAAGACATCTGGAGATACAGTACCTGTCACATCTGCTAACGTCGAAACACATTTACCTCAACCCCGTCATTACCATTTAAATTACCATGTTTCTCTCAGATGATGCTTTGATCGGCCCAGCTCCCTGTGTCACAGCTCTTGAAGCCAGCATCCAGCCATCAGAGCCCATCAGACAGCAGCAACGTTAGGCTGTCGACAACTTCAGCTCCAGCGCTGGATCAAATGCAGAAAATATCCCTCCTGACTGCTACTAACAAATAAAAGCCAGCTCAAAACATTGAGGGGGCACGGAATGAGCTGTACTATAGTGACATACGCTGCTGGTCCTCACGCGTGAACAATATGAAGCTGTTTAGTCACCATGTTCACATTATAGAGAAAGAAAGACATATTTTGCCCATCAGTGATGACTTATTTCACCCACAATGTTAATTAGCTAATTAGTTCTTTGTGTGTCAAGACTCTGGCTTTCAGTGTCGGTCGTCTGCCTCAATAGCTTGTTTCTACGTTCTCGTGTAGCTCATACTGTTTGGTTTTCAGATTTTTTTTTTTTTTTTTTGACTACCAGCTGCAAGTTGTTTTCCTCGTTTGCTTTTGGATCCAAACCTGTTGTTCCTGAATCGTGCCAGCTCCAAAGTTCTCTTTTTAACAGATTAACTTTTTTCAGTCAGTAATTAATTCCACCTAATTCTTTTACTTTGTTGTTCTTTTTTTATGTTAAGATAATGAAACACAATCATTGTTTCACATTAAAAGCAAAACCTTAAAGGACGTGTTTGTGTGCCCACTGAGCTGCTGGAAGGGTTTTAATGTGAAACATCTTCACAGGACGTCTTAAGTTCCATCAATCAAAAGGACGGCAAAGTAGAGTTGACTTATAATCAGACAATGAGAATAGCATTTTTGATACAGAAGAGGACCAAGTGAGTGATACATAAATCAAAAACAATATTCTAAATAAGCCTTCATATAACTTAGATCAGTGGTTCTCAAACTTTTTCTGTCACGCCCTACTTTGGATGAAGAAAAATGTTTATGCCCCACCGTCCCAACAAGATGGTCTATGCTGACTTTTTATTAAAATAACTACTGACTCTTCCATGTGTGCTTTCTCAAATAAGAGATTAAAGAAAGTAAACCAAATGTGCAATCACTTTGTTAGAACAATGCAAATAAAGTTATATATGTGCAAAAGAGCACACTGGCAAATATATTGCTTATTGTCGCTGCAATTAACCTGTTTTGCACTGAATATCTTTTCAAGATAATAACAATAAGTGCAACCAGTGAAAAATTAAACAAAACAAGTTCAAATATTTGTCAATAAAAAGTTTTACACTGCAAACTATTTAAAAACAATAATGTGACACCTGGGCAAAACAAAATTACTGCAGATATGTGTCAAGCTTTATTAGTATTAGTGGCTGCAATGAGCCAGCTTTCCACTACAAATCTTTTTTAAACGGTGTTGCAGGCTTGATACGGCCACTCTCAATTCCTGCTCAATGTTGAGCTTTTGTTTTGAAGGGCAACAGTAGAGGGCAACAGTAGAAAAAGCTGATCTCACGGAGATTGTTTATTGGCAAAACGCAAAGAATCAGCGAATCGCTGATAACCTTGACAAGCTCAACCTGTTAACGGCGTAACGTAAACATGTACACGAAGACACACGCATTTCAACATGTATTTATCAATGACTTAGTTGTATGTCTGTATACTTTGAACTTGTCTAATATGTGAAGTTCTCAATACAATTCTTTCTGCACGTCCTCCTGCGCCCCACCTGTAGTACCACTGGGCCCCACTATACGAGCACAGTTTGAGAACCATTGAGTTAGATGAAGGCCACTTTTTGAGAAATTGTTAATTCAGTCATTGTTAATGTTAATTCAAAGTTGGCACCACTGCCTAATAACACTTGTTCTTTTTTCCATCCATCAGGTATTAAGGCACAACCAAACTTTGCATATTACATATTTGTATGTATTTTCTGCATGAAACGGTTTTGTGTGTGTGTGTGTGTGTGTGGTAGGATGAACAATTGGATAAGTGTGTCTGACTACATCAGGCATTAGCTCATTGGTACTACAGGTCTTTCTGGTGGACGTCAGGAACGCAGAGGTCTAGTTAATTCATCCACTCAGCAATGAGCAAGTCCAGGGGGCAAGGACCTTCTTTTTTTTTAAACACGGACGATATCATACCTTCTTCCCAAGTTGGACTGAACCGATATCAACCCACTCCAGTTAAAAAAGAAAAAGTAAACGGTCATACCTCTTTGAGCGCTGCCTCTGTGAGTCATACCTTTCACACTGTTGTCGCGTTAAGTTGTGGACAGTCAACATATTCTAAAGTTCAAATGTATGAGATAAGGTGAGGCTCCATGTGATTACCATTGTGTGAGCAGTGGTAGGCACTTCACATATTTGACTCACCACTTGGCCGAGTGGTGCGCTGTGGAGGTGTGCGATGGTGGGAGGCACATGAGAGGCGTAGTTCACTGAGTTCAGGACAATACCTTCTAAAATCCTAAAAATCTACAGGACTTTGGAATCAGGAATGGATAATGGAACTATTATTCATTCCATTTTCTAATTATTTGACTGAGGATACATTTCTCTGTTGATAGCAACATTAGACCCCTGAAACGCACAAATATACCCCCTGGGATTAGTCATGGGATATTCTACTTCCTCTATTGTTCTGTTCATCAGAAAAGATCAAACTATGATTTTGTATGTTCTCCCCATTATAGAGTTCCATTGAACAAAATTACAAAGACATACATGAATGAAGATATTACACTGACATGTTCCTAATATCATACTTATATATTTAGAGTATTTCCCATATACAAAAGGTTGCTGTCATAAACTCCAAAAGTCTACAGCATACAGATGTTTTAGGAAATGATTAAACCTCTTGATGAATTCAACATTGTATAATTTACGATTTGCTTTTAAAGATGTACGTCCTAACTTGGATCACGTGTGTGTTGAATGCCATAGACAAAAAATAATGAGAGATGGCAAATGCCCATTTTGGTCTTTTTATGGGAACATAACCTTGTTGATGTTTCAGAGAAACCGTTCAAGTCTTCAAGTCTTCATCTTGTATTTGTCCAAGTAAATTAAGAGTTCATTGCTTGTTCTGACCGTCGGGCCATCACGCATTAATTCACTCTTTCTATTCGAGGATTCATCTCTTTACAACATGGCTATATTCTTGAAAAGCATTCTATTTTTTAGTTAGATGGACTTGCGAGCTCCAGCTTAGCTGCCCTTCGAATTTCCTTTGCTCCACTTGTTAACCTTCCAGCCAGAGGACCTCCATGCTGAGTGGGCCCGTCAAAACACGAGTGGTATCTTTCCATATCTGGCAAACTATCAAAGCGTTCCATGCAAACTTTACCAGGTGCCCGTGGCCCCGGCGTAGAGGCCGGAGTCAGGTAGCGTTCTTCAGGCCAGATGGTGGTTGATCACTCAGCCCCCCTCCTGAGCCCTCCTGGAGACACTGGTCATGGAAATAAAGGATCCTAAAATGACCGAAACCCCACAGCAGAGAGAATTTACAAATATATATCTATATATACAGCCCAGTAGTGTTTGAGCTCTCTCTGAACATAGATCCATCTTACAGCATTTTACAGTCTGCCCAAGTTTGAAATGAAATGACAGCCATGGTTCACACAGTATGGCCAATCAGGGCTGACTTAAATGCAAAGTCCATGAACACACTCTGACGACCTACCAGCCATGTAGCCACTTTTCAACACTTTTCCCAGTACTTGATTGCTTTAAATGAAGAAAGGAACAATCAATGGTCAACTGACAGACTCCATTGCAGCGTAGAATGCTGAGGGAAGGGTCAAGGTTACTGGCTGAAGAATCTGTACAAGCTTATCCAAAAGCGGCTCAGGCTGTGGCTCATACGAAACCTCCCCAGGGCTGCACACGGTTGATCTCTTAAAATATGTTATTCATCTGCAGAAGGGAGATCGTAAGCTTACATAGAGAGTTTGGAACCTGTACATATCGGCAGATACAGAGTACCAGTCCAGCTCATTAAACGGGTCACGAATCCCTCTCAAATCTACTTCTTGTTACTGTGATAACATCTCCTTCAAACTTCATCCATAAACCAACTTTAGTACACAGAAGAATCATGTTTTATTTCGTCCTTTTGACACACACATTCTTCAACACAGCCCGACAACGCCCCTGTGTGTGGTTTTAGACATAACAGGGTTTTTCTCTCTCACATGAACATATTCTTGTCTTGTCGGGCTCCCTCTCTTCTCCTTGTATCTCAATCTCTTCCTCTGCTTCCCGTCCGGATGCCGTCTGTGGGTTTGACTTCTTTCTGGACAGATTTAACGTCTCCCGTCTCAGTGACATGAAACAGTGACTTCCCTCAGAGGGGGTAGGGAGGCCCGTGTGTCGCCATGACACACCGGCGGCCAATTAAGTGCAAACTACAGGGACACTGTAATGCTAATACAGTGTTTGAGCTCGGTAGGGAGAGGAGAGCACTAGAATACCGGGTCGCAGGTCTGTGCTCGAGTGAGAATCTAAACCGACCAAAATCGCCAAAAAGTCTTCAGCATAGTCATATTTTCATGACGTGTCCATCACAAAATGCTCATCAGAAGAATGCTCTGTCCCTGACACACGTCAAATGTGATAAGAACAACTTTTTTTGCAAAGCGTTATTTTTTTAAACTGTAAATGGTGTTTCACTCAGGGCTGTAAGGTGTTTAACCTTCCAGAAGCGTTTTGACTGCAGTAAAAAACTCGACCTCAATAGAAACCTTGAATGTACACAATTTAATATTCCGTACAGACCGAGTTTCCACTGATTTTATCGTCACACTACATTCATGAAAAAGACAACTTCTTAGAGACGGTAAACACGTCAAATTGGACAAATGATGCAGTAACCAGTCAGCACAGTTCGGCCCTATGTTGCCCGGGGAGAGAACCCCCGACTCCTGAAAGAATGATGTTGCGTGAGTTGTCGAGTTAGAGACACACTGAGTCTGTGTCAAATGCCCCACTTGTGCCTTGTTGGAAATTTGTCAAACATAGAATACTTTAAGCTTTCTATTTCTTTGTGTAAAAAGCATTGTCAGGCGGTCCCGGCCGCCGATGCTTCAGCTGCTTAGGCTATCACACACACAGCTGTTGCTTACTGTAGCTGATGAATTTCCCCCCTGTGGTGTTGTATCATTTCCATCGAGATTAATTCTGTTAAATACAGCATCTCTTAAAACATTCATGGGCAGAATAGACAGTAATCAGGGCCTTAGGGTTGTGTCTCGCTATAAATGCATAAAAACAACCGCGCATGCACTGATCGGGCAGAATGTACAAATCAGGTAGCAGGTGACACATGTTATTGTTGTTGTTGTTGTTGTTTCTGTGTAGCCTAAATAAGCTGATAATTGTCATTTTTATGTGATGTCTCACTCACCAATAGCAATCCAGCTTTTTAGGCTGCATCGGAAGCATTTCTGAAACTGGTACCAGAACAACTCTCACAACTTTGTTGTGTTTGATGGTTTGGTCCCAATAAATCAGCACGTACGTCAGTATTCTGGTGCAATAAACCCTTTAAAAGAAGCCGCACACCCACTACATACAACATGGCATCTCATATTTCTCAGTTGCAGAGAGAAGACAGGAACAGTGTTTGCTTTGTGAGCGGGTACTTCCTTACATCTCCCCCTCTCCCTCCTTCCACTGTTTCTTTTTCCATCTCACTCTCTGCTGTCAGATGTTGACTGAATCAGGTTAGAGATGGGCGGTGCAGAAACAGAAGCATTGCTGATGAAAATGACAATGCAGCTACAGCCTTTTTGATATTGAGATGCACAAACCTGCTTCCTTCCCCAGGAAAACATAAGCTTATGTAACCTAAAAGTAAGACACAAAAGAAGAGAGACCAGCAAACATATGGTGCCTGTGTGCAGCAGTAATTGGAAGGGGAATCATATTAGAACATGGATAAAACATTTAAAAGCAATGGCTACTGTAATAGTTATGTAAATCAGAGATGTTCATAATCTACAACTCTTACAAAAATATATTGTAATATATGATTTAACGGCAGTGCAGAGACAATAAGTAATAAAGCTCTTTTTAGATCGTGGTGCGGTGACAGAATTCACAACAGTTTTTTTTATTTATGTGACTTTGACATTTACTGATTTGTTATTCAAAGTCTAAATAATGAGCACAGAGAGTCATTAGGGAGTTATCTGCTTGTCTGTAGTTTAACATGTTTTCAGCAGACCTTTCACTTGAATCTGACTTTCCCCTCTTGTAATAACATGATCATTATGTGCAGTGCATATTGGCGTGCGTATTAAGAGTTCAATATTCGTGGAGAATTAAGATGAAATCTGTATTCTGCTGATGCCTGCACTCAAAGCTTTTGAAATGAATCCAACACTTATGGTCAAACAGCCTTTTTAAAAGTTTAAGCTGCCGATTCTGATTTTCTTTTCCAAAAACTGTAATTGACAGCAAGATCCTAATATTTTTTTTTCTTTCTACATTCCCAAAATATTATTTTAATCGCCATAAAGTCAGTGTGAACCGTCAAACATTCGAAATGTTATCCCTTAACTTGGTTATTGTCGTCTACAGTGGTCATTTAAATAACAACATCTTGGCAGTAACAGATCATAATTAGGGCCTATTTCGATGATCTATAGTGCATATTACATTTAGGGGCGTGTATTACATAACATTACATTACATGTCATTTAGCAGACGCTTTTATCCAAAGCGACTTACAATAAGTGCATTTCAACCTAGAGTACAAACCAAGAACAACAAGAACACAGGAAGCAACACTTCCTCAACTCAGTCGAACCACAAAAGCACCACAATAAATGCCATCCCAGTGCCACTGAAATGCAAATCTGTGTTTTAATCCAGATATAGTCGGAAAAGATGTGTTTTCAGTCTCAGGCGTGTACAATTTTGCGAGTTGAATGACAAATAATCTGGGCACAAAAGGGTAGTATTTAATCATTTGTGTGGGGGTGACCTCCCCGGTCAGGAGCTGGCGCTCTGCAGGCCCCGTTACTTTTGGCAGCTATTTACGATTTAGCCTTATTTTCTACACATAACAGTTCCTTCATAGTTTTAGGCGACTGCTTCAACGGTTACTCATTACCTTCAGTCAACATTTTCTTCTGTTTTCACTAGGGCTGTGAAACGATTAAAATTTTTAATCGGATTAATCACAGGTTTTTGTGGATTAATCATGATTAATCACATATTACCGATATTCTCGGTATATTTTGTGAGAACATAGAGATTTATGACAAAAGACGGATATATACATTTATACATTCTTCTATACAATGGTGCTGCAACTCAGCAGTTATTTAGCAGTTTTCTTCCATATGGAACATTAATACATCTTCATCCTAAACAGAATGTTTAACCCTCCTGTTACCTTTCGGGTCAATTTGACCCCATTCAATGTTTAATGTCGGTGTTCTTTGGGGTCAATTTGACCCCAGGCTGTTTTTCACTGTGTCAAACATATCAGAAATATCAACTTTTTTATTTATTTAAAGGGCTATTTAGGTAGTCAACAAACAAACATAAAGTACCTCACACTTAAACTTGGGAAGCAACATTAATTCTAATAATTTTCTGGAGGTTTTAATTGCTGGGGTCAAATTGACCCCTAGGGTAAAATATGTTCGTAAATGTAAAGGTAACAGGAGGGTTAAACAGAACATTTTTCTCTTGTTTGTCAACCATTAACTCCACCATGATACAATCTAAAGGTGGACAGATTGACAAGTGACTTTTTTTTTGCTCGGTCCCGATGCGCGCGCACGGAGCTCTGTGGCGCTAGAGACGGAGATCGATAAGTGTTAACGCAACGCGAAGAGACAGAGATGACATGCTGCTGTGGAGATACGATCAACAACAGACGTTTAGTTTAATAAAAGAACAAAGACGTGCTATAGAGAACATGTCAGGGGCGGGCCAATCTTTTAATGTCATGCGATCTACCAACACTGCGCCGCGATCGACTGGCAGGTCGCGATCGACGTGTTGAGACCCTGATCTACAGGAAGTAAAAGTCGTAACAAGGTTTCCGTAGGTGAACCTGCGGAAGGATCATTACCGATGAACAGACCGTCTGCATGAGAGCGGACAGAGTTCAGATTGAAGTGGTGTATTGGAAGCTCATTTTGCAAGTGACTTTTTTCGTCCCGACGACCAACAACAGACGGATTGGAAGCTCATTCTGCGCATGCGTTAAATGCGTAAAAAAAAAAAACTAGTTAAACCTGTAATTGAATTAACTGAGTTAACTCGTTATTTTTCACAGCACTAGTTTTCACTCATTCCCTTAAGCCTTTGTTGCTTTTTACATGGTGTGCTGATTGCACGTATTCTTACACGCGTAATGCAGCACACGCACACAAACATGCATGAACGCATGCAAACACACGCACATACGCACGTTTTTTTACTTTTTACTTCTCTCCAGTGTTTCTGAGTAAACGAAAGATTGTAGCAGGTTTCAGTGGCACAGTGTCTCCCTGCTGCATCGAGACAGCAATACGTCGGACCAAACCTCAGGTAAGACCGACCAGTGTGCTCCACACACACAACATGGGTACGGTTTTTGCAGCTTTTATAAATACACTGTAACAGAGGAAGGTCTTAGGTCCATCAAGTCCTTGGTGAAGACACTTCCACGAGCACGCCGTCGGGCCGCAGCGTCGACTCATAGAAGGGTTTCTTCCCTCAGCGAGCGACTGATCAGACTCGTTCCCAGCTGTCTATTTTTAGCTCCCGAGCTTTTCTTCCTGTTATCTTGTGAAGAATTTTATTTTTATTTTTCTGTTTATATGTGCTTCATATGCTAGAACTTCCATTCCTCCACCTGGGAATCCAAAATATTGCTGGCACGAGCGCTTTTACTTTATCTCATGCCGGGAAATTGGCAGCTTTTTTTCCCTTTCTTTTAAGCATCTGTTTCAGTGCCACCGATTCATATCCAGGCAAGCGGGATGTCTTTGTTGCTACTTTTTTTCAGCGTCCTTAAACTTGACTGCTGAGATTCCTTAGGCTCGACATTGTGATGGGGCAGCCGTGTAAAAGAAGTCTTGTGCCTAATGAGATTTCCCCATGCTGCTTCCCTTCGCCTGGGGGCGTCAGGAGCCTCACTTAGTTCAAGTGGAGGTCTTATTCCCGTATTCCTCAATCGGACAACTTCCTCAGATTCACACCTCAAGCAAATTCTGGCCTGTTTGATCCTTCAGCACTGCACCGATGAGTTGATCTGAGGGGGAGAAAACATATTTTAAAAGTCTTTCCCTCTCAGATAATGAGCGATGGAGACATGCAGCGTCTACAGGCTCTTCCCAGGTTTTAATTGCTGGACAAACGGGGATCAGGTCAGAACGATGCAGGCATGGTGTCATTAGATGTAATGAGAACTTTCTGTCTCGTCAACCAGTGCCCATATGGAAAGCATAATTAAAGCAGCTTTAATTAGCATACCTTCGGATGACAGCCGGCCGCGTCTCGCCATGTTGACGATATTCGAAGGTGCAGCTTTTAAATCTGCAGCTCGTCCCTCTCAAGGCTTCATTTGTTCTATAATAAAGTCCCAATTTTATTAGACTCTTGCCATTTCCTTTAGCTCTGTCGCTGTTTCACAGCACACAGACAACTTGGTACATCTGGGGACAATTCCTCTCTTTCTGACAGTTTTCTGTTTACACATCCAGACACCCAAACTAACATCACTTGAGCTTCTGTGATGGTAATGATGAAAGAGATATCTCCAGCATCCATGAGGGTGTTGAACTTGGCGAATAGAATTCCCAGGGGAGGAGAGTGGAGGCGTTTTTTTTCTTACCATCAATCATGAAATTGTTAATTCCAATGATTAATGTTAGCTTCAGTCTCCTTTGCTATTTCTGCCTGTCTTTATCCACATATTTAGCTCCTCGGGACGGTTCCATCCAAAGCAATGTCACAGGAAGGAGAAATAAAGGCTTTTAATCATTTAAATGAATGTGGAATAAATGACTAGGAATGCATAATTAGCAGACTTCATTAACAAAAAGTGATGTAAGACGTATTGATGAATATAAATTAAATGTTTGTTTCAAAAAAAGTAGTTTAGCAAGTGATGGTTGGATGTTCACGTCCCTTATCTGGAATGCAAGACGTTACCAGCTATAATTGGAATATTTGACTGAGAACAAAGGGTTGAACCAAACAAAACAATATTTGAATATTGAACATATAATGCACATGATGTGAATGGAATCTGCGTTTGCGCATTATTATTTCCTCTGACAACACAAAACAATATGCCTCAAATCCACTCCCCTTTTCTGAGAGACACAACAGAACACACATAACTCAGAGAATCATATTGAATTGCACTCTTTTCAGTCATGGAAGTGATATTCATGTCTTATAAAGAAAAATTCATGATATATAAATCATAGGCACTTCTTATAACTTGATTGATCTTCCAAGTCTTAAGATGTTCTTGTTTTCTACTTCTAATCCAGATCACTGCTATCTGTACATCTACGGTTTGACTGAAACCAGAAATGTCTTGGAGGTAATGGATTGGTAAAAGCTAAAAGGAGCTCATATTATTTCACACATAGTCTTCAGATAGATCTTTTTAGACATTCTGCTCGAGTAACGGTGAAAACTACAAAATGCCAAAGAAGTAAGGGACCATCTTAAGGGACCATCTTAAAAGTGGAAGCTTTTCCATTTTCAGCAATCTCAAAATACTTTAACTGTGTCTTCATCCGGGCTTCTTCTTATTTCATGCACAACCACCATATACCTATTAATCCATTGTAATGGATTAAATGTGCTATTTGCCTGTTTATTAATTTCTTCCTTATTATTCATATGCATACACTATTTGTACACCATTTTCTTCTGACTTCCTCACTGTTAAATGCCCGTGTTATTTCATTTTTCTTTTTTTTAACTTTAACTTGTTTTTTTCTGCATTATTTCTTCAATTCTGATACATGGTTTGAATATTAATTAACCCTGGCTGCACAGTGGTGTAGTGGCTAGCACTGTCGCCTCACAGCAAGAGGGCCACGGGTTCAGTTCCTGTTCTCGGTGGTCCGTCTGTGTGGAGTTTGCATGTTCTCCACGTGGCAGCGTGGGTTCCCTCCGGGTTCTCCGGCTTCCTCCCACAGTCCAAAGACATGCAGGGCTTTAGAGTTAATTGATTTCTAAATTGCCCATAGGTGTGAATGTGAGCATGACTGTCTGTCCCTCTATGTGTGCCCTGAAATGGACTGGCGACCTGTCCAGGGTGTTTCCTGCCTTTGCCCTATGTCAGCTGAGATCATCTACAGCTCCCCGCGACCCTCATGAGGATAAGCGGTATGGATGGATAATGGTTTGAATATTGTTATTATGTAAATTTCTTGGGCAGCTAAATTGATGTGAAAACTATAACGAGCAGTAGACAACTATTTAATACAAAGAGTGAGTCAGAAAATGAGGCAAACTGTGAAAGGTGTCCCACAAAATCGGTCCCTGTGTTCAAATTCAGATACAAATACATACATTATAATTTCTGCCTTTGTTTCAGGGTTGCACATGCAGAACACAAGCTCAATTTGAAAAATGTTCATGCTAAAGTGCTCACGGAGACCTGCTGTTGCGTACATGGAGAATAATCAGATTGTGTAGGAGTTGCGTCTCACTTCTTATTACCTGCAGCGGATCTGCACGAATCCTGTCGGTGTGATCATCAGCATGGCCTTGGATATTTATGACAGCCCCTCGTGTGAGAAAGCGGAAGTCAAGATGTACATGAGCAATGTTGTGAAGTGCATTATGCATTAAGGCACTCTACCTGAACCCTCTGCCTCACCTTGTCAACCTTGTTTTGTTGTAATTGCAGTGCGGAAAAAATAAACGTGTCACAACAACATGTCCTCGCTGTGGCTGATATGCCGTGTGCTAATGTTTTCTAATAGGTTTCATCAATGTAGACTGAGAGGTCGAAGCAGTAAAAAGCAGCTAGTGTCATCCATCAAACTTTTCTGTAGAAACATAACTCGCAGAAGCAGAAGAATTGTGTGATTAGCAGCTCCCTGCTTTGTTTCACAATCAGACATTGTTTGTGACAAATCAAGAAATTGGATGAAATGAAGAGTGAACAATTTGCAATCTAAACTCCTTTTAGCTGCACATTGGACAGACGTCTGTTTCCTTTTCCATGTTGCTGGTTTTTTTTTCCTGGTCCCCCTGCGTGGGGGTGATAATCCGGCTCTTTGCTGTCATTTGAATAGCATATTTGTACAGATCCTGGCAGTGTGGACCATAACTCTCTTTATAATGTCACTGGCATTTTTTATTCTGACTCCAGCCCGTCACCCCAAAGCGAGGACAGGTTGTTCGTTTCCATCAGTCATCAACTGTTTAGTCACGACATCAAATAGGTAGAAGTTTCAGCACTCTGATGCGCACCATATTGAAATGTGTAATTCTGTTCCACACCTGCTAGTTGCATCGGGGAAGCTTGATATTGCACCATAGAAGGCTTTGGAAACTCTTTTTTGTAGCACTCTCATTACAGAATGATGAACATCTTTAATTGAATTAAGAAAACTTAAATCCGCATGCTGCACATTTGCTCAGTCATAGTCTAAAATACTGTGTCCCCACAGGCTTCTGGTTGTAAAACCCAATGCTTGTTTGATCAAGGTTCCTAATCCAATGAAAGAGGAAACCCTCTCCAGGTGAGGTTAGCTGAGACAGTCTTCACAGCAGCACCTGTCTCGCTTTTGACACTTCCCTCATTTAAGGAAATGCATTCCTAAAAAACACATACCAGCAATTCTTGCATGAAACTGGAGATAGTCGTAGACTAAAGGCTGCTTCATTTCTTCAATGTGCAGGTCATTTTGTTTGGTCATGGTGAAATACATGCTTTTGGCTCTCTTCCTTATATGATCGATAATTGAAGGTATAGCTCTAGTGTCACATGACAGAGAAGAATATACTACCTATATTAACGTCTGATGTCACTGAAAGCAAACAATGACTTAACTTATAACCACATAATATTAGGACAGTGATCATAATGCCTCTCAAAAAGACTACAATGTATTCAGAATTGTACTTAATTCTCCTTTAATCCTTGATTAAATGTGTGACATTCCATCATTGGCTATATTTATCATACTGTTATACTTTATTATACATGTATTGTACTCATTAATAACTGTCATTCCATACTGGCCATTTTCACATGGTGGTACTCTTACTTTTAAGATCCTCTATCTTTAAGTACCTGAATGCTTTGGTTGGTCTGTGTCGGTCTCAGTCTATTGTGTGCACCATATTATTGTAAATGTGTGATTTCAAAACATTAGTACTTGTATAGCGTGCTGCGAACAGCCTGGTTCCAGTCTACTTCCTGGACCTGAGTGGTGGAACGAGCTCCCCACTGACATCAGGACAGCAGAACGTCTACATCTTCCACCGCCAACTAAAAACACATCTTTTCTTTTCCGACTTGAATAATACAAATAAATGTGTACTTTTTTTTTAAAGTAGCACTTTAGTACCACTTAAAGGGTTCTTACTTACAGCACTTTGTAGTTGGGCTTATTTGTACCTTCTTGACTCTTATTCTGAGTTTGTACTCTCATGGTTGAATGCACTTATTGTAAGTCGCTTTGGATAAAAGCATCAGCTGAATGAAATGTAATTTAATGACACAGTAAAAAAATAATACTGCCAATTAGCTGGTAACAGCTGATCTCCACTACAATGCCAAAAGTAGAAGATAATAGTAACCTATGTGTGTGTTGCTCGTGATACTAAATATATCCCATGAATCAATGAAGACAAGACAGGTGCCATAGTGAGTGGCTCAGCATGTTTTGAAGAGGTTCCTTGCATTGAATTTGATTTGTTTCTACTTGGTACTTCCCATGCATTTAACAGAAAGAGCTAATCCAGAGCGTTTGCGGTGTTCAGAATGAGTTTGTTATCCCGGTTAAACAGCTGGCCCGGACAGACAGCTCTGTGTTGAACTGAAGCTGAATCTGCTCTGGGTTTGCTTTCCCTATCAAAAGGCTGCAGAGAAAAGGGCTTCACGGAGAAGTGCTTTACTCTGCATAATTGCAGCACATTATGCATCGCCATGTCATCCTGTGCTAAAATGAAGAATTTTAGTGTAATTATTTTTAGTTATGCAGACTACAGCTGAAGTATATTCAAACTAGAAACTCGTCAGCTAACTGAAGTATCAATGTTTTTCTCAATTAAAAATATTAAGTAAATTTGTAATTATTTAACACTTTCTTCTTCTTTGCATAGATCAAGGACTGGGAAAAAGCCTTTATAATTGGCCTGTCTTTATAATGAGTCTTTTTTTGTAGAACACATTCATTATGATTGTGAGTAGCATGTATGAAATTCCAGATATTTCTGCCACAACTTCATGTTGATATATTCATAGAGCCATCGTATTTAAAGAAACAGTTCATTATATCGACCCAAGTATGAGTTGCTTTGAGTCACGCGAGTCTGTATTTTGAAAAGTCGTAGCTCCCTGGCCCTGCACTTCCCTTTTTACTGCTCTGCTTTCTTAAGATTGTACTTCAACTATAGATATTGTATCCTGGGAAACGTTAATACAGAAATAGAAAGACACAATATTACATGTATGTGATCTGCTTCAACCGACAAGACTACACACTCTGGAGGCATTTGAATAACAGATATTGGTTTCCTTATGTATTCCCAGCCAGAGTGGATCCGACCGAATCGAAGCCTTAAATAACAGTAGCTTGAGTTGCCATTGTTAAATCTGTCACTTGGTGCCCAGGAGATCCAGGGCTACAGGCCTCAGCTAAATTTGCTGTCTGTATTACTCGGGCAAGTTGGAACACAGAGCAACTCAACTCGGTGCTTCTGGGCTTTCCACAACATAGAGTATTTCATATGATTTATGTGGGGTTTTTTTGGTTGAAGAAATGCAAGCACAGTGTGTCCATAGGGTGGAAAAGACTGTCATGGAGGTTTTTAGTGCAGTCAGTTGCAACTTCAGGGCTGTACAGTAAGTTTGGGATTTATTGAGACTCTCTTTAACTTGGTTTGTCTTTGCTGTGAAACTTTTTTTTATTTTTTACTAAATGCAAACATTACTCTGTCTGACACAATGATTAGGAGTTGTTGGTTTAAAGTTGGCTCCTTCTTCCTGGCTGTTTGGGGTGCTGGCCACTCCGTCTGTGACCACAAAGTCACAGGAAGTAGAGTGATGATGATGGTATAGGTTTAAATAATATCTATATTTAAATATATATATATATATATATATTTATATATATATGTTAACAGCCAGCCTTTTTGACCACAGTGGTAAAGATGGAGATCATCTCTTTTACAGAGACTGTTCCCAGAAACCATTAAAGATATCGACAAAACCATACTTCAGGCGACTGCATTGGCATTGAATCCAGCTGTGGAGGCTAAGCAGTCTGCTAAAATGCCTTTAGTCCTGATTCATTGACCGTGGGGGAGTGTGAATAAAAATCCATTTTCCACTGGATTCTATAGCGTTAGAAAGAAGATAAAAATCACGTTTCAATAGTTGAGATTGTCGACATGGGACATCATCCGTTTCGGGGTGAAAGACGACCGTGCATACACAGGGATGCATAGGTATTAGGACAGTTTGTCAGTTACCTTAGCTTCATCCACGGACTTGACGTGCCTGATGGAGTCCCCAAAGATGAGGGTTGTTGGGCGCCAAAAACTGACATCTAAAGAAAAGTTGGTTCTCATTTCGATCCACTGAAGTTAGGCACACACATAGTAAATTCCTGGTTTTGTCATCTTCATTGCCCTATAAGGGTGCCAGGAGGGACACTTGAGTGATATAAAAAATGTGTCGTCAAATCTGTAAATGTGTACTCAGATGTTATTGGCTGTTACATTTTAATTTAGTCATTTAAAACTCAGCAGGCCTTTCACTTCTCTTTTTACACACTACTAATGCTACACTCCCACAACATGGGAGACATCTGCAGATGCATCTATATATATAAATATATATATATATATATATATATATATATATATATATACCACCAGTCAGCGAGCACCTGTCCAATACTGGCCAACCCTGTTAACTAGCAACTTTCAGCCCTATGTGTTAAGAGATAATTCATATACAATAGAATACAGAGCTGTCCTTGTGAATTACTCTTTGTGCCGCTTTTCCTTACAATGTCATATCTGCCATTATCTGAATCGTTTTGGAGGTTTGTTTGATACGTGTTCACTCATTTATGTTGTGTTTTATGGTGCTTGTGTACCAATGTAAGCGCAACCATGATGTGTTTCCTTTAGCTACATGGTTTTGTTGACTAAATCTAACCAGAACCTTTCTCCGTAAAATGAAACATGAAAAGCTTACAATGCATATGACATGTGGAATGTCCTTAAAAGTATTGTGCTCTTCATAGGATCATATTGGAAGAGCATATGACAAACGTATCCAAAAGGTTGTATCAACATAAAACAAGTAATTGACACTATAGTATACCCTCTAACTTTCATCTGTAATCTATCGTTCGACTTGGGATGCTTTCCCAGTAATATGAAAACGGCTAAAGTGATCCCAGTACACAAAGCTGGAGAAAAACACCTATTTACTAACTACAGGCCAGTTTCACTGCTCTCCCAGTTCTCTAAAATTCTCGAAAAGCTCTTTGTTTTGCGGTTGGACAGCTTCGTTGACAAATATGAGTTGCTTATGGACAGACAATATGGTTTTAGAACGAATAGATCAACTGCAATGGCTTTAATGGATTTAGTCGAAGAATTAACAAGTAACAGTGATAAAAAAAAATATTCAGTAGGTGTTTTTGTCGATCTAAAGAAAGCGTTTGACACAATTGATCGTGGTATTTTAAGACATAAACTGGAAAGGTATGGGATTAGAGGGGTAGGGCTAAATTGGTTAAAAAGTTACATTGAAAACAGAAAACAGTTTGTTCAGATGGGTGTAACTAGGTCACCTCTCTTAGATATCAGAATCAGAATCAGAATCAGAATCAGAAACAGGTTTATTGCCAAAGAATGAATGTTTTCACAAACAAACGAGGAATTTTTTTTGGTGGAAGGTGCAACATTTGGACATGACAAACAACAATCAACGCAAGGAGGGAGGAGGAGTGGGAGGAAGAGGGAGGAGGAGGAAGAGGAAGGAGCGGGAAGAAGGAGGAGAGAGGAAGGTGGAAGAAGAGGTGGTAGTCCTGGGGGTGACAGTCAGTCAGTCCCGGGGTCCATTGATGAGCATATGTGGTGTTCCGCAGGGGTCAATTATTGGACCGAAATTATTTGTACTGTACATCAATGACATATGCAATGTTTCTAAAATATTGAATTATGTTATTTTTGCTGATGACGCTAATGTATTCTGAGCTCGGGAGAACCTTCAGCAGCTGTTGGAGGTTGTGACGGCAGAATTGAGTAAGCTAAAGTTGTGGTTCGATGTCAATAAATTAGCAGTAAACATTAAAAAAACAAAATTTATGGTTTTTGGTAATAAAAATATACATCCGAATACTCCGGTAGAATTAATGTTGGATAGTGTTATGCTGGAAAGAGTTTTCGAGAATATATTTTTGGGCGTGATAATCGACCACAACTTTAGCTGGAAACAACATGTCAAGTATGTAAGGTCCAAATTAGCACGAACTGTAGGGATATTATGCAAAACACGGCACATACTGAACTATAAATCATTGCAGACATTATATTACACTCTCATTCTACCATACATGACCTATTGTGTTGAAGTGTGGGGGAACACCTACAAAAGCACCCTACAGCCATTATGCATCATGCAAAAGAGAGCAATTAGAATAGTAAATAATGTAGGATATCTTGAGCACACCAATTCACTGTTCTTAAAATCACATACACTGAAACTTAGTGATATAGTAGAGTTCAAAACAGCACAAATTCTGTACAAAGCTAAACATAATTCACTTCCTGGAAATATTCAAAAGATTTTTAGAGATAGAGAAGGAGAGTATGAACTAAGAGGGAGATGGAATTTCAAACAGCCAATTGTTCATACAACTCTAAAAAACATGTGCACATCTGTCTGTGGGGTGAAACAGTGGAATAGTTTAACTGATGACATCAAGGAAAGTAAGAATCTGGTGATATTAAAAGACATGACTCTGGACAAGTACAGACGTATCAGCATTGATGACGCATCATAAGTAACGGGTAATGGGGACAAGTTTTTTTGTTTGTTTTTGTTTTGTTGATTGTTTTATGTATATGTAGGTATGTGTATTTATGTGTGTGTATATATGTTTATATGGGTGTGTGAATTTGTATGCATGTGTATATGTTTATATGCATATATATATATATATATAGGTATATGTATATGGTTCTCTAAAATAAGTATTTTTATGAAAACATAGGTTAGGGCACTTATAAGCTTGATAGCTTCAGCCTTGACCCTTTCGGTCAGCCACTTTCTTCTTTTGTTGAAATTTTGATTTTTGTATATTATTGCTGATCGAAATAAACTAAACTAAACTAAACTAAACATGGGGAGTTGAATGATGGTTTGTTTTAAATGTTACATTAACGACACAGTGTCTGCCGTGTTTGGACAGATTCCATTCTTAATAGATGTGAGGTCTGTATTGGTCTATAACCTCTTCCTTATTGGTTTTGGAAGCAGAATATTCAGCTTCAGATGAATTACCCCGTATCCCCAGGCCTTTCATTTGTCAGCACTAATGACCACAGTTCCCTCCCTCTCGCTCCGCTGTTGTTTTACCTGTAATAATGGATTGATTTGCGGCTCTCAAAGCAGCTGTGAGTGAGTGAGAGAAAGTTTGCATTGAACTCATTAAAGTTTGTATTATCCAGTGTTTAGCGCACTGATTATAGCAAAAGCAGCCATCTGCTTGTGGAAGTGGGGCTCCCATCACACCTCTGTATAAATTATCAAGCAAAGTTTGTCGCTCCTGTCAAAAATCTGCAATCTAGAGGGGTAGGTTTAAACTAAAGGTGTGAATGAACATTATGTAAATGTGTTTCATGGGGTTCTCCTTGGCGCTCCCTGTGTCATTCAATTAATGCAGTTTGCTATTCATTTGTACTTCAAAATTCAATTGGCTTACTGAGAAATGAGAGGGTCGGCCTCTCCTGGAGGTCCTTCCTCGGTATGACAGTCAAATATTTCTCCGTAGCCCTGTTGGCATTCTGGACTGGTTTTCAAGAAATTACACAGGGTTGTATTAGGTACACGTTATTTCTTTTTTTAACACTACTATACCAATATTCAACTACAACTTACCTTCCCCACCATATAGATAACAGGATTGGTGATTTGTTTTAGTGCTTAAGACAACCTACTAACATTACTGAAAAGCATTCTCGACAAACGATGACAGTTGTTTCTCTGAAGCACGGGTAGATAGGCATAGTCAGAACATGATAGGTCAATATTACATACAGGACTCGGGCCTTTCCAGTCAAATATTAATCCCCTGATGTTCCCTTAAATCAGATGGGCGTGGGCTGCTTCGTCTTTTCTTTCCATCCTGGATGGCCAGCCTTAATATATGATGATGTAAGAAGGCACTGGGTCAATCCGCTCCAACGCCGGCCCTTACGATCCACATGGAGAGAAAAAGAGGGGCTTACTTTCACGCAACTTGTTGTGAGACTTGATGTAAGTAGAATTCATGGCAGGGAAGCCTCACTCAGATTATGGATTAGTGGGTAGCAGGTCCGTCTTTCACTTTGGATAAAAGCGCCAGCTAAATGACATGTAATGTAATAATGAGGTGAGCGTATGGGTCATAGTCCCTTTATGAAGTTGCTGCTGCTTTGTTTCGTAACTTAAGTCCCAGAACTCCAGTTTGAGCAACATCTTTGCCAACGCTCGCACTTTATTTTTCAACAAAACAGGTCTTTTATTGTATATGTTGATGTAGGCTACAGTCTATTTATTTATTCATTTATATAAAGGGTACATTGGAGTACTTTTGTTTTTGTTGGTCTATTGCTGACATGTATTTGATTTAATATCACCTGTGGGTCAGTGGTTAGCAGGTCTGGCTTTCAACCATGGGGTTGACGGTTCCATCCCTGACCTAGTCGATGTGTCCTTGAGCAAGATACTTAACTCGGAATTGCTCCCTGTAGCTGTGTCGACGGTGTATGAATATAACATGATGTAAGTCGCTTTGGATAAAAGCGTCAGCTAAATCACATGTAATGTAATATTACAGATCTTGGAGCCATTTTTATTTAATTAAAAAGAAGCATCATTGAATGTCTGTCCTCATTGTTTATAGCAAAGTAAAGTATAACAATTCAATTCACCATCTCCTGTCAAATGGCATCATACAGAAATGATCTGGTTGGTCCATGCACCGTGCTTTCATCAGTAGTTTAAGAATATAATCGTGACTGAAGTTTTTAGATTTTGGCCGTAGCATTTCATGTGCAAAATAGCCCAAACTGTCAGCATACGATCAGATTAGCACCTTTTGCACCATTATTTCATTTAATTTCATTTATTTATTTATTTGTATAGGGACCGTACACATTAATCAACCCATGGGTAAATGTGTTAACGTTAGCTAATGCTCAATTTCAGCTGTGGTCCCTACTAAGCTCTTGCAAGGACATTAAATCAGGGGGCTTTCTACGAGCCAACCCTTCCTTGGCAACCATATACGCAGATCTGAACTATATGTAACATTTAGTTAGCATTTACTTCAATCCCCTTGTTTTGGAGCCTTTTTCTCTTGTCTCAAAGGATTAACTATTTTGTTGATGTGCCAAAGTGTCTTGTTGCTCTTAAATGTGTGGATCATCATTGCTGGCTTCACTGCTGCAGGTGAGGGTGGTGCAAGTTAGCCGTAGCTGGTGCACCGCTGTTGTTGTACTCATTACTAGTTGTCTCTTTGACTCCAGCGTACTCAAGATTGCGGTTGTTGTCATTTCAACATTCTTCACATTCTTTGATGATTGAAGAGAGAGAGTGTCTCACAACATAATGATCTTCATCAAGAGGCACTCATCGTGGCATTCACTCATTAGCCAGAAGGACGCTCATACAAAGGACTCATTGAGTGCACCCAACATGCCTAGAGCAGGAATAGAAATAAATATGTATTAGACACAACATTCATAAATGAACGTCTTTTTTGAGCTGCCGCTCGATTTCTCTAATGAGGCTTTTTGGGGAGCTAAAGTCTCTTTTGGGGGAGCGGAGCCAAATTGTTTTGGAACAAATAAATATGATTACTGTACGTTGATGTGATTGCCCCAATTGAAAACAATCTGATAGACCTTTAAACCATCATACATGATCAACAATGAATCTGAGCTCCGTTCCGTCACAGCTTTAACGTTTGCCAACCTCTAGATTTGCTGCAAAGCCAAATAAAAATACTTCTGTTGTATTTCTAGCGACCTTAATTAATTGAGAAGTCAATATCTGTGTCTGATTTAAGTGCCTTCTCAATTTGTTTCAGCTAATAAAGGCAGCAGCTTCATAGGGATAACAAAATTTCATTACCTTTCAAAGTTTACTGGGTTTTTATCTGTCCTGTTAGGAGGGTTTTAAGTGCCTTGTTAAGTTGTCCATTAATTCAGCTCATATTGATCTCACATGGCTGCTGTAGAGCTGGCCAACTCGACCATATTTCTAAAAAAACTTCACTTTGACTGTAAAATGCTCACACACTAATTATTTTTTGAAATGTTGGACTTTCTACACCGCTTCTAACCATTAGGGATCAATAGTGTTTGATACTCCTCTGCAAGTGGTTATTATTTCTGTCACTGCTGCAATTACTGCATGGTGGGTATTGATGCAAAGACTTAGCTTGTCCCTGGATTTTTACACTACGTTAGTTAAACTTGTGATTGAGCCCGGATCCTTGCTAAATGTATACATTTTCGTCATCCGCTTGCCTCTTACCTCTCTTCCTGCTCCCTCCTCTCACTCAATAGTTTTCTCAAGCAGCGTTCAATCTCGCAATTCAGTGATTCTCTGTCATTCAGACATCCTTTCAACAGTTCAGTGATGTCCGATCACGTATTTCTGAACAGCATGCAGTGGCACAACAATCCAGTACCTGACGTCTGCAGTGTGAGCCTCATGTGTGTGAGAAAAAACTTTTTTTCTGTAGCACCTATAAAAAGCCAGAATAGATCAATGACAGTCAAAACAGTCAAGATTCACAAATAGCTTCTCCCCCTCTCCATCACAGGGAAGTTTCTCCATTTCTTCCTTCATTTTTACAGATGAAAGCGTCTCTCTTCCTCTTCTCCCTGTTCACTTGTCACATTGTTTGCCTAACATAAATAAAGAATATACTGTATAAATTGGTATTTTTTATGTTATATACATTCAGTTCTATCCATTCGTTTCTTTGCCTGTCAGGCAGCCTAATTAAATGCATACCTGCAACACACAATGCATTCTTCACATCCAGTGATGGAGAGACCGTTGAACAACAATGGTTACACTTCTCTTTTCAAGACGATTCAATTTATTTAGTATCGCACCAAATCACAAATTTGCATCAGAGTGCTTTACAATCTGTACAACATACACCATCTTCTGTCCCAGGACCTCACATCGAGGAACCACAGGAAGACACCTCAGAGAGAGAAACAGACGAGGATCCCTGTTTCAAGATGCACAAAATAGATATCATGTGTACAGAATGAACTACATAATATAGCTACAACACATTCAATGCAAATTATATCAATTATTCATTTAATGAGACTAGTAAGCTGAATGATGACTGAAATATTACACCTACTAATAATAACATCAACAGTGGATATACTATAGTAGATAATAATGAATATAAAAGCAGTAACGGTAGCAGTACGATAAATGTGACTCATATTAATAACAATAATATTACTAGCAGTGGGCATCAGCAGGGCCATGGCCGGAGGCAGGAGGGAAGACTAGGTTTAGATAAAACCACAATCCATGTAAACCCGAGGAAAGAAAGCACAACGACTCTGGGGAAGAAGTAGAGTTACTAATGTGCAATTCAGAGATGTAAATTCATCCATAAGGAGAGAGAGAAGAGGACATACGAGCTCAGTGTATCCTAAAACTTACCCAGCAGTCTAGGCCTATAACCTAACTATAAGCACTATTAAAGAGGAAAGTCTTGAGTCTACTCTTAAACGAGGTGACTGTGTCTGCCTCCCGGACTGAAGGTGGAAGCTGGTTCCGTAAAAGAGGAGCTTGATAACTGAAGGCTCTGGCTCCCATTCTACTTTTTAAGACTCTAGGAACCACAAGTAGCCCCGCATTTAGTGAGCGCAGCTCTCTCGTGGGGCAATATGGTACTACAAGGGGGCAACTGTGGTTCAGTAGGGAGCAGAGTCGTTCTTCAATCAGAGGATTGACGGTTCAATCTCTATATGCATATTATTGAATCTCACATTGTTATTGGTCTTATGGGTATGAAACCTTTGCACATTTTTGGAAAAAACGGCTTGTTTTTAAAGAGTAACTTGACCAACAAATTGAAAAGCTTGTGTTTATACTTTTCTCAGTTAGTCATTGACTTTAAATGCTTGTTTGTAAAAGAATGGGTCTTTTGAGATGCGTAATCAGAGAAACATTCTGCAATGGCTTGAAAGGTTCAGGGCTAATCTCTCTAAAACAGTTATTTTATTAAATCTCCTTTTAGTGAAATGCTCTGAGAGGATTTGAGTTCAATCTGGTAAACAGTTAGTGTATATGTCTCGGGCTTTCGTTGTGAAAGGTAAGAACCGTAGGAGTGGGTCAGGTCAGTTTTGAAGGAAGTACTAAAGTTGTCTGTGTTAAGACCACGGAGCCTCCATGTTGCTGTACTGTGGCATACACGCGTGATTAGTCAATACTTGTATTCACGGTGTGAAAGCTAAAATACCGACAAAATAACTGCGTTGCTTTGTTGCTACCTATTCTTCTTCTGCGTAAAAGGATTTACGACGGTAAAAACATATACACTTCTGTGCGAAATAGTCCCAAATCCCCCAAGTGTCCCTAAATCTCCTCCCTGCTGGACACCTTCATGATTAGTCCAGGGGCGCTGGTGCTCTGGCCGGCAGCCGGTTTCTGCCTGAAGCACCTTCTGTACTTCAGGGATAGACCTGTGTACTTTTAACCACTGAGAAGCACAGCGACCTGTCCCAAGTGATTGATCTCCCTGAACTGGCAGCTGGATGACATATTTCCATTTCCTCTTTGTCCTCCAGCCAAACGTGCATAGAGACTTGTGAAGGTCAGGCTGGCAGGCATCATTCACAGCTGACTGCCAGGAGGGATCTTCACCCACATCAGTAACATTTTTAGTGACATAGAGACAAGTGTGTATGCATGTGTAGCATTAGGCTGACTCAAAATCAGATTACCTCATCCCTACAGGGATGCTGCCGTTTCCCTTTGGTGTTGAGGCCCGGTCACACGCCAGCATTTCAAACAAAGTCGGTTTCAATGGAATGGCTGCAGTAAGTGAATTCATCTCAGTTGGCGATGTAAATCCACAGGATCTATGGCACAAATACCAAGCTGGAAAATGCTGCTTATTAGGGAACAGAGAGCTGGTGTGACGTCACTAGACTGACAGAAGAGGAGTGAGTGGTGTAACTTCTAAGCTATAATATCTTCCTCAGAGTATTAACGGCTCCGGCTAGATTTAGCTAAACTCCAGGAGAACAAAAGGATAGATGAGATTTCGTCATTAATCAGAACCAGATCATTATTATATCATTTTGTATTGTTCCTAGTAGATTATTGGTGTGTTTTCTTCCCAGATTTGCTTGTGGCAACCAGATAAAATAGATCAGGCACCAAAACTATTGCTTGGCCGTTTCTGTATGAACTGGTTAATGTGGGCGCAAAGCTTCTTGGAAGATGTTGTTGCGTCTGGGCTTCCACGTCCAGTGTGAACACAGTTACTATATCCACATAAGCAGGTCCATTGAAGTAGGGTCTCGGCTCTAGCCTCAGAAAGATTAAAAGACAGCAATAAAAAGCTACTATTTCAAAACTGAAGAATACATGTACTGATAAGCGTGTGAATCACTATCAATGCACTAGATATATATATAAAGATATATATATATATATACGGATTCTCTGTGAACATCTGAAAAGGTAGAGAACACATCCTATTAGCCTACAAAACTAATTTGCATCCACATTTGTTTAATTTAAAGTGTCAGCTCTTCTGCTGTGGAAGAAAAGGAAACCAATGTTACAAATGAGAATATAAAACTAAGCAAACGAGAAAAAAAAGGGCAAGACTACATTACTCTTGTTACTATTTGTATTTTATATTGCCTGCATGCTTAACTGCATATCTATATTCAACCAGCCGCATTCAGACCGTTGATGTGTTTTATAATACGGCTTATTTTCCTTATTTTATTGGAATGGATGAGGTCATAATTAGTGACAAAGAGCTTTTATGTGACATACACTCTACCGGAACAAACAGTACAGCATTATGTGCAGATAGTATTTTATGTAGTTGTTACTGTACTTGATGTTAACTCGTGGAATGACATTACTTATCTATGAACTATGAATTATACATGGAACGAAATACTCTTAATGAAGACATTCTTGTAGTTGCTTCTGTTGTTGTTTTTTCACCGTGTTATCAATAGAGAGCACACATTTAAAATGCACACCTCCATCACTTCTTCCTTATTATATGGCAGCCATGTTAAAAAACATGACTACAGCCTCTTTATTGAAAGTAAAAAGAAAATTTGCCTTGGTTTTCTGGCAGGCCTGTAGAAAACACCTCAGACACCAACATTTCATTTTACTTCCATGTAAAATTCTGTGTTCATAAATTGTAAATCATATACATAACAACTGTCGAAATCAAAGCCTCACTCTCCAGGTAAATCATTTAGCGCATACACAATTAAAAAAATGCTGTCAGGCTTTGAAAAACAAGAAAACAACTTTTGATTTCATTTTGCCAGAAATGTGCATCTGCTGCCTCCGGACCTGTGAAATGACATTGATGCATGATCCTTCCTGGATGCAAATGATGGATACCACCCATTGGAAAAACTAAATTGCCACAATTTGTTTAGATCCTTGGCAGAGAATATTTTGCATTAATGAAACATTATCAATCATTAGCATGAATCTCTGTTTGAAAGCCTGTATGCAAATTAGCCTCCCGTTTTAGCCAGAGATGTGTTTCTCATAAAAACCAAAACGCATATGTCTTGTCATCCGCAAGCCGCCACAGTCTAGAAATTTGAATGAGCCAAATAAAACATGTTAGGGTGCTTGAGGCTCAGTGCTTATCATGTGTCTGGAAGATGTGCTGACAGCATGATTGAAAAAAGAACAGACTTTTTACCACTTTTCTCCCCATGGGAGTACAGTTTGTCATATACAGTAATCTGCACAAAACTCAGTTACTATAATTCCACCGTCAAGTGATGAGGCTCGCAGACAGCAAATAAGTTCCATGATCCTCTGACCTCTTTCATAATGTTTCTAATAATCCATGAGGGATGGGCAATACTGGACGTCTAATTCTATACGACAGCAACACTTTTGGGATCAATTCAAACATGACTGATCATGTGATCATTTTTAAAATGAAAGCTAATTACATTGGAAAGCAAATAACATTACATATACTCGCCATTAAAATATTTTTTTATTACCGAAGCAAATATGAATGCATTCATGAAAATGTATAAAAACATTCACCAGTATATTTTTTATAAAAGCTGTGATTAAATAATAAGCCTCCTTATAACTTTCGCGGCGTCTTGTGTTCAAATGTTTGAAGAGACTCATGTTGCTGTGTGGCACTCGAGTCATTTAAAGAGTATCTCTTATATGTTGTATCTACAGGGGAAAAGTAACACCAGTCTTCATTAACAACAGATGATAGCAGAAACATCTTATAATGAACCTGAGTCAAGTAACAAAAAACACAAGAGTGGAAACACAGTGTCCCTGCATTTCACCCCGCCAAACCAGTAATATTGCCCTTGTGTGATACAAATATGACTAGGAACAACCTCTATTCATCTTTCTATACATGTATTACTTTAATCTATTATCTAAGACAGTGGTTCTCAAATGGGGTTACGTGATTTTTTTTTAATCTCACGTAAATTGGCATTCATTCAAAAATCCTTTAATAGTTATTTAATGAATAATCAATAAAACATCAATGTAAGTTCATAGACTTACTTTTATATTAAGCAGGCTATTTAAAGTAATTATCCTAAAAACTTCACGTCCCCCCATATCAAGATGGTTTGATCCAGCCTGGCACACACCACCTGTCAATCACTGCCGCCTTGAAAACGTTAACAATGGAGTCGTGGCTGAAGCGGAGCGGCGATGCTGACAACACGAAGAGTGTCAAAGAATGCGAAACCAGAACCAGCGAAATTCTGTCAGTTTTCAGACGACTATTTTTTAGTTGGTTTTACGTCCACGAGTTTCAACCCCCCTTTCTGTGGCGATAGGTTAGCCAACAGTAGCATGAAGCTAGCGCACCTTGAGAGGCATCTCAACACCAAACATGCAAATCATGCTGGTGAAGCCCCTGAGTTGTTTTTAAGAGGAAACCTTCTGAATTCACCTCATCTCAAGACACGATGGGTGAAGTCCTGACGGCATGAGCTGGAAATCCTGCAGCAGCATCAATGACCCGCAGCGCGAGAGGACCCGCAGCATTAAAACAGAACCGACGTGAAGTGTTGATGATTGTTTCAATTCATAACTAATTGCTTTGTCTTTGAAAATATGTTTCAGACATATTGCTCGTTTGTCCGTCCCAACAGACAAATCCCATATTGGAGAAGCAAAATGTTTGGTAATTCCACTTGAAAAATTACTGAAATTATGAATGGATGAGCAAAACATTTGCGAAATCATTCTCTTTCAATCAACCAATTGTTCAAAGTTGTTTTTAAATTTTAACAACACACAATTTCATTAACCTTTTAAAAGCTTTTTTAATATAATCTACACAAGTCTAAAATTAAGGTCTCCTCATAAAATTAGTAACTGATGAGACACTTACACATCGACGGACAATCCCATTTCATTTCAATGCAACAGGGCAATCTTCAATTTCTATAGTTCAATAAATCAGACGTATGGCACAGAGCTATGTAATAATTCTTCTTTTCTTTTTTGTAACCAAAATTGATTCGCGCTGTTTAGGAGGTACTTTGCTGGAAAAAAAATTCACAGGAGGTACATCACTGAAAACAGTTTGAGAACCACTGATCTAATACATGAGAAGTCTCTTTAAGGATAAGGAGGAAAGGAGAAATGTAAACTAAGAAAAGGATGGGAATGAAGAACTGGGCAGATACAGCGTTTTGGGATATTTTGCTCCTTGTGCTTTGATTTAACATTTGCATAATTATTGTAACATTCACAGCATTTGAGGGCACGAGGGAAACTAATATGATATTGATATTTACTCTGTCTCTCTGGACTGACTGATTTAAATCAAACTTGAATGTCAAATGTAAAAGAAGAAAAAAAAATACCCACCCTTTAAATGCTGCATGTGACATTCTCCAAGATGACGCGCTGCTTTCTGACAGAAAGTAGAGGAAACCTGTTCAGCTGCGTAACGCACCTGCAAAGAAATCCTCACAAAGTATGCTTTTTATTGATAATGTGCAGCATTAAAGACTTGTTGAAGTAAACGGTGATGTTTACATTCAATAGCTCGTCCGAGATATCGGCATTGTCCACCCATCGCGCTCGATCCAGTATGGAGAACACTGCTGACTGCGATTTGGCAGTGTCGCCGGTCCCGATGCTCCACACATGCAAATGAAATAGACAGTGTGACATTTAAGTAAGTGGCGTGCTTTCGCCTCGACTTTACTCTCCCGAATCTCTCGCCCGTGGTCTTATCTTGCAAACTAATGCAAGAGGTCCCCACTGTGAGGGCTTTAACAGTGGATCCTCAGAGGAACACTGTGTACCGTTCACTTATACCGAGACACCAAAGTGGAGAAATAGCCTGGTCCAGTGCGGAAGAGAGGTCGTCACGGCTGTTCCAAGTATCTAAAAAAGGTGCTTCTCGTGGCTAATCACAAGGACTCATGTTGTGCTATTGATTTTGTGAGGCTTTTAGAAGGATCCCACTGAGCTGAAAGCCATCTACAGAGTGTGCTCAGGTCACACCGTACACAAAATTGGGGAAAATGGGTGAAATGCATTCTTTCCACTTCGAATGAGTCGGTACTTTTGGAATCTCTGCTTCAGCTGAGTTCTGTCAACCTGTGCCCACAATGGAGGAGAGGAGCCGAAAGCGACTCTACTTTTTCAGTCGGCGCATCATTTCTTTCGGCATCTTTCCATATTGAGTGGATTTTAAGCGCTTTCTTTGATGAAAGATGCACAGGCCGGCTGTGTAGTACAGCCTCATGTTGTGTCGAGTGTGGAGCGCCCCCCCCCCCCCCCCTATCAGCCCCAGAGAGGCCTGCGCCCATTGGAGTGGGACTGACAGTTTCCAACAAACCAGTGCCTCCCTCTACTTCAAGGTATTTGAGATAAGCCCCGGGTGGAAATGAAGAGAGGGTGGGGGCGGCAATGGAACATTTTCTTTTGTTATCAACCCTGCCCGAGGCTGTATGGGATTTCCCACAAGGCCCGGAGTCCAAACAAACCTTATGGAGAACTGGATGAACAAATCTCCTGAACAAGCGGTAGGCTGTGGTAGGTATCATGAGACTTTAAACAAAAACCTGTCTGGACAGTGCACCAATCGGCACCAAGGAAAGCTTAATTCAATCAAGATGTTTTGAGCTTCCTGCCCGAAGTACAGTCACATTCAGAATGCAAGAATCCTCCTCACGGCTTTCAAATCAAATCATCCGGACACACATAATACCTAGGTCATGTTTAAGTTTGTGGACTGATGAATTTAATTGCGTCACGTTGTTTCCAAATTGAATCAGAGACGTCTATCTTCCTCTTTGTTCCCATAAGTCCTTGGCATATTGGAAAAGAGCCTTAAGACGCAGGCTACAGTTAACACCTTGTCAGCAGTAAAGGATTCCTTCTAATCTATTTGATCACATTAAAATGCTCTATAGCACGCGGCCGTGCTACAGCTGGCTCTCTACAGCTGCCAGTCCTCGAAATGGAGTTACTGCATAGGTATGCCAGTTTTTTGGCGAAGGGGAAAATCTCCCTGGAATAGAAAGAAAATGCTTTATAACCTCACAAGAAGACTTTGGACAGTCGGCAGTGTAAAAACTGGCAAAAATTGGGACAATGACAATCGAGTACTGGTAGAGCATCTATGTGCGTGTGTAAGATGAGGTGAGGTACACTTGTAACGAGGAAGGCTAATGAGTAATGACAAAGCACAGAGGGAACAGGACAAGGTGGGGAGAATTATAAATGGGGATTTATAAAAAATAAAAATAAAACGGGGCGGTGCAGCTGATTGTAGCGTTGCAGGGTTTTAAATGGACCACGTAAGGCCCCTCTAGGAGGGACGGCAGCTGCATGTTTAATTATGGATGTTTTTTATTATCATTCTCGAAAGTTGACGCAGCGAGAAACCTCCATCGGAGGGACCCGGTGTCATATTGCACAAAGAGTCAAAGAAAGAAAGAAAGCCGAGGCCTACAGTGATCTGTTATTTATTCAGGGATATTAGCTCTCGAGATCAAGACCGTTTTCTGTACAGGATATGATTAGATATTGGTTATAAGCTATAGAAACCAAGTGGTTATGTCTTTTACAAAACCATGTCTGCCATCCGTCAATCGCATGATTGTCGATCACATTTAGGAGCAGAAATAATGCCGATTAAAGCTTTTTAAACATGTTTGAATATTGGAGACTGCAGTCTTGTTGAGCTTGGTGCCTTATTATTTTAAGAAATGTAACTACAACAATGTGTCCCTCGTGCTACCCTGGGCGAGAAAACAGCAGTATCTATAAGAGATTTTTCAAATAAAAAGTCCTTCAGGTAAGTTGCAGAGACAGCAGCTTGCTGCCAGTGGGGGGAGAATGACTTTGGTGTCTAGCAGAAGTTCCCAGTCCCCTGGTGGGACACAGGACACAATTTACATAACTAACATCTTGATTTGCTGTAAAGTGAAATTAGGGCCTGCGCTATGTTCAATTACCTCCACGGATCTTCTTGTAATTAAAACTCTGCGGTCCCCCACTGTTCAATAACTCTGTGCCAGGAGAAAGAAAGGCGGTGAGGGAGATTGAGAGAGAGGAAGCTGGGCGGGAGATAAACTGCTGCTTCATCATGTTTTCATCAGACTCGACCTTGGCAGTCATAATGGTGGGTGAGGCTATCGCTGGAGAAGAGCCACACTACCCACAAGTTGAAAGGTAATGAGAGGAGCATCAGCCATGGTGGCCCCTTTATTGCGCCCCTGCCAGCTGTTGTATGGAGATCAGCAGCTGAGTAGCTGGCCCCTAATGAGATGTTTATCCTTAAATGGATAACATAGGGGAGGGATTATGCTGGGCTGTATATTGCTGAGTACTTTTGCTTTTAGGTTAACTATTTGCTTTTCCATCCTAAGTCCCTTGCTCTTTAGTAATTGCTGTAATTACAGCTTTTAAGAAGATATGGGACTTGTTATTTCTGATCCCCATGGAAGGATTACACAAAGAACAAGTGGACTTATTCCTGAATAATCACATCTTTGATTCCTGTTTTTGATTGTCGGGGAGTGATGGTGAGGCAGTGCTGCAGTGCAGTCTCATGTCTATGGGGTGATTCAGTGAAGACAGTTGAAACGCTTGTGTCATTATGATATGCTGCTATTCTAAAACTGTATTTCAGCATCCATGCTTTTCTTTTATCCCAGCCATTAATCTTTATTATACGTTTATCTGGAAATTGCAAAACGACAGAAAGGCAGCGTCTGCTTTGCCTATACAATGCATGTAAAGTGGCTGTTTTATGGGATCGGTTAGAGAAATTTAACTCAGCCATAATCCCTAAATTGATCAAAATGCTTGCAAAAGCACTGTCATGTTTAATTCATGAGCAATAATATGCCGGTAATAAGTGAATACAAGCAAAACGGGACCCAAACCTCTGCAATACAATGCCGTCCAAGTTTGAGATGATTTCAATTTAATTTCACTAAGATTGTGTATTTGCTAATTATTTTCATGTTTCATAGCGGTAAAAAAGAGTGTGAACTGAGAACTTCTGTTAAATACGGTCATTGTGGACAGAAGCGGTAGTGGGTAGTGTTTCTGAGCACTTCTCATTTACTGCAGCAGGGTCTGCTTCCAGTCTGTTCCGCTCAGTCCTGGCTCTGGTTCTCCCGTGCCTCCCTTCGCCGGCCCCGGCAGCGTGGTGTCGGCTCCCAGAGGTGAAACCTGAACGAGCCGCCAGGCGGATCTGAGTCTGTCCGTGGTGTTCTGCTCGCTGCTGGAGTCTGAGCTGGTGATTTGCTCTGATTTCGCTGGAATCTGACCCAGTGGCACAGATAGCAAGCATTATGAATAACTATATTGTTACTATTGTTTACTGATGTACGTCATATTCAACGGAGACGGGATATGTATTTGCTCTTTTATTCTTTTTACATATATTTTATAACTCCATCCTCTTGGCCATGTTCATTTTGCTCATGTTCAGCTTCGACAGGCAGTTTCTGTCCCAAGCCTCTAACATCCACTGCTTATTGCATATATATTAACATCCTGTCTCTGGAGCAACCCTGTCTCCTATCAATGAGTGCACTCTCTCTGTGGGGATCACCAGATCCAACACACACCTGCCTGATATGGGCCGTGAGTGCACTTTGGGAAGTAATGAACATCTTCCATCTCCTAATTGTTAAGAACAGCATTCAGTTCACAGACATGGTTGTTTGGATGACCTCTGTATATCAACCGGAATAAGCTGCTAATGTGCAACAGCCTTTTTACATACAAGACGGTGTCTTTGAAAGGGTTGGAAGCATCAGCGACTGAGTTGGCAGCGTCTGCCTGGCCGTAGACGCTGAGTCCTGCCGTGAAGCGTTGCTCATGCAGTATCGAAGATTTGCTGACAGTGACGGGGGCAGCGGGTGGTGGTGGGGAGCACAAAGCAAGATGCCGCCTAATGGCCGTACAGAAGCATCCCTCTTTGAAATAATTTGTCTGTATTTATTTAGTATCACAAGAAAGGTTAATCCTCAATCAATGAAATGTAAAGCAGCAGCTTTTGGTTTTGTTGGTGCTGATAGCAGCTTAACCCTTGTGTTGCCTTAGGGTCATTTTGACCACCTGAATCACATCTTCACCGCCTTTCATTTGACCCGATTTCATTGTTTCATCCTCCTGTTACCTACTTTTTTACTTTTATATTTTTTTATTTTATTTATTTTGCAATTAATTTGACCAGAGCATTAAAATTATTTTATTTATATTTAATTTTAAGTTTTAGGTGAGTTTGAGGTGTTTTTTTGTTTGTTTGTTGATTGACACAACAAAAAAAAAATAAAATTTGAATGGTCAAATTAATCCCTAAGGCGGGGGTATTGTGTTGATTCGGGTCAAAGGGGTTAAAGGATCGATGTGGAGGGGCTCAGGCCGCATTTACAAGTGTCTGGTACGACGTCTCGCCCAGCGTACACTGGGGAACGACTTCCTTTTAATTTCGGGACGCCCCTGAAAGGTTTGGGGAGGGTTTGCTCGAGCTTGTGAAGGCTATTTGAGATTGTTTGCCTGATACTGAAGTGGAACCAGGCAGTTATTGTTGAGGAGTTAGCGATAGACTTCACATCAAACACATAATGAATGTAAGTTCAAAGACTGCTGCTCTTGTATCATTCGTTCCCTTTAATGTCTGAAGATCAGGGGTGTGCATGTTGTTGGAGCCATATTTTCTCTTGCTGACACCTACAATTCGGCTCAGGCAGCTTGTTATGGTAATACGTGAGCTAGCGTGTCAGAGCCTGATAAGGAAAGTTGGGACATTATTCACCCGTGAATCTTCGTGGCTCTCACTAAGCAGCTCTGTTCAACGGCCCATAAGAGAGGCTGCATCAAAGTGAATCAGGTATAACAAGGAACATTAAAATTACAATTATGCATGCTGCCATTCCTGGTGTGCATTGGCGATAAACAGCAGTTTAACCCGTGGTAATACTTTCTATGAAGCCCATGTGTAGGTATAATGCATTATAAACCTAATTATAATGTATTGTAATCTGCTCAAAGCATTGTATAATTATAGTTATAAGCCCTCATTGTTATTCATATTACTTTACATTATAATTAACATTATGATCCATTTTTATGATTATTTTTGAGGTTAAGTATCATAATTATTCTTAATTGCTCAACTGACTTTTTCCGTCATGAATTATAATTCCCATAGTTGTAATACATTATAATATTTTTATAATGTATTCTAATCATTGTTTTAATTAATTAGAATGTGATTATAAGAAGTATAATACCATTAATTTCTAGTCACAAAACACAATGATTCTTGCAAACAAACGTGAACCAGTGAGGGACCAGCAATTATGAAGGATTATGATGATTGGCATTATACAATTTATATGTTGCTTATATAACAAGATTAACTATTTACGCATGTTTACAACTATAATTAGAGTGTTATTAGCAAATTATAATGCATTTTAAGTGTATGTATAATGCATTATAGACCTGGGTGTCATAGCAAGTCTTTTTATATATGTCTTAGAGATGTGACTTCATATCTATATGTGAAAGTATTCCTTAACTCTATTTTTGCTGCTTTTTATCAGTTCAATTCTCTGCTACCCGGTTTCCCCGGGCTCAGAAGAAGTGGAAGCCGGAACGGCAAAATCTGTCTGAATATTCTTTTTTAGACAAACTGAACCTTATGTTTCCGGTGCCATGAGCAACCCCCCAAACTTACACATTGATGCTGGATCAGTGATTCATTTATATCATGTGAACACTCCTCAACTGGTCCACTATAAATCATAACTGCAGTGCCTCCAAGAATGGCTGAGAGCTGATATTCCTCCACCTTGACACCATTGTAATCACATTTGCCACCTGTTTATGTAGCTGCTGGGACATTTTTCCACCACAGAGACACCTAATTGCGAGCCATCGGATGCTATTTTCATGATAATACAGTGCAATTGTTGGAAAGGCTTGCAGGACTTGCATTAGCTGTTTGTGGTGATATCGTGTGTTTATAATTTGCATTTGTGCACAGATAATAGTTCACTTCACAAAAATGGCTACCACTAGTGAACTTCTTTGTGTCTGGTAGCCCACATATGACGTTATTCTTATTTATTTGTCTGAATCAAATGAGCCTCTGTCGCACTGTGTTGTGTCAGGTAGCTTCCTTCCAGGATGTTGGCTGCAGTAAAATATCTCTTGGCACGTGGCCTGTTGGTGGTGGAGTCATCAGAGCAGCCGGCAGCATCGCTTTATTCCAGAGATTTTTCAACAAAAACAAAAACTTTACTATTTGTTGAGCGGCGTCAGCATCAATATTTCATTTGTCCAAGCGTTGGCTTAAATGTCTCTCCATCAGCCTCAGATATACTTTGTGTTTCATGCTAACTAGCCAATGCTAACATGCCAACACACTAATCTTCGATGCTCATCCTACCAGTTATAAGAATTGATGTTACGAAGACCGATATGCACCCGTAACTGTGCTGCCGAGCAAACAGTGCTCCTGTGGTATTTGCATATTTAAATTGGTTAATATGCAGACATTCAGCACAAATATGTCCCTTTTTACGCAAAAATTGTCCAATTTCCAGAGTGTAGCGCTGACCGCCACATGCAGTAACACTGAAATGATGACTGTAGCGTCTTCAGAGAGATGTGAACTGATCTCACATATATAAGGAGCGTCGGCTCAAACTCATTTATTTTAGGATGCAGTGACAGTTGTGTCATGAAAAATAAATGAATAAAGCTCCCCTTCATGTCACTTTGAAAGATACATGAGAAGAAAAGAAGAAATAAAAGAACACAAAATAAGGTTGTATACATGAAAAAAACAATACATGTTTTCATACCTCTACTTTCTTTCTAAATCCTTGGCTTACAGTTTCCATTTGCTCTGTTAATTGCCTTCTGGTGGTTTGGATGGAAGTGGCTCTCTGGCCAGCCCCTCCTGACCTCTGGCTCAGACTCCCCACCTCACGGCAGACGCATTGGCACAGAGATAATTACGATCAGACGGCAAATTGCACTTGCTGTAAAACTTAGCTGTGATATCATTAGCGTAAAACGAATTTCACTTTGGCAAATAATGCAGAGTTATTATAATAATAATAATAATAATTGTATTATTATTATTGTTATTATAATAATACTAATACTAATAATAATTGTATTATTATTATTATTATTAGCGGCCGCAAACTGTTCTTTGTTCATTTGCCCTGTTAGCGGGCTATCTCAGTATTGCAATTACCTCAAAGTTTACCAATCCAAGTCCTGTAAAATACCTCATCTGAGCATGTGCAATGTCATCCTACACATATTACACTGGGCATAATGCTCCTTTTGTTATTACTATTTGACCATTATTTAATTGTATTTATTCATCTTTGACATAATTAACCCCTTGTCAACGATTGTCGCGAAGATGCTTCAAACTGCTTCCGGTCCTAATGCAGCCGAGGTGGTGTATGTATCCACTAATGCTGTTGATGCATAGTTTACACATCTCTTCATTTTTACATTCAAGCTGGTGTTGTACAGCAATACATGTTGTTATTCAATGTAAAAACCCTGTTTCAGCAAAAGCAGCATCAAAAACACAATCTACATACCAAGTATGCCTAATGTCGCTAATTTGCATCATGCTTAAATTATGTGCTATATTGAAAATTAACAATCTCCATTTACAGTAATTTAGGATCTGCATGAGAGCAAAAAACACCTATTTTGTAGATAGGATTTAAATAAAATAGAAATTGTGTTTACACTTTTACAGAGGAATCAAAATAATCTTCTGTGCCTCAGTACGACACTACAAAGGTCAATTTAGATGACAAACATTTATGAAATATATAATTTTTGGAATGAAGTCAGGAAGAGAGAGAGAGAGAGAGAATACATATTTGACTTTCAAATAGTTTGTGGCCAAGATGTAGGTGGGAATAGTTTATTCTCAAGCAACAAAACAATAAAATACTTGATGGGTCAGCTGTCAGATTTCCACTCCATGTTTAAAATGTGTCAATCTTTAAATAGTTTTTTTATAAGCAGCCGGTGGAATGCTTTGCCTCTGCCAGAGCTTGTGAAAATTGAAGCAGAGTGAATGTGTCTGAACTTCAACAGATGAGATATCAAATTGGCGGGCGGGAGGGAGTGTGACAATCAGGGAATTGGAGAGGGAGAGTTGCATCAGAATGGAATCATAAGCTTGGCCAGAAGAGAGGATTTGCTGATCCCTGACCTTCTGTTTCAGAGCTGAGGATTTTAGGTAATGAGATCTATGCAGTGAAACAAGCGAGTGTCTGTCGCTACAAAGAGCACAGCCAATGGATACAACACATATTTAGAAATGTCCCGTGGCAGCAGTGAAAGACACAAAGGGTTAAGGAGGACATATTCCTGCAATAAATAGACCTTCCATGAAGATATCATGTGCTGGAGGGCTTCCGTGGTGTCTGATATTGAATATGTTGTCCACTGTCCATTGCATGAAACAGCTGCCTGAAAAACAAGGCTGCATGAGGCTGGAGATGCTCCACTACTGTATATATCTGGTAACTCTCTCAGTATGTCTCACCTGTTTATACATAACAAGTATCATTTTGAATAAGTGAAGGTAGAGCTCCTCCTTCCTTCTCTTTTCTATTTATTATCTGTCTCATTTCATGGGCATTGAGAGCAGCTTAGCAATAAAAGAGACACAATGTAACTTAAGACCATCTGTCTTTTCTCCTCTAATCGCTTGCTAATTGCTCCTTACGTTTTATTTTGTTTGGAAATTATACTGAATTAAGAAAAGTGTTTTTTTTGCCTGACAGCGTTGAGAATTACCTCATAAATTCTGGCTTCATCACTGGCGTGATTATATCACAGTTAGAGAAAGTTGCAAGAGGTTTGAAAGACTCGAGATGTCGAATTTCACATTTTCTGCAGTTTGGTAAAACCTTTTCAATGACTTAATTATCGGATTATTAGTCTAAATGATGAAACTAATTGAACTACTTTGGTTCATTCCTTTCGCAGATTGTTTGAGGCAGTGCATGATTTAAAAAGGTTATCCACTCCCTTCACTGGTGGCTGCCCGCATCCGCTTTAAAACATTGGTTCTTGCGTACCGTGCTGCGAACAGACCGGGTCCTTAACATCTAGGATATGGTCACGCCTTACACCCCAGCCCGTTCACTCCGCTTGGCATCGACCGCAAGCTCATCACTCAACAACATCAAGACTGTTTGAACAAAAGCAGAAAGTCTCTAAATCTTTCACCGGAGACTAAAAAATACATATTTTCCAACTATACCTTGAAAATTGGCCCTTAAATGGCACTTATTTACACATGGTATTTTTGTAGTTTGGCTTTCTCGATGAAATGTTGCTTTTTTTTTACCTCACCTGGACTCCCGTGTATTCCACTGCTCCTGAGTTTCTGCCACTGCTCTCAGAAATGTGACAGGACGATCTGGCCATGACCAAACCGGCACACCACGCTGCCGCACAAACAGTGCTTTTTTTCACGCTTCGATTTGAAAATAGAAATGATCGCCCAACACTTGTTTCAAAGTGTGCGTGTCCAATTTGTTTGAACATTGTACTCATTCAATTTTTCATGTTGAGTTTCAACCCTGTGTGTCTCCGTTTTGTGTTGCCACATGCACGAGCATGTGGCAACACAAAACACATTTCCAATCATTTAATTTGGCCCTAAAGTAATGATTGGAGTGGCTGCCAGCCTGCACATATTCTGTGCATGCACTCATCAGAGTTAATTACAAGCTAATAGCTTGACAGCTGTGAGTACAAACAGTAGCCATGTTTGTGGTGTAGGTTGATTATAATATGTTTACATGATAATCGTTTGTGGCCTGTACATGTTGCCAACTTGGGTGACTTTATCGCTTGATGAGTCACTGTTTGAGCTAATGAGAAGAACCTAAAATAATTAAATAGAGTACTTTTTAACTCAACATTACCAACTCTGGGCTGAAAGTAATGTGTGACATGATCTCCTCTGGGACAACAGCTTTAAAAACCAAACAGAAAAAACTGTTGAAAAAGCAAGCTTTATAATATTAGAATAAACATAATACATGCATATTTTACATATTTATCATAATATTTGTGATAATATAATTTTACATTGAATTTTACTTTTAATTTATTTTAAGTGACGCCTCTCTTTGTGCCCCAACACATGTTGCCATGTGGCTCCTAAGACCAGTGGTTCTCAAATGGGGGTACGCGTAACCCTGGGGGTACGTGAAGGTACGTTCGATTAAAAAATATATATATTTACAATTAGCATCTATTCAAAAATCCAAAAAAACCAGTTATTTACTTAATAACCAATAAAACATAAGTGTAAGTTCATGAACTTAATTTTATATTAAGCAGGATATTTAAATTAATTATCCTTAAAAGTCTGCGTCCCTCCGATATCAGGATGGTTAGAGCCAACCTGGCACACAGCTCCTGTCAATCACTGCCGCCTGGAGAACGTAAACAATGGAGTCGTGGCTGAAGCGGAGCGGCGATGCTGCTGAAGACACGGAGACGAGTCAAAGAAGAAGAAACCAGAGTCGACAAAACTCTGCAGTTTTCAGACGACTATTTTTTAGTTGGTTTTACGTCCACGAGTTTCAACCCCCCTTTCTGTGGCGATAGGTTAGCCAACAGTAGCGTGAAGCCAGCGCACCTTGAGCGGCATCTCAACACCAAACATGCAAATCATGCTGGTGAAGCCCCTGAGTTGTTTTTAAGAGAATACATTCTGAATTCAGCTCATCTCAAGACACGATGCGTAAAGTCCTGACGGCATGAGCTGGAAATCCTGCAGCAGCATCAATGACCCGCAGCGCGAGAGGACCCGCAGCATTAAAACAGAACCGACGTGAAGTGGACAGGACAGCAGCCCCGTGTCACATGACGTTTTGAACGACAGCATCAACTTCATACAGTTAAGGCCACGCAATGCAGCCCTGTGAACACATATGGGAGCTGAACACACAAACACACACACACACATACATACCCCCCCCCTCCCCCACGCACACACACGCACACTGCTGCTGCACACAGTGCGCTGCTCTCTCTGAGGGAGAACACTCATCTGACCGAGGTCTCCAGATGAAGCCACAACCACACTCACACAGCTGAGTGTGTGTGAAGCAGACTGTGATCAAAGCAAAGTAACAGACTGAGTCTGGAGAAGAGGTGATCACATGACTCACCTCCCTGCCACCAAGACTGACAAAGATCATCAGCACAAGTTTCTCACTAAAATCTAAGTGCAAAAGCACTCAGTTCAATGCAACAATACAATCTTCAGTTTCTACAGTTCAATAAATCAGATACTGATAGCATACTTCTATTTTTTAAACAAAATGTTATGCATTGTTTAGGGCAGCGGTCATAGACGGATTAAGAAACCACGGGCCCCTGGGCCTGGACGTGTCAAGGCCCCCCCCCCCCGTCCGCAAATACAATAAAGGTTTAAAAAAAAAATATATATATATATATAAAACCTTATCGTGAACTTGCCTGTCTCCAGTTTACTAACTTTAAATATTCGATAGTTGTAACTAGTGTTGTCAGTTTAACGGTGTTAACGCAAACCCATTTTAACGCCGTTCATTTTTTTATCGCGAGTTTACCGCGAGATTTTTTTTTTTATAAACTGTTCAAAATAGTTTTTTTAAGCTCATGTAAGGAATCTCACTTCTCCCAGTTAAGGCCTACCAGTAAAACCTATTTAAAGGAGCATACAGTGAAATGTTATGATGTGTTATGATTGAGGGGCTCCATTCAGACAGATCAGGGTGGATAACATCATAATGGGGTCTTCATGAAGAACAACTTTACAGAAATACATAAACAGCGCATTTGTGTGTGTTGGGGTGCTTAGACAGAGCTCTACTGCTATTGTTTTGCACTTGCTTTTTGGATTTCTCCTACAGAGTTGAAGGGCCCATATTGCATGGAGTACTCAGCTCCTCTAAAGTCCTCTAGATAAACTGAGGATAAACACTCACTTGAAAGGTATCATGATGGTTTCTTTCTTGTGACATCTTCAAAGTGAATGTTTAGGCTATTCTTTAGTTTCTCAGTCGGACTATTGGGGCCCTGTTACTGACTGACATGAATGACTTAAGCCTGGCATATACCGGCTACGGCGCATCGTGTCATATCATCATTGTGACACGCGTGTTGCCGTCCCCAGTAGGTTCCCCCCCCCTAAGCACCAAGAAGGACTGAGCAGCCAGAGGGATAGTTGGTAATCATGTTTATTTCCATGGCAGACTGTGTTTCTGCTCTCCACCCTCACTCCCGATCTGCTGTCCAGCCAGCTCCTTTATGGAGACAGCCTCAGATCCCCTCATCAGCTGGACTGCTGATTAGCCAGCTGATGACAATCAGACACCGTTCCCTGAGCCACACCCCCGCTCCACCCACTCAGCAGCCGAGCCTCACACCCCACTGAGCTCACGCGCGGAGGTTCAGGCCCAGGGTGCCGGTAGTCTCGTTGGGTAATCCATCCCTCAGTAGGACTATTGGGGCCCTGTTACTGACATGAATGACTTAAGCCTAGCATATACCGGCTACGGCGCATCGTGTCATATCATCATATTCATATCAATACAATGTTAATCACAGCGACGTCACGCGCGGAGGCTCAGGCCCAGGGGCCCCCTGAGCTCATGGGCCCCTGGGCCTGGGCCCGGTAGGCCCGTTGGTTAATCCATCCCTGGCAGCGGTCCCCAACGTTTTTTGAGCCACGGACCGGTTCCGTGTCAGAAATTATTTTCGCGGACCGGCAATATAAATATGACGTAATAAATATGACGTCATACAATTATACGACAGGCATAAAGCGGCAAAACTCCAACTCATCATTACGCCGAATTAGTGTGAGCCCTGCGCTTGTTTACCTGCAACGAGCCGCTGATGGAGACGGCGACACAGACGTGTGTTTGTTACGTCTGCTCCTCACTGAGTTCTGGTCGTTGTTATTAGAACACCGGCAGAGTTGTTGCGTGAATTGTCCCTTTAAGGCCACCGTCATTTGCATCTCGAACAAATTTTCTTCTAGCTCGGACGGGCTCGATTCACCGGGTGGGTTTGTTTACAAATGGGTTGCAGGTCTATTCTTTTGCAGTCGGGTCTTTTGTGGTTGGGGAGTACCGCTAAAACTCTTTTAAAAGCCTCTTCCACCCGGTCAACGTCTGAAACATGTAGAATGTTCCGCTGTTCACTCGCCCACACAGCAGCGACTTTATCGGCCAACTTAAACAGTTGTCATTCCCCTGAAGTGACAGAATTCATTGAGCAGGTTGAATATGTTTTAAGATTCTTTGTCACTGAAATGTGCCGCCAGCAGAGGGTTCGGCGCGTGAGACTCGCCTGCAGCGATGAACCCGAACTTTAAGACTCCTGAACGCGGCTCAGACGCACACACGGGTGTATCCGTTCCTTTTTCAAAATAATATATTTTTCCCACTTTGATTTCCTTTTTTTTATTTAAACTTTTTTATTCCCTTTTTTTCTGCGGCCCGGGGGTTGGGGACCCCTGGTTTAGGGGGTACTTGGCTGAAAACAATCGTTCACAGGGGGTACATCACTGAAAAAAGGTAGAGAACCGTCCCTTAGACAATCGTATTGTGCTCTGCTTGCTCCAGTCAGCTCTCGCCTCCAGCTCACCACAGAAGAAGCTTAATTCCAGGCATTAGTGTAAAAAATAGCTCCGTCCTGCTATTGAATCCCATGCGTAAAAAGACAGGGATGATTCGATGGAATGGTCGTAGACAGTGAAGGGAAACCTGCTTGAAACAAGTATAAGGAGAGGGGCTGCCATCTTAAATGAATATGGATGGAGGGAGGGCGAGGTGCAGCGTACTGTGAAGATTTACTCTAGATTGCAGAGCAGAGAATAGAGTTGGCAGATTGTAAAGAACCCCAGAAAACATACAGACTTCCTCCCCATCTTTCCCCTCCACCCTCCTCAAACCCCAGAGCTACTGCTCACTGCCTGTAGTCCAGATGTGCCCAGTCTAGTGCATGAACCCGGCAGACCTTCGAAGAGAATAACACATCACAAACTCTTTAAAGGGATACTTTGTCATAGTCTGTGAATAACCTACAGGTCAGAGAGTTTGGAAAAGTAGACATAAGTACCTGTACGGGAGCAAAGTAAAGTACTGCTGTGTACGGGCAGCAGCTGAAGCTATTTTAGATGCTTCAAATTCGATATCAGTGCTGTACTTGGAATAGTTTCCGATGTGGAACTGAACTGAATGCGAAAGCTAGCTATACTTTTTTTCAAAAAAGCAGGTGTATTTAAAGTGATATCACGGCTTCATCTCCCGACAAAAAAAGGGCTGTGTTTAAAGCTAAGAGAATATTCTAAATATAGCATTTAACTTTACCTGGAATGGATTATTTTAGTGTCTAAAATACGTCCACAGCTGTACACTGCTTTGCTCGATGTACTGCAGTAATCTACTGGTTATAGAGAAGAGCCTCATACAACCACACACACGCAATCCGAACTGTCCTTTTAACCAAAGCACACCACATTTTCTTCACTTTAGATATGCAAATTCTATCCTATCATGAAGAGTTGCTTTAAGAACAGCTCGACACTGTACCATCTGCAGCTCAAGCATGTCCTGCTCCGATGAGGAGGACTGTGGATGTGTTTGTGCGAGCCAAAGTGCTGTCCACACTAATCCAGGAGCAAAGCAATTTCTGCTTTCATCTGTTTTGAAAATGATGAAAACGGCTTGCATTTTGAACTATTGGGTGAAAAAAAACACGTCATATCTATTAAATATTACCATTTGGAAAAAACATTTGACAACAGGTCTCAGTCTAATATAGCTATGCAAATGTTAAAGGAAAACACAAATGTAACTAAATGTTAAAAAGAACTCGTGACAGATTGCTGTCCTCGGCCACTCGGTTGGGTGCGGGAGAAGATCCGGTTCTTCACGCGCTTTTAACAAGAGATTCCAGGCCGTTTGTGTATTTGGTTGAGGTTCCCTTTTAATTTCATTTCATGACTGACAATAGCACTGTGTCTGTGGTGCTTGTGGTAAAACACGTGCGATCTCCCCGTCACCCATGCATCATTACCTGTGTCAGTTGCACCTGTGCCCCATATATAAACTACCTGCCACACTGCCACCTGTGGTCAACCTGAGAGACTCCACACTCAAACATATAATACACAGACTTGACTAATGGCTCCTACAGGAATAGAACCTCTACATCACCGCTTCACTCCACAGTCCAGTCTCTCTCTCTCTCTCTCTCTGGAAATCAAGTGGGTCCCCACAGTGCTCACCCTAGTGCAGTGATTCATAACCTGGGTTCGATCGAACCCCAGGGGTACGGCGAGTCACTCTCAGGGGTAGAGTCCCCATGTAAAGCGTCTTTGTGTATTTAGAAAAGCGCTATAAAAGTCTGAATTATTATTATTAGAGACACAAACAGCAGCGTTTCCCCGTTATAACAAGGTGGCGGCCCGTCCCCCTGTAATTTTCGCTATACCGCCAGATTACAACAGAAGTAATTTAAGGTTCCCCACCTTGTTCTTTTATTAAACTAAACGGCCGTATGTTATTTATCGTATCTACACAACGACATGTCATTCTGTCTCTACGTGGTCTCGTTCATGCTTCTCCTGGCCAGGGTTGCCAGGTCTGTGTGACAAAACCAGCCCAATGGCCAATCAAAACCAGCCCAAACCAGCCCAATGGCCAATAAAACAAGCCCAAAAAACAAGCCCAATATCAGAACTCAAAATATGCCTGTGCCAAACCATATACACTGCTTTTAAAGTCCAACAGCATTGCTATCATTGCCAAATGTATTGTAATATCTACAAAGTAACACCAAATGGTTAGTATGCCAGCATTAAAAGCAGTTTTCCCGAAACAGTTATTTCACCTAGGTCCTAAAATGGCCTTGTGTAATTAGATACAGTATATTATCATAAATAAAATATAGCTCTGTGAAGGTGTAGACCAATTCACTGACGGACAAACTAACCTGATGCTTTGTCTTGAGGCTTTCTCTTCCCTTTTCTCTCTTCCTCCCTGCCTGGACAACATGAATGTACTGTTTTTACTTCATATGCATTTACTGTAGTTAATGAAATACCTTATTTCAACTGAAACACCTTATCATGTTGCTTCACTATATTTTTATCAGATACTTATAGTTCAAACAATGTACGCACTCGACAACTGGAGAACGGAGCAGCATTTCGAATGTGTTTCCCCGTTTTGCTGTGGTTTTGGAAATCACTGTGGTGCGCACGAATCTCGGTTTTGCAGTACCGACAAAAAGCTTTGGTATCATCCCCGTTCTATCCATTCTTTAATTCCGTTTTCACTTTCCCATTCTTTCGTATATTTCTTCCCGTATTTAGCCCACTTACCGGGTGGCATGTTTCTCCAGTGTAGCTAGCTACACTAACTACCAGACCAGAGTTGGGATCGAGCGGGTCGCGGGAGACTGAGAGCAGCGAGAGCTTTAGGTGCGTGTGTGTATGTGGGCGTGTCCCATGTCCATGTGTGTACGTGCTGATCTGGAGTCAGTTTGGTAGGATTTGGGTAGAAATAAATTATTTCATTTAAAATATGGATTTTTATTTAAAGATATTCATGTAATTTGCATGCAAAATAGGTCTACCCGAACCAGCGGACAACAAATTCAACCCGCGGCAACACTTCAAAAGTAGCCCAATTCCGCGGGAAAACCGCAGACCTGGCAGGAGTCCTGGCTCTCGTTGGCGCGCGGCGGAGCTCCGCCCCCATGCGCACAGACACATGCGCACAGACATGTGCTCTCACCAGCCCGCAGAGAGCAGCCAATATGTCGGGTGAAAAGCAAACCGATATATCTGCGTTCCCAAGATGGTGAAGATGGACAAGTAGTGCTCGGAGTAGCTCTCCTGCTCCGGGTTCAGGAACAGAAACGAGGTGGGGCGGGAGGGGAAATGCTGTTTAAAAAAAAAGACCTTTGTAGAGAACTTCACATATTACAAAGTAAAGACATACTACCAAGTCATTAATAAATAAAGAGCAAAATACCTGGACTTTCGTGTAAATGTTTACGTTACGGCGGTAAAAAGAGGTGTAGTGGAAAGCTAATTTTATCACACATAATAAAACGTGATGAGTCACACGTATCTGCATTTATTTTGTTTTGCAAATATTGCACGTTATTGTTGTTTTGAAAAGATATGCAGTGTAAAACTCAGTAAAACTCTTTATTGCCAAATATTTAAACTTGTTTTGTTTAGGTTTTCAAAGGTTGCACTTTATTGTTATTATCTTGAAAAGGTATTCAGTGTAAAACAGGTTAATTGAAGCCACAATATGCTAAATGTTGCACGGATTTAACTGTATTTGTATTCTGATAAAGTGATTAAAAACTTGTATTAGTTTTTTTCTGATGGAGAAATCTGGTTTAATTGGAAGTGACAGCTATACATGTATTATATTATAAGTACCCAAACCACACCAACTAGCTAATCTGTTGGGCTGCACCCATTTTGACAAGCTCGATAAGCTTCTTTTGTACATGTTTACCTCATTTTTTCTTTTGCGTTATGTGATCGCTATATATTGACAATGAATTAGATTTTTATTGCATCCAATTAGTTAAAGAATTCTTATGCTGCATTTAACTGTCGAGCGTCTTTAAATGTTAAGATTTCTAACTTTTTTTTTAGGTTGTGGGCGGAGGCTACCCTCTCTGTCAATTCAATTCAGTTTATTTCATATAGCCCATTATCGCAAATTTGCCTCAGAGGGCTTTACAATCTGTACACATACGACATCCCTGTCCCAGGACCTCATCAGATCACAAAAAACTCCCAAAAAATAGAAAAAACCCTTTCACAGGGGAAAAAGGGAAGAAACCTTCAGGAGAGCAACAGAGGAGGATCCCTCTCCCCGGATGGACAGAAGCAATATATGTCATGTGTACAGAATGAATCATTACAGAGTTACAACACATTCAATGACTATGACAGAGTGTATGAGTTAAGCATGGACCACGATCCAGACCTCCATGATCCATCAGGCAGATGGAGGTAGAGGGGAGGAGTGGGCAGGGCCATGGCATCAGACCCAGCCAGGTCCAATGGACCCTATGAGATGTGAAGTCAAAAGGACTCCAGGGAGGAAGCAGAGTTAATAATGTGCAATGGAGAGATGAAAATTCATCCATAAGTAGAGAGAGAAGAGTAGATAGGTGCTCAGTGTATCCTAAACGTCCCCCAGCAGCTATAAGCCTATAGCAGCATCTCTAGGGGCTGGACCAGGTGAACCTGATTCAGCCTTAACTATAAGCTCTGTCAAAGAGGAAAGTCTTAAGTCTACTCTTAATTGAGGTGACTGTGTCTGCCTCCCGGACTGAAGGTGGAAGCTGTTTCCATATCAGAGGAGCTTGATACCTGAAGGCCCTGGCCTATCCTACTTTTTAGGACTCTTGGAACAACAAGTAGCCCCGCATTTAGTGAGCGCATATAGTGACTGATTATGTCAATCAGATTTCATTACTTAACGGACAATATTTATTTAAATATTCTTGATATTTATTTTAATGAGTGTTTTTTTTTAACATGTTGTGTCCGTCCCGTTTCAATCCCTGACAAAAATCAGAGATGTTGGCAATACAGAGGTCAGGTTTTGAACGTGCGGACTGGGATATGTTCAGTCGTCGCGCAACAACACAACAACGTCGTCGAGCAGCGTCCTCAGTTCATCAAGAAATGCATAGATGACGTTGTTCCTACCAAGTCGGTTCGGATTTATCCCAACCAGAAACCGGTGATAAATGGCGGGCGCTGCACGCTGCACTCGACGCACCGCAAACACCCGCTTTGACCCGGGAATACAAAAAAAAGCCGAGAGCCCACGACACACCCAGAAGACCATCTCCAAGCGGGGAGGGGGGAGAGGGGGGAGAGGAGAGGAGGAGCAAGAGAGATGGAGAGAGGAAGGTGTGACAGCCAGACAATCACTTCAGGGAGAGGGAGAACCAGAACTCCTCCTCCTCCCTCCTCCCTTCTTTCTCGGCTTCTTTCTTCGCTTCGAACGAACGGATGCAGCCCCCAGCGAGCGCGGCCGCCGGAGCCGCAGCCCAGCGATCACATCAGCGAGCAGGGTGCGCCAGAGGACTCAGCAGCAGGTGGCAGCCCGTCGGGCCCGCCGGGCGCCACATCCCCGACCGCCAGGCCAGCAGACCAGTCTTCATCTCTTCAACCTCCTGTCCCCCTCTCCTGTCCCTCCTTCAACCTCCTGTGAGCTTCAAGATGTCCACCATTGTGCCTGTCCCCAACCCCCCACACCCCCCTGTAGCCCCCACCTCTCACCTCGATTGCCAGTATGCCTTCAGTGGTTGGTCACAGACTTCATTGTCAAGGTTGGCATTTGACCCATGTTGCCTGCCACGCTGATGTCGCCTGCCACACAGATCCCTGGGCAATTGCACTCCACCCGGCACGCACCCACCGCTGGCCACACTGGAGGATGCACTTTGGAGAGGAGTGTTGTGTGTGAATGCTGGTGCTGCCCACTAAAACTATGCTCACCGCTCCAAGCTCAGGGCTCAACTCAACACCGCTGCCAGCATCAGGTGGATGCAGCTGGCTCCGCCATGTGGATCGAGGTGCCCAGGTGGGGCCTCTCCAGCTGGCACGTGAGAGCCTCACCTCAACACGGAGAGCCCTCATCTCTCCTCTCCTAGCTCCTCCTGACCCCCTGTACACACCTCACTGCACAGCCCAACGTCATCATCCCAACGCATCATCGAGTTGCTGGACCGGCTGGATCAAGTTTCACAGACTTGACGACAAGGCTGACAGAGATCACCAGGAGGTTGGGGAGGGGGAAGGAGGGGAGACAGGATCCCAAGGAGAAGAACGCCAGAGGAACCAAGGAGGGGACTCAAGGAGGGAGAGGAGCAGAGAGAAGCGGACCTCCACAGCGGGTAGAGAGAGTTGCAGAGGAGAGGTCAGCACACTCACGCACCGCATGGCACATCACCCAGGACACCACATGGGACACCACCACATGGGCCCCGCGACCTCAGACTTTCCACTGTGGAATTCAACACAGCTGAACGCCCCCATTTCCCCAGGCCCCTTACAGTACCACAGATCATTCTAACACAGTACCAGAAGACTGGTACTGGAAGCCTGAGCTTGGTGCGAGGGCACGCACAGGGTGAGCTGGGGGCACTACACAGGTGGTGGAGGGGTTGCACCTCCAGGTGAGCATAGCCACCCGGCTATACTGCCAGCAAGCGCAACAGCCAGGCGATACGGATGCTGAAAGCCACCAACCACCCACCACACACTGCCAGCCCTGCAGGCACAAGCCCGCAGACCAAACGTTCAACTGATTCAAATGTCAGGACATTCTTCAGTTCCATCAGGCAGGCAGGCAGGCTGCTGAACAACATATTCACCCACTTACAATATATATATATATTTATATATATATATAATATCTATTTATATATATTTTATATATATATTGTATATATATTATATATCTATATATTTATATATATATATATATATATTCTATATATATATAATATTCTATATATATATTCTATATATTATATTCTATATATATATATATTATATTATATATATATTTTATTTTTATATTATATATATTTATATTTTTTCTATTTATTTTTTTCTTATATATTTTTTTTTGCTTTTTGTTTTATTTTTTTTTTTGTTCTAATTTTGTGTTTTTTTTAACAAGATTTTAAAAACTGTTATTATATTTGTAAAAAAAAAACACAATAAAAACTTGAAACTTGAAACTGAAACAGGGACAAGGTTTGTCTCGTCAACATTTCTAGTCTGGGTAGGATTCGGGATTGATTGGTCATCCTGGAATGGTACACTTTGAGGTAAAGTAATTGCAAGCAACGTGCACGTCTTTCTCTGACATTTTGGTGTTGGACTTTTTTTTGCTGAGGGATGTGTACCGTGTCACGGTTTATGATAGTTTTGGACTTAAGTGCCATTTCCTGAAATTGAGGACATCCGTCTTGATACTGTGAAGACATCAGAAAGCAAATTCCACAATTTGACTCCTTTCTTCGACAAGTCCTGATTTGCTGTGAGGCCTTGCTTAACAATTACCTCCTTGAGTGGTGGCCCACTTTTTAATTATAGAAGGTAAATATGCAGACAGTGAAATTTATCTGGCCAATGCTGATCAAGCAAATTTAGAGAGAAAGGGAAATCATTTGAAGGTTGAGCTAGGCCCTTACTCCTTTTGGCGCTTGTACATCCTTTTCTAATCACAACATCTCCTGGATACACAACAGTAATTACATTTCACTGAATACATGTGCTGAGGCTGAAGTATAAAGCCACTGCATTCATATTTCTCCAACCGTGGAGAACATTTGAAAATGTCATTTACTCAGCATAAATGTGGAGATTTACCAGGGTATTGTCAAAGCCCACAAATCAATCTGCTCATAACTATTTGAAAACATGTTTTTATTATTTGATCATTGTCTGGATAAGTTTCATTGAATCAAGTGTGTTTGGGAACTGACGGCTCTGTGGCTACAAATCGAATGCATTAGTCAAACCAAGGGCACATTATCTTGTCTGAAGCTTTTAGTTATTTCATGACAGTCCATAACAGATTTGGTCCAAACTCATCCATTCAGTCTCCCCTTTGCGAGAAAAAAATAACACAATGTGATACAATGTCAGATTCTTAGTTCTATTGTGAATCTTAGTAGTTGTTCATGAAGTCATTATTGATACAAACTTAGGGCTGCTCATACAGTTGGTTATGGCTCTGTCATCAACCCCCCCCCCCCCCCCACACACGTCAGAGAATCCCTCTTTTTCATCTGGTTTACCAATAATTCAGCGGTTTAATGCTGTCCATAGCAGAGGTGTATTTGGAGTCTTCTGTACTCTACGTTCTGCAATGGACTCCACATTCCCCTCCTAGTCAGCCACTAATTTATGCATTAACTTGGAACAAGTCCAGTTTGAGATTTCCAATGGCGTCCATTCGACGGTGCAAGCTCCAATGATACCAAAGTAAGTAATTAGATGGTGTTAGGAATACCATTAAAAACTATAAAGCTGGAAAAAGCAGGTCAACAATCAATCACTCTCTTTTGTCGACCAGGAGGCTTCTTCACATGCATCATCACATTTCATTTCTTTTGACTTATTTTTTTATTCTTGGTAGTTTCAAACTCATTATTAACTCAAATCATTTTATTGTACTGTATACGTATGATACCAGAGGTCAGCATTAGGTTTGGGTGCATCATTATAAGCTTAATATTGAAGTATTATGAACTTGCATTCCTTCCTCAGTCATAAGTTGGTCAAATCTGAACAAACAAACACGCATTATAGGAATCAGTATGATAAGAACTTTAGTTTTTGAAACTATGACCATGTATTATTTTCCTGCAAATGGAATCACATACAAGACAAACAGGATGTTTTCTTGATAGTCAGGCTGAGCTTGTCTTGTTAACGTGGCTCACATGACCAGCTGTCGAACTCCTCTGCGCTGGCTGGGCCATTGTTTCTCCATGGGAGAGTGGGAGTGGCAGAAGTGCTGCCCTTGGAGTTGCACAATGTGTGTCGTAGCCAGAAGGTAGAGTGGGATGGATGTTCCCTAGACTCTATAACTCATCCAGGAACCGTAATGCATGCTCAAAAACTCAGCAGTGAAAAGGAGCTACCAGATTTATGAATCTGCATATAGTTTAAAAACGTAACCAAATTAGACTTTTTGATGACATATACCTGCACTACGCTTCTGTAGAACTAAAGACACTTTAAATTCTATTGCTATTGTTGAAAATGATTTATTTTATTTTTTTATTTTAAGGATTATAACCACCTTTGGCAGTGAGGACCAATGTGTTACCTCCCATGAAATGACAGCAGTGGGAGAAGCCCCTCCGTTGCATTGACCTGAGGTTCACTGTCGGCCCTGTACCTTTACGCCATTCTGACGCAACACAGCAGATGGACATTGATCATGTTTACACATGTCGTCTTTATTAATGTGCAGGTAATGAAAGACATTCAGATCAATGGTTCTGACACCGCCTTGTGGGTTGGAAGTCACTGTGCTTCTACAGATACTTAAAGAGAGAAACAACTCAACTCCTCTAATTTGTCTGCTTTCCTTTCATATTCAGTCCTGCCAAGCTTGCTTATTTGTCCTTGGATGTATTCCTCTAATAGGGGAGCCAGCATGCCTTCTGCCTCAGCTTGTACATGCACTCAACAGCCAAGGTCTTGAACGACTTCCTGTGTGGGCTGGGTTGAATTATTGGTTAGGACTGGTGTGTCACAACACTCTTAGAGTGGACCCAATAGCACGACTCACAAGAGTAACAAAGATTACTGTCTTTGGTTGGAAACAGGCTGGGTCAAAACCAGGAGATCAGACGAAGAAGCAAACAAGTCCAAAAAGGGGCAGGGCAGAGAATCAGAGGCCAGGGCAGGCAGGTCAGTAATATACTCTAATAACGCTGGAGAACTTGGCACGAAAGCACAAGACAATCTGGCAGAGGACAAGTGGAAGTGAGGGAGCTAAATAGTGAGGGACTAATGAAGCGATGCTCTGCAGGTGAGAAGGGCGTGAGGACCAGGTGAAGGGAATGAGGGACTAACGAGGGAGTGATCAGAGGCAGGTGAGGGGAGTTGGATTGACGAGATGGTGTGACAGGATGAAAACAACTATTACAAAAAGGAAGGTGTGGAGCTAAACTGTTACATGGTGTCATGAGGACAGAGATCAAATATCATAGGCAACTCAATTCCTGGCAACTAACAGTTTGGTTTTGAACTTAAAAGCTGTATGTGTGTTTCAAATCAACAGCAGCAGGACATACAGTACATGAGCTGATCTGACGACTGATACAGTGTGTGAAGAGGGCCACTTCCCAGTCGCCTGATCATCTCATTATCACTGCGTTGAAACAAGGTCACGACCAGTGCGATCGCAGCTTTCATTACTTTACTACGACAACTCTTCCCTCTTGTAAAAGCACATCTATCTTTCGTGTTGTCATCTATCTATCTAATGGTCGATCTCGCTGCCAGTCTCTCTCGACACAGACATCCCACGCAAGTGAGTTGCATCTATAATAGTGCAAGAGCAATTAAAACGCGCTTTGATAAAACTGAATGAGAAGTAGGCAACACACAAAAGAGGATCGATTTGCATTGTTGTCCGTGTTGATTAGCGAAGGCAACGTTGGCCGTTCTGAAAGAGTGCTTCTTCTTTCATCACAGCCTTGTCTAATCACCATTAATCAAATGCAAATGGTGATAATAGGGAATCTTTCATTCAGAATAATGGGAACAAAGGGAGAGATGGAGGGGAAATATAAGAGCTTGTTAGTTACCACCATCGGTTTGCTCTTCAGGCGGGTCCTAAGGGGGCTTCTTTTAATCAAGCATCACCTTGGGCCTCAGCTACTCGGCCCTAAAGCGCCCAAACTGGATGAAATTAAGAAAAATCAATGAGGCTTAATTCTGTTTGAGAAAGTTGACACATTTTCTTTTTCTTCCGTTACCGAAGCATCTTTGCTGGATGAAGTCATCACACATTTACTTGATAGGCCTATTAAACAATTAGCCAACCAGAGGTTCTCCTGACAACCTCCATTTGAATAATGACTCGACACTGGCAGCGAGATTCCTCTGGTTCCATCTCGCTGAAACGATGATGTGTCGGAGATTTCCCAGATTTCCACAATGTATTTTCCATTTCCCAGCAGCCTCTCTTTGTGACATGCTTCTACTTTACAGCAGTGCTTAGGGAGGAACACATCCATCTCTGGGCTAACGCAGTGCCTTGAGTGTCTACAAGCAGCACTTGGGTCCATGCTTTTTATTTACCAGTGCTTTTGAAAAATATCCTTGCAAAACAGCTAAATATTATTGAAATTCATATTTTCAGTGCGTAGGTTCCAATGATCACAAAAGAGAGAGGATATTTGTCTGAAGCAGGATTACATTTATGAAGTGAGTAACCCAGTTTCCAAGTTAAACAAGGTTGTTGTCTCTCTTTTTATTCAGTGCGGGGACTCAACGCACTTGGAGTGATGCTGTGTCTGTTATCAGCAGGTGTCCATGAATTTCTTTTCAATAATTGTGTCAAGTGTTATCTCCCCGTTATGACAAAGCACTAAAAACTGATTTATCACCTAAATATAAATTATATCCAGACATAACACTCCGTTAGAGCTGAGAAAGTTTTTCTAATGCAAGTACACGTATACGATGAGTATTTTAATCAGGGCATTCTCCTTCCACAGACTTTGCACTCAGATGCAACCATTCTGGGTCTCTCACATGGAAGAACGACACGAAACACAACCTGTTTGTTGAATTGAGCTTGAAAGAGTTGTAAAGGATGAGACGGAGGCAAGAGGACATAATGGACATAAATCCAACATGGTTCTCAGTTTCCCCTGAACTCATCCATCAGGATGGGCAATATTTGGGCAGGATAACACATATTTTGGTTGATTTTTTCAGACAGTTTTGAAAAGTTGCTGAACAGTACAAAACAAACTCATTTACCTTTTTCAAAAAGCATATAGTTCTCTGAGGCAACACAAAGCTTTTCAATTTCTTTTTTGTATTTGGATCAATTACTTTTCAGAATATTTAGCACTTTAAAAATCCACATGAACCACTCTTAATATTGGCATGAATTAGATCCACAACACAACCTATTCAAATATAAGCACATTTAAAAGGTGGTGAATAACGGAGTTTTTATGAAAACAGCATTATGACTGGTGTGTTCACTGCATACACTTAGCATATGTCAAGACTATATTATATAAAGTATAAAACATGTATTTTAACAATCAACAATGAAGCTACTTGCAACCATACCTCAATGTATCATTTTTATCATTATTTAAGATTATATTTGTTTTCTTTTTTACAAAGTATATCAAAACACTGGCAATGAGTAAGATAGAAAATGATAAGAATAAATATGAAAAAAATGTCAATCATACCCCTCTAAACTGAATAGGCAATCTTGTTTGAATTGACTCTATAACTAAGCTTGTTTACAAGATATTTAGCCAAAGACTAGAATTTTAAAGGCTGCTTTTTGAAATGGCGTCTGGCGCAGTGCTGACTCATCATAAAACACACCGGGGCTCCATTACTTCCCTTCCAGCAAACCTCCCAGGGAACAATGAGGATCTCTTTAAACTGAATATCCTCTGCTCGCGCTCACCCATAAACACACCAGCGTTGGATCCGTCAGCACGTTCTCGTGTGTTTGCGACTTCTCTCCACAACTCCAGCTGCACTTGGCCCATTCCTCCCCTGCACACTCGGTGAAACACAAGCTTTTAAAGACCAATAACAGACCGCTCAACAGTGGCGATGTCTGGGGGTGTTGGATGTATTATCCTCATTTGTCGCCGACTCTGTCAGCTTAAAGTAGAGATGGACGCTTTATTGTGTTGGGAGATTTTTATATAGCTGCTAACCATTTAGCAGTATGTGTACAAGGACATACATATTTGAGAGCGTCAACACGAGATGTGTATGTATAGCCAGTGTGTGTATGTATAATATATATATATATATATATACATGATGTATAACATATATGGCACTTCATACACATCTGCACGGTGTTCTCTCTTGTACATAATTAATGCAGTAGTAAACTCTTAAACTCACTGAAGAGGAGACTTTGTAGCGCTATCAGACCACGCTCACGTCGAAAAAACCATATGATGTGTTCTCATATTGTGCATTAAATAATGTATCTGCATAGTTGAAATACTTCTTACCAGCAGACATCCCCTACATATCTTCCTGAAGCCTTTTCATGTTTTAAAATGCATTAGCGATACCACACATGAGAGGTCTGCTCCTTAACTGCAATCATTTTCATACACTGATCCAAAGTGGGTTAACAACCAATTAGGACCAGCAAATAGCTAAAGATCAAGGGAAATAGTTGCCGGGAACTTTGAGACCGCATCATCCTCATCAAAAGACAAAGAAAACAAAGGTGACATGTCTGCATGCTTCAAAGGAGCAGCGCATGAAACTGCAGATAGTCACATAAGCTCAGCTCCTTCAGTATCCCATGTGCACCTCTGCAAACATCACGCTTCCAAAAATATTCTGCCCCAACGGAATCAAAAATAGAAAATTATTTTCATTCCATTTCAAGAAAAAAAAATCTAAGGAATTATATTTTGATTATAAGACGGCGTGGCATAACACAGTCTGCATTGTGGGAGCATGTTTAAATCCTGCTCTCATTGTCATGAACACTGGAAGAGATCAGCCTAAATGAGGCCACAGAAGACCCATTTGAGGGCTAATAAGCAGCCCACATCCGTATGCCACGGAATATATAACCTCCCTGGGACACACACCTCAGACAGGCTAGATCAATTTTGATCCCGATATAGATATTATCTTTAGATATGCAACAAGCACCTGGAAACCCGTTTCCCAGGTGTATTTCACTTTTATATTAGCGATAGGCACAAGTAGTGAATCCTCCAAAGAAAGATGTGACGGGCTAATCCACAGAGACGAATAATCCTCACGAGCCTGACAGTTTGAGGAGTAGTAGTATAGGGACATGTATGCGCGTATACGTACGTGCACGCGCGCCACCTCACATGCACTCTCACGCACGCATATATATGTCCCTATTATGCATATTTGTAATGGAAACAAAATAAAAAAATTAAAATTAAAAAATATTATTTAAAATATAAAATATTATCACAAATTAAAAATTTATAAAATAAAATAATTCCCTATTGATAGGAGCTCTTGTTTGTACCATTTAAACATTTATAAAACCCTTCCCTGTGTCTTTAATAATACAAAGTGTTTATCAATGGATGAGGAATGTGTTGAAAGGCATGTAAGAGGGGTACCTCCCCCACAGCACATGCACTACTGTAGCTACGTATGTCATACATGCACGAGCGGGGCTTTGCGGCACTACAGCTATGCTAATGAGCACATTCTGCTTATGAATAGGTAGGGGCGGGAAGCTAAGGTATGGGGGCGTGTTTGGTGGGAAAAAAGGTGCAATAACGGAGACCGGACCCCTGGAGTTCTACATCTCGTCGAGCGGTGAAGATTATCTTGATTTGAATGATTCCTATCTGGCTTTGAGGGTGAAGATTACGAATCCTGATGGGTCTGATTTACCCGCTGCCGCAGATGTAGGATTCATAAACTACCCAGTGGGCGGCTTTAGCTCAGTGGGGGGAGGGAGGGCAAACCAAAACAACCGTGGGGTCGGGCCTCCCCCCCTCCCCCCATTAGCAAGTCAAGGCAAGGCCTTGAGCACCCCACTGAACCCCCCTTCCTTGCTTCCAGCCACGCAGCCCACTAATCCCTAAATAAAAAAAATGCAGTTAAATAATGAACTAATTTAATTGGGATTATATTAATATATATTAATATTATATTAATGCACCTTATTTTCCCAAGTAGACATCATGCTGGGTGATAGACTCATATCACAATCCTCAAATACTTACCCCTACAGAGGAATAATAGAATGTCTGCTCAACTATAGCAAAGACACTCTGGATACACAATTCAGCCCAGGGTTATTTTGCAAAGACACGGGCTCACATATGAATGTGACCACCATACAGGGGGCTAACACCGGTTTATTGGAGCGTGGAAACTACACAGTGGCTAGCCGGACGGTGGAGCTAATAGCACCGATACACGCTGATCTGTTTTTTCAAGAGAAGTTGTTGCTTAACGGCGTCGATATTTCTCTAAAATTCATACGATCAAAAGATGCATTTGCCCTAATGACAGCAGCGGATACGCTGTACAGAGTTAAGATTGTATCAGCCAGTATTTTTGTGAAAAAGGTTACTGTGGCACCCCCTGTCAGAATGGCTCATAGCCGAGCCCTACAGCACACAAATGCTAAATATGCTCTTGACAGAGTCGCTTTAAAAACTTTTTCCATACCAGCGGGGACAAGAGTATGCAATCAGGAGAATTTATACATGGGTCAACTCCCTAAATTCATGGTATTATGCTTTGTGGACAATGAAGGATATACCGGTAGCTACGCAAGAAACCCTTTTAATTTTGAACACTATGATTTAGAGTATTTGAGCATCTCTGCAGACGGACAGTCACACCCCTCAAGACCATTCCAGCCCTCATTCCAAAATGGTCTCTACACAAGAGAATATTACCATATGATTCAAACTACAGGGAGGCATTTAAAGGACAGACCGTTGGCCGTCACCCGCAATGATTTTGGGAATGGCTACTCAATGTTCTGCATTAATCTGGAGCCTGACGAAGGATGTTCGGGGAACGTGTCGCTGATTAGAACAGGCAACGTTCGTCTGGAGGCTCGATTCCGTGTACCTCTGCCTAGAACAGTGACATTGATATGTTATTCAGTGTTTGACTCTGTACTTGAGATATCAAATCAGCGCCAGGTATTGATGGATGCATATTGATGGGTACCTGCTGAAATACGATGAATACCATAGAGTTGACTAGTATAGTTAGAAATCGCGTGATTAATGGCACACGTTTTGTGGGGGTACTGGCCTGTGATCAACTACCTCAGACAGAATTATACACGTACCCAGCAATGATGATTGTAAATACACACGCGTCTGACGAACCTGGAGAGCATTGGTTGGCAATTTATATCACAAAAGACCATCACGGTTACTTTTTCGATAGCTTTGGGCATGCCCCCGACTACGAGGGGTTCCCCAGAGAAATAAAAGTTTTCCTCAATGAAACGTGTGAGCACATATCTTATTCGAGAAAACAGGTGCAGAACCATCTAGCCACTACTTGTGGGCAGCATTGTGTGTTTTTTCTGTGTCACATACAAAAAGGATGGCCTTATTCTAAAGTGTTGGCCCTTTACGGCAACAATTTGTTTACTAATGATACAATAGTTACTCGTTTCGTTAACAAAATACACTCTACAGATTGTTGTGGCGATTATTTTCCCTGTGTGCAGTGTTCGTAAACATCATGTAATGTATTATCAGATACTTTATAAATAAAACATGTGACACACAGTTATTGCTTATCCTTTTACTCAGAGTATATGCTAAGATGTGTACAATTAATACAGGTAATGACAAAACAACGATGTAGAGTGGTTAAAATAAAAACAACAATGTAGAGTAGTTAAAATAAAACAAAAACAATTAATACAGGTAATGATAAAACAACGAGGTAGAGCGGTCAAAATAAAAAATAGAGCAATACATACACTCATGGATATACACACACACACACACACATATATATATTATAAAAAGACAGGCACAAATTGTTATACCCGGGTAAAAAGCTTAAAAAGTCACCCAAGGCTTAACAGGTCTGCGTGATCTACCCTTTGAGGTCTTGGGGGTCTTAAAAGGGGTGTCATATTCATCAACACTACGATTATGGTTTGTACGGGTGTCTGCCTCATCTGTATTAAAGTTATTTGTGTCATGCATCTTATTTTTGGCTACAAGCTTGCGGACCGCTGGGTTGGGTATAGCCGATAAGGGTACATTTAAACCGGCTAGTGTTTTAAAAAAAACAGCCCACCCCGTCGGTCTAGAACTGTCTAAGACGTTATGGGTAGCCGTGACACCTCTCACCAAATCATGCAGGTGTGAACCATGTATCAGTTGTTTATTAATGATAAGCTCCCCCCTCTCGGTCCACGACACTGTGTTTGAACCGTTTAAAGTATCCAGAATACATTCAGCATGTTTTTTGCTTTTTTTAGGCATATGTTTTATAACACTCCCCAGAACGAGATCCTTTTTAGGTACCATGTCGTAAGGCCCCAATTCCTCTTTTGATGCTATGGGGTTAGTACCAGCATGATTCTCTCCATGTGGTAGCGACAGAGTCAAGATGCTCTTCTCGCGTTCGCCTTGTCTCACATAATTCAAGTATCTTTGTAAAATACCCGAATATTTTTTAGCTTTTTCATATACATCCGTGTCCGGTTTTTCTAACACATCGTTCATGGCTCTATCAAGGTCGTTTTCCACAGTCTGTCTTATAGAGCCGTGTCGCTGGTCATGCATAGGGTGCTTTAGAGCGTCCAATTGTTGCTGAGGCACCAGAAACATTTTCTGTGTATGATCCATCTACTTTGCACTCACTGACCACCTCTGATAAGATTAATTATAAAAGGAATAGCCGCCCCCAACAGAGGGAATAAAAAACCGCCTGTCTGATTGAGTTTCTTCTTCTTACTAGTGAGTGAACCCTTCTTTGATGCCACCAGTCTAATAAGCTTCTTCTTCTTCTTTAAGAGATTGTACTGCTTGTCAGTCAAGGGGATATTACCGCTCAAAACATTTAGGGCAATCTCACACAGAGACTTGACAAAATCAGCTCCGGCATTACTCACAATGACTCTCCGTACCTTAGGCGGCGATTTATATATCAACTCTAACAGAGCAATATTCCTTTGCATACGCCGAGACATTATCTCTTGTGCTTCTTAGCCATGTACACCACGGGGTGGTCTGACAACACAGATGTTCTGAGTCTTAAGTGTTCGGGTGTCATGGCTTTATAGTCTATGAGTAAATAACCAAAGGGTAGATGTGTCGCATCATTAAATGACTCTAAAAAATGTCGCGTGTTACCAGGAAACATTTGTCGAGCCAGTAACATAATTTGACATTTATCCCTAGGATTCTTAAACAAAATGAGGTAGTTTGTGTTTAAACTAATAGTACGACTAGCCTTTCCCTGAATGAATACATTTTGCACTAAATATATACAGCTTAGGTTTCTGTGATGTACATATTTAGTAAAAACATTTTGAACTTCGAGGCTGTTACAGGCATCATTCATTACATCGTCTATGATTAGTAGATTGTTTTGGGTTACGGGTAACAAGTCATCATCACACAGAGATTCGGGTAATCCGTTTACAAAAGTGATCTTGCGTATCTTCAGTAGTTGGTCATAGAGAGGCTGCCAACACGAATATATGTATACCACATTGTCAAAACGATGTGAAATAACCCTATCTGCGTTGGCAATAATATCCTTGACAAAAAAAGTCTTTCCACAGTTTGAAGGACCGCTGACTACCAGACTGAAGGGATGTTGAAAACGAGCGTCAAAACCCTGGGTTATATCAGTAGCCATAGGGGAGCGTGGTGTAATCCGGCATTACTCTCCGCTTGTTGTATACAACTCGCACTTTCTTGAAAACTGTCTCATTTCTCAGATGAAAGTGTCTCTTATCCCGTTTGATGGTGTCGGTGGCAGTCATTAGGGGCGGAGCTGGAGCGTTCTGATTGGCTACAAACGCGTGTACCATACCTATTAAAGAAGCCTGTGTGACAACCGCAGCGTTTTTTGCCGTCAAAGACACGCCTTTGCATTTCACAGTGGTCTTGCCCTGTTTCGTTGTGTATGCATAACACTTGGGGCCCCCCGAGACAAACTCTGTGATGTAATCCTCCTCAGGGGAGCCACACACGTCACCACTGTTGAGTTCATCGGTTAGATCTCCGAGATAGGGCCCCAGCGGTGGTACAAGGTCTCCAGCCACAGACGTGAACACAATGCTGTCTGTGTCACAGTACAAGACTCTCTCCTGTAGGGTGTCTAACACATCGTACAGCACCAGTCTAGCATGGGCTGTTGTCATAGCCCCTATAAAGACATTTACATCTTTAATGCGAGACCCCCGACTGTCGGCATGTCCGATATGAAACAGAACTGACGGACGTCAAACTGGTCGCTGAACATCAGCTGGGTGAATCGTGTCGGCTCAGTGATCAGTTCACAGGAAGGCATGTTGTTTCTCATGCTGAAACGACCCCATAAAGAGTTGAGAAGGAGTTTGGGAAAAACCGTTCCAGGAACGAATCCTAGAATCTCAGCCAGACGGCCCTTTATGACAATGTCCCTATTTGCCATGCCACTGATGTAGACCCTGTTTTTAAAGCTATCATAGTACATGTATTCCTTGTAAGGCTTTTTGGTTAAGGCACGGATTCGGACGTTAACTCGTAAACCAGCTCCTTTATAGACCCGTAATAGCCCACTGTCATGACGATAAAAGTCCGGCCACCCGTTGCTATATCGTCGGATATTTGAATGCTGGCGTCGCTATCGTTGAAACTGTTCCACATTTTGGGATATTGAATCTCAATCAATCCAACCTCGTGTGGCTCGCTCAAGACGATAGTTTTTGCTAATTTGGTTCTGTAATTCCATATCTTATTATTCGGATATACCAGGTGGGAAGCGTTACTAGGAAGTGTAACATAGAAACCATTCTTATCCATAGCTATACTGTACCGATGTTGTCTGATGAATGGTGCTCAAGTGTGTGACCTTTTGAACGATGGGCCCTACCCTTTTCTATACAGGCACCATGTCTTTTTCAGGGATCCACGTGTTAAACTTCTGGGGCCACCCTAGCCACTTTACAAACACCATATTTTTACCATGATGTTTTTTTCTGGTCAATACGCTTTCTATTTTAAACGTCTTGTTTTTACCTATAATGACCTTGTGTAGTTCTCCCTCGTAAAAGGTGCCCCTCACAGGATCGTTGGCACTATCGGTTAGTTTATAAACAGGCGGATCCCTGGATAGACACTCTGATATGATGAAATGCTCATCTGTGAATGTCTGCTTATAACCTTTCCTAAACACCCCACGGAGTTTTGAGATTCTCACGTTGTCTCCCTTGCTAAATTTAAAAACCAGGGGTTTCTGAGGCTTCAACTTGTACAGATGCATGAATACTATTTTTTCATTGTTTTTATCTACAGTACTTGGTGTCATATTTATAGACCTATGATGAGAGTTATTATAGGCTTCAACAAGATCCTGAACCACCTCTACATATCTGCGTGAGTTAACAGACGTTAAATACCTCCACATGCGGGTCTTGAAGGTTCTGTTAAAACGTTCTATGATGCTAGCCTTTGTCTCGTTTGATGTTGAAAAATGCTTGATTTTATACTGATCCATTAACTGATGAAATTTTTTGTTATAAAATTCTGTCCCCTCATCTGTCTGCAGCTTCACAGGGATGCGTCCCTCGTTCAAAATGTCTTTAAAGGCGGTTGTCACAGAGGCGGCTGATTTGTTAGATAGACATCTCACCCATGCGTATTTAGAAAAGACATCTATACACATCAACAGGTATCGCACTTTATCGTTTTCCTCTGAATATTCGATCATATCTACAAGATCGGCCTGAAACTGGTGGTCTATACCCCTGACCAGTACCCTATTCCTAGGGAAGTTTATCGCAGCTTTGGCATGGAGGGTATAAACATCTTGTTCTAATAAAAAATTGTTGACCTTGGGTAATTGTGGCATAATGCCTGTTTGCTCTCTGACGGCATTACGAAGTTTTGCTACACTACCTAAGCCCCCCGGATGAGCTGGATCGTAATAAATCGTCTGTAGTGTCCTATCCATGATAAAGGTTTGTTAGAAATGATCACAGCAGTATCTGTAACAATCTGTTTTATTGCACCCACCCGCACATAAACACCACATCATCGTATTTGTCGATAGTGATAAACACATGTTTGATACCATAAGAAGAAACAATAGCATACTCAACGGTTATAGGGGGGCCGATGTACAGACTTTAGCCACCTATCTTGTAGTTTCTCAAGCCTGAGGGCCCAATTGTACCCTGGGGGCTCATACTGTACTCCGCAGGCATAGGATCATCCATGTTTTCAAGCACAGTGGTCACATTATCAACGGTAAGCAGATTATGGCATATCATGGCTGCAGCTCCATGGATCCGATCAGCCGTTGTTTCAATACCATAGAGTGCCACATACATTTGCACTGTTGGTATGAAGTCGTCGGTCCACAAGGTATACATCAACTCATCATAGTGTTCGGTGTAGAAATCTTCTGGTATAGGCCATAGGCAGGGGTGGTGGATCTGACTGGGATTATCAGTATAACATCCGTAACAGTTTTTCTCCTTGTAGTATTGTATGGCGGTAGACAGCAGACGTAGAACCCCCGTTTTAACACATGCTGTGAAGCAGGGGTGTTCTTTTTTAGGGGAGTCGGGAGGACCTATGATGTCAAGCCCACGGGTATTCGTTGCAACGGTCTCCCATGTGTCCTGATGATGTAAGGGGTGTCCGGACATAGCATGCCCGGCCATAAAATATGCAACAGGGTCAACCATGCAGGTGACCTTGGCGTCCGTATTGTCAGTATCGGCCCATGAATGGTTGGCATCAGTGTTTTCAGCGTCTGAAAATAAAATAAAAAACCTTTGTGTCAATTATGCATCAAATTTAAACACATTGACATATCAAAAAAAAAAAAACATACACATGTTGAAACCTACCTTGATTTCCACCGTTTAGAAGACGTGGGCTTGTCGACTTTATCAGATCCGTGTCCGCATGATAGCAGATACACCAATTTGCATGCCAATTGGCGCATCATAGTAGACAAGACGTTTTCTAAGAGTGCCGTAAGTCTCATAGACTCTGTCTGCCCTGATCGCATTGTCAACCTGGCTGAACAGACCCTGCATGGCCTGCCAATCACACCATTGAACAAAGAATGTGGTCTTAAACCATTTATCATACTCACTACTATTGAACTGGTGGGTTGTCGGACCATAACCCGTCACCCCTCTACACACCAACATGTGTTCACGGTTCATACATCTGCTAACAAATAGAAACCCTAGCGGTGATCGGGGTAGGTGTCCTGTATCTATATGGTATATTTGAGTACCTGTTTCACTATACCAGTGGGCTGTGGTCATACTATCAGATGGGTTACCCGGCTCAAATGACCCTCCGATTACTGAACGACACTGTCTCCAGTCACTAACAGACAATAACATGCTCTTCACGTAGCCCTGGGATCTGGTACGCCCCATATGTTTACTCATTAGCCCTACAGTACCGTTAGAATAGGTAACCTTGTAAACATACCCATAGACCCCTAGGTGCTCAGCATCTACGCAGGGACCATCAACAGAGGTACGCCGCACCGGTATGACTGTATCCACATCTGTATACACGGCTGCAGTGACACCTGCTGGTTTATCTATATTATTAGGACTACAGGACCCCAACGTACCTATAGAACCAGCAGGGGTGTCTTTGTCGTTGTTGCTGGTGTTGTTGTTGTTGTTGTCGATGTCAGACATAATGACTGTATGTAGATAGCTCAAAAAAAGAAAAAAAGAAAGCTCAAACAAATAAAAATAAAAAAGAAGAAAAATAATCCTGGCAGATATCCAACACACACCCGCAAACAGCAGCAGCAGGAGAGTTAGCAGTTAGCAATAGCAATAGCAGTAACAATAGTAATAGTAGCCACCTACGAAGTACAAGCCAGTGACCAGACTGTTGGAGACTGACCCCTTGCCCCAAAAACCCTCTCTATATATACGCCTATCGGTATAAGCCCACCCACCCCTTATTCATAAGTAGAAGGCACCCAATAACATCGTTCCCTACTCAGCCGGACGTACCTTTTTTCCCACCAAACACGCCCCCATACCTTAGCTTCCCGCCCCTACCTATTCATAAGCAGAATGTGCTCATTAGCATAGCTGTAGTGCCGCAAAGCCCCGCTCGTGCATGTATGACATACGTAGCTACAGTAGTGCATGTGCTGTGGGGGAGGTACCCCTCTTACATGCCTTTCAACACATTCCTCATCCATTGATAAACACTTTGTATTATTAAAGACACAGGGAAGGGTTTTATAAATGTTTAAATGGTACAAACAAGAGCTCCTATCTATAGGGAATTATTTTATTTTATAAATTTTTAATTTGTGATAATATTTTATATTTTAAATAATATTTTTTAATTTTAATTTTAATTTTTTTATTTTTTTTCCATAAAAAATATGCATAATAGGGACATATATATGCATGCGTGAGAGTGCATGTGAGGTGGCGCGCGTGCACGTACGTATACGCGCATACATGTCCCTATACTACTACTTTGAGGTATTCGGCGATGTCGGCAGGTACAACTTGTTTACATCATTATATGTGTGTATTGCAGTGTGTTTTCCCCTCATCAATACGGAATGAATTCATTGATTTAAAATAAACCGCAACACATCTGTGGTGAGAAACTCTTTTTTTGTGTTTCTCGTCGTCTTCCGTGCTCGGATCATTCTCTTCGTCTTCCCTGTAATGAAATGGTGCGAGAGAGAAAATAGCGATGTCCCCTGGAGGAATCTGGTCTCACGTGATATAAAATATGAGATGTGCGAAAAACCAATATTCCGTAATAACTTGCACAACATGAACACAACACGTTTCCCTGTTCTGGGGGCCTCCGAATGTGTGCTAATATTCTGCATTTCATATTTGTTTATTCTGCCTTCTGATGCCCCAGGAAATGGTAATCGTTGTTTGTCAACGGTAGTTTGATTCCTGATGATTTTTTCTCTCCTCCATCCAAGGACAATTATAAAGCAGTATAGCAGATAACAGTGTTTGCTAGCAGCAAAGGCATACTTTTAATTAAAAAGAAATAATGGGGAGATCTTTTCAACACCCAAAGCTTTGCACAGACACAGTCGTCACTGATCCCCTCCCGGAGCGGAGGCTTCCCTTCGCATGACGAGCGTCGCCGCTCGTTTTTCTTTCTGCATTTGGAAAGCTTCCAAACAACCCGAGATGCATCCGAGGGTTGTTATCCCTTCAAAATCATGCGACACAGAAACTCATCAATTGATCCAAATCATGTTTGTTTGTTTCTAACAAAGGATGGAGCCGATTTAATGGGATAATTATGGTCTGAAAAAGTGAAGAATAAAAACAACACATACTGTGTTTTTAATAATTGTATAAATAAGCATTTTTTTGTTGTTGTTTCAAACATTTATTTTTCGTCCTAAAACAAGGCCACAGTTAAAGCTGTGTTCAGCACACAGCTGTTGGAACAGCAGTAAATAATGCCATAACCGTTTGTAAAGGTGCCTCGTTCATAAACAACCATATCATTTTAATAGTGGTCTGACAACCACTGACAATTTCATCAAAATCATATTGATCAAAATAATTCCTCATCCAACAGAGTCACAGTCAGTTTTGCTACGACATGGATTCATTATTGTGTAGCAAGCTGATTATTCCAAGTTGCACTATTAATAAAATATATTACACATTGCATAGTGGAATGTTGCATTTTAATCTAAAAGATCATATAATCTAACATGTATATTGTTTCATTATTTTTGACCATCGTACTGATGAGATAAGCCTCTGCGCCGCAGTGAGCCAGTTAACTTTGTAACGATGAGTTTTTTTTAGCATCTGGTTCCGAGGATGGACGAGACCGGAGGCTCTTTGTTTTTGTGTGTGTGCGCCACACCAACAACAATGTGGTGAAACAGCGTTATGCATGCAACGCCAGCTGCTCTGACATCTTTGCTGTCGTTGGAATGTGGAGAAAGTCACAGCTTTAACTTTTTGTTCAGAAACTTGTCACGAACTGAACAATTGTCCTTGCTGTGTGCTCCTCTTGTTATCTTGAGCGGAGCAGACAGGGCTGAAGCTACTGTTCCATGTCAGATGTCTTTGACTCCACGGCAGACACCGTTGCATCATTCTGGTTGGTGTTTGTTGCACAGACATCTTTGATGCCATCTTCTCTCGTCTGGTCACTGCAGCCTCCGTCATAACACGTTGCAATAACACTGTACAATCGGGGACAGCAGTATGGTGCACGCGTCGACAGACAGGAACTGCACCGCTTTGAAGCATCTGTTAATCACTGCCTCTCTTTGCTCACACGGTAACACGCAGCCACAGCCTCCTTCTGATGCCTTCATGCTCCTCTGCACATCTCCACGCTGTGTCTGTCCATCGCCGTCTCTGCTGCCTCATCGAAGTATTTACTGGAGGAGAAGCCCACAGGCCTAATTGGCACGGTCAGTGATGGAGCATATGCACTTTCCAGTGGGAGCCCAACTGACCGAATCCCTCACTGATGACTGCCGACATAGTCTCCATATGTGGCAGACAGAAGGGCCCGTACGCACAATGCCCTTCATCTAATGAAGCCAAGTCACCCAGCGTGTACTTCGGCGTTTCAAAGGACTTTCACCAGAATCCGGAGCCAGAGCACCGCCTCTCACAGCGCACACACACACACACACACACACACACACACACACACATAAACACACACACACACACACACACATAGAGGCCGCGAAGGAAGGAAAGCTCAGGGTTGTAAAAACTGCTCCCTCATCTTCACCCCGACGGATATGCTGATTCACAAACACACGCAGAGTGACTTGGAGATGCTGAAAACATAATTGCTCCATTACCCTCACCTTCCAACCCCCCGCCAACTCCATCTCTAGCTCTCTCTCTCTATCTCATACACATTGAATTGCAGGATAAAGGGGTGTTGAAATAGAGAAAATAAATAATGGGAGGGGTGGGTCAAAAGAAAGTGAGGGGATAGAGAGAAAGAGAAGCTGCGTGGTGCGAGTGTGAATTCAGCCTCCAGCTGGGAAGCTAAACGGACTTGGTCAGTCATTAGCATGCAAACGTCTCGTTCGGACATTTACGGTTATTCATTCCCCAGAATAATTCTCCCCACACTGAAAATGCCCAGCTCCTTCCTAAATTACTCTTAATGCCCTTTGTTAGTCCTCGTGGTTATTTTCAACAACACGTGCCTCAACAACACTTTAAAACCCCGCCGGCCGCCCACCGGACGACTGCTCCGCACATTCCGAGTGCTTCTCGGGGCTGCAGATGTGAATAAGCTTCATCACATGAGCCCCAACCTCGCAATGTAATTCCACTACCCAAGTGTGCATCTGTTTTGCGTGTACTCTCCAGAACCCCACTGTGGGAGAACTGTTTCACAAAGTCACACAAGTCATCCAGTGGCTGGGCTGCAGCCTCGATAACAGGCGGCGGAGGTATCAAAAGGCAGCCAGGGCCAAAGGGAAACAGTTGGATATTGGCCGTGCACAGAGTGGCGCACAACTTCAAGGCAACAAGTACAAATCGTCTGGACTCCGTTTTTTTATTTCACTCCATGCACTTCCCCCGATGGCTAAGATGGAGAGATAAGGCTGGAGCGGCACATCACAAGCGATGTCTTATGGGAACAGATGTTTCTCCATTGGCAGTTTCTCTTCGCCCACGCCATATCACCAGACCATTGTGCTGCAAGTTATCCACAATGCATATGGGCTCATCAGAAAACTGTCAAAGTCACAGCAACGTATCTGTGGGGACACAGTGTTATCAAAATGAAGCATCACTCATGAGAAAGAGATATAAGAGCAGTGCACAACTGTTAAAAAGGACACTATCAAATTCAATCTGTAGTGTTCTCTGTTAAGATTTATATTCCTTATTCTTCTTTATTCTTTTCAAATACACCTCCAGTCACAAAGTAAATAGATTGTGGGTTTCCGTGCTGCTTTACTTCTGTTACGCTCAAAGCAAAATTAGATGTTTCTGCTTCTGTTTTTCCCTCAAAACTTTGTCTGACCCATTTTCTCTCATCTTTTGTACCTTGAGGGTGTTAACGGCATAAGGAGTATTTAAAGTGAAGTGTTTGGAATCAATTTGATATAATAAAGTAATGAGTTTGAAACAATTAGTAGGGGATCACATGGCGAGATGTCATTGGAGCTTTCAGAAACTTACAGAGTGGAGTAGGTGTAGACATCTGGTGGGGACTTTCATTCTGGCAAAGAGAAACGCTAAAACCTCGTCTTACACAGTGTTGTCATAAAATAAAAAAATAATTAAGGTACATAATATGAGAAAGCACAGCGGAATGGCAGTTAGAGGTTCCATATGGCAGCTCTTTTTCTAAAACACATCCAGCTAACAAAGTCAAATCACACTCAAAACACATTTTGCAACAACATTAAAACGCAGAGACTAAACATCAGAATATTGAAAGAAAATGTATTTTTCCTTTGCCTGAAAATTATCAGTGAACTAAAATAATCAAAGCCAACTGGTCAGTTTAACTTCAAACTAAAGGTTCCCCAGATAGACCGCCAAACCAAAATGGCCTTGGGTCAGTTATAGAGAATAGAGAAGGGCGTCATTAGACCCAGAACAGGAAAAGGACAGCACACTGACAGCTGCTACCAAAGGTAGCAACACTATTTTCTTGATTTACAGGATATTCTCAGATTTTTTCATTCAATGGCTGGAAGATTGAAGCTGAGTGATTTTGCTCAGATTTCTACAGATATTAAGTGTTATTTATGTTATATATACAGGCTGTGATTTGCAGAACTCGATACCGGTCTTGGTATTGATCTTTGAAGGTCTCGTCTTTGTCGACATCACTAGACGGCCTGTGCATTGTCACAGTTATTTGTATCATTTGCTCACAGAAAACCAAAGATAATTCCCTAATGCAACTCATTCATGGATCACTGGTACAGTGTATATATATATATAGTCTCAAAAAGTGTGTTTATTCTCATTCTTATTCTTTTGAAACTTGAAACTTGAAACTTGAAACACCTCTGCAAAACCATCTGACTTCCTGAGGTTTCTCAGGTACGCTTATACATTCACACATGTACAGTGTATATGGCAGCAGAAGAGGTGAGAGAAGTCTTCATTACTTTTCTCTTTGTGTTGTTATGGGAATGCGGATCTATCAGATCATTTTGAGGAGGGCTTATGGTTTGGTGTTCCACATTTCATCATATCTGTATCTAAGTTTGAGACTATGCTCTGCTTTGCTCTTTGTCTCAACCCCTCAAAGTCTTGTTCGTTGGTGTTTGGTTTTATTTTGAACTTGAGCATCTGCAGAATGATTCCTACATGTTATGATCCACTGAAGTTAGCTATGCACCGAGATGCATAAATCCCTGTTTTGGTTATCTTGGTATTCATCCTGAGGCGGAAGACATTGAGTGGGATTGGAAAAAATATTGCAAGAAAATCTATATTTTTGACTGAGGTGGAAGGTTGATACAGAAAATGTGACAAGTAATCATGAAGTGGATGAGTTGAATGAATATGTTGTCCTATGGTTCGGCTGTCTGGTCCTTGGCCAACAGTCCGCATTTAGATACATTAAGGATCTTTACAATTGGGCCTTAAAAATCTCCCCAACATCTTGTGATTTTATTAAATCTTTAAACACATATATCAAAAGATGACATAGTTGCATCTGATCCACCAGAGCAGCTTCAAGTGGGAACTGTAAGGTTCCCTTCTGCAAAGAATCCTTTGCTCAGACAGTTTGTTCTGATCGTAACATTTGCTTTACTGAATCTCGCCGTATCCTGTCTTTCCTCTTTACCTGAATGTCTCTCCTAGTTTCATAAAGCCCCTTCTAGTGACGGTTGTTGCGAATTAGGATATGAACATTGTGATATTTGCATCGTATTGATGCGTTCAGTTTGCATCTGTCACAAAGACATAACCATAAATAAAAAATAATCCATCACCCAGCTCCACTGAAGAGATAGTTAGATGTAAACATCAGATCAGTTTGGAGGGATGAAAAAAATATTATTTCCATAATGATTTTATGAATATTTTCCACTGTTCTGATGTCAATTACGCTTTTTAAAATCATGTCCTGGCCTTATTCTGCAGTCCCATCGCTTCCATGTTGATGTGCTCGACTCTAATATGCACATGACTTAAGTGGATATAAATGGACATTTATATTTTCATTTGCATTTTTTCTGGAAACATTTTGACAGAAAACGGACCATTGAAACACATAACCATAAAGTAAGACAATACCCAGCCCGAACCATTTGGTTTACAAACTTGTGGCGAGAAAGATTCAGGTTCCTGTTTGGAGGCCAGGAAAAACTACTTATGCTACGATGTGATGCCTATTCACATCTGATAAGGGTGGCCGATATGTATTCACGGTAGATAGTTGTTACATTATTTTAAATTAAACAGGTAGTTTTGTTTCCTTTTAACCTAACCTTATCTATTCACATTTTTAAACACGTGGCATTGTGTGTTTCTGCTTGTGTGATACTCGGCTGATGCAAAACGTATTCTTGCAACACCTTTCTGGTTCAGAGACGTTGATAGTGAAAGCGTGTATAAGAATTGGATGCCTGGTAGAGTTCACGGAATAATTCAGCCAACAACCTTTTCTCGTTCTCTCCCTTTCAACAGGAAAATGTATTCACTGATCATAAGTAAAATACAAGCTTGCTGCGATTGCAATTACACCGAAGTCCTCTCTCCAAACACAGGTTGAAGCCCAAAACAACTGTCACCTCAAGCCGAGTACGGCCCTCTAAGCACCCACATTTCATCACGTCATCCTGACCTTGGATTGGCGCTCTGCTGCTCCATCTCCCCACCCCTCCTCACACGGGGCCCTCCCATGGCCTCATCCCCCTCTCTCATTGTAACAACATGATAACAAGTGTGAATGTTGCGTTTGTGTGAAGCGCGTACCTAAACTTTTGAGGAGCAGACATAATATTTCTTATCAGACACATATTCCCTCTGCTATGTGATGTTATTCTGAACTTGCAGGAACTTGAACACACCAGTACCTTACATAATTAAAATTATATTAACAATATGCATTATGCATATTTTTTTTCTGGGGTCTAAATAGAGTGATGACCGCTCCTTAAAAAATTAAGCGGACATATTTTAAAGCAATCGATGGTTGTGTCTGACAATTACGTTATAGCAGAAAGGTTTTTGAAAGACCAAACTACCTTGATAATTACAAGGGTATATTCTGTTGGACAGCCGTTTGTCGATTCTGCCGTGGAACGGTTTAACTTGCTCACCAGACATCCGAGCGATAGGCCTGTGTATTGACTGTCCTTGTCTTTTTCTGCAGGTGATTTTGATGCTGACCAAACTCTTTGACTTCAACCTCAACAGTGTGACTGAGAGTTCATTATGGAGGTAAGCTTATCGCACTACATGACATTTCTAGAAAAGCCTAGAGCAGTTAGGAGTTGGGCACGACAAATTGGTCAGAGGGGATGGCTTTATATATTTCTGATATTTTTATTCCTGTGGTTTGAACTGCTCCCAGCACTGCTCTCAGGGATAACGCATGCTAATAGTTCTCATAATGGGAATTAAAAAAAAATCTTCCAAAGCTTGAGAAAAAGGCAACAGTCTAAAAGAGATCTTTCAAATGGCAAGTTTGAGTCGCCGTATGTCTTCAATCAGTTTAATGTCTGTGGGCACCAGAAATCCCTCACATGAAAGCCACTAATCAACGTGACTGGAGCTTGCAAAGTTATCCAGTAAATTACCTTGACCAGCCTTGAACTCAGCATAGCCTTGCTTAGAGCGCCAGTTCTGACTCGATCCTGTTGTAACTTTGGTAGATGCCTGTTAGGGAGCAATGTAGCTGCATTAATGTCTTTAAGAAAGAAATTCATACCAAAAAATATCTGCCCAAGTAATAATCATATGGATTTTTTCATTTTTTATTGTCGTCTATGAACTGTCACACCACAGACATGAGCAGTTATCTATAAGAAAATAAGTAGGAGGAACAAGGATGAATAAAGATTAATGACATGAAAATTAATCTGAAGGATTGAGGAAGGAGTTCAGCCTAATGGTGTTTAATCTCCCTACATGTTTTAAACTAGAACAATTCTCAAACTTGCTGAAAACACATTCAATGTTTTTTTTATTACAGCCATCTGCAAATTGCTTGTAATAACTGAATGTATTGTATTGTCCAAATGAGACAAAAATCTACTTTGTGAGGGATGTTTACAAAATCAGATTGTTTTGTCATAATAGTTGTCACATTCAAATTTGAATGATATGTTTTTCAAATTGACCTTAAATACCAGTAGACCTGTTTGAATACTTGTGATTTGCGGCTATGTGACCTTTTGAATCGAATGTTAATGTCATGTTACGTAAGATCAATGAAAATGTGTCTGAAAGTAAGTGGGAAAAAACAAACAACTTAAAACCATAAGACATACAGACTATGCAGAAAATGAAAACTGAAAAGTTAAGAAACTTACAATGTGACCTCCAAATGCTCACTAGATTCAAGCTGGTTCTGTCTTGCAAGTTTCATTCAAACTTGCTAATGTTTTAAATTCTAGTAGAGATCCCAAACTTTGAAAACATATCAGATATGTCTAACATAATTGTGAGAGAGACACAGATGCACAAAATCCATGCGTCATCTAGATGATTTCCATTTGATGTAATGGTTCACCCCTAAACACATGGCATCTTGGATCTTACTGTTTCACTTGGTATAAGCATCATGAAGCATCAACGGAGGGCTGAAACTAGATCATGCTGCACATTTCACAGTCATTAGACTGTCAGTGAGTGTGTTGAGGTAATATTAGTTAACATCTGTGAATTCAGTTGATACTGTTTTCATATGATGTCTATGTGATAACATTGAGTGCAGGGATAACTGACGGTAAGGTCAGGGCATTGAGTTAATTACCCCTCATTACTTCGTAGAGACTCAGTTCCATCCATTTTTTACTGCTGTCGAGATGAAGTAGTCCTCAGCATATGAAAGGTAAAATCTTTCCATGAACTGTATATTAATGTTAATACTTGCCAGCTTAATTATTTCAATGAAAGGTTCCTGAATGTCTGAATATTAAATTCCTGTTTCCAAAGTTAATATTAAGCTGTCAGGCAATACATTTACACACACTTTTGTAATTGGTGTAAAAAAGAAAGAAAAAGGAATCGACAAAATATATATGACAAACATTAACCTGATCAATCCGTATTCAGCAAAATAAACATTAGTGAGGACGAAATGCTGACACAATAACTGGCTAAAATACGATACAGGGTTCTAGTAATTAATATGTAGAAGTGTTATTATTCCTGTATTGGTTGTTTTTTTGGTTTTGGTTGCTTGGGTTGACAACATGGAAATCTAAAGGTGTCGGAGGTGAACCAATCAACAGTGGCACATTTACACATGAAAACAGCAAAGAGAAACGTTGGCATTCATTCGTAGTTGTGTTTGTGTCCACTGGACAAATTGAAATACGAATGATCACTCTTTTCGTCACTGTTTTTGGTTTCTAGCTATTTAGCTGCCTAATGCTCCACTTTGCTCACCAGCTAGTTGCTAACAAGCCGTCTTTTGGTGCTGTGCTGGTAGCATACAGTTGGTTTCTCAGAGATTGCTGGCTGTGAACTCTTTCTAAAGATGAAAATGATGAGAGCAGCGAGAGTGAATCCAACAGTATATTAATCAAACACTTCTGGGCAGTAAAACCAAGACAATTACCTGACTGCTTGAAAGATCTTTGAACCCACACAATTGTGTGTGGGTTCCTCTGCAAGTGACTCCTTTCACAAACATGTTTGATCCATGGTTAATAATAAAGTAATTAGTTTTTTCAGCTTTAAATAAATCATTGGGTCAATTTACCTGAATCTCTATGGATGCTACGTTGTCCTGCCTTCTTGCACAACTCCTACAGCTGTCTCTTTAGCTCTGTCTCACTCTAACATGAAGGGCAGAATCATGAGCATTGCAATGCGGGGGTCTGCATGCTATCTACCCATGGTTCTATGTTCCCTGGGTCCCATGTCCCTAGGGTCACTAGGGTCCCCAGGGTCCTATATTCTATATATCCTATATTATTTGTTCCCATTGTCTTATCTTCCCAAAGTTCTATCCTCCCAGGATCCTATGTTCATAAGGTTATATTTTCCCAGTATCCTGTGTTTCCAAGATCTCTCGGTCTAATGTTGCCCAGGTTCTATTTTGCCAGGGTTCTATGTTTCCTGTTTTCTATTTTCACGGGTCATATGTTCACAAGGTCCAATGTTTCCAGGGACTTTTTTTCCAAGGTTCTATGTTCCTCGGTTCTATGTTTCCAGTGTCCTATGTAACCCATTTTTAACTTGTCCACTAATGACAAGTTGGGAATGAGAACGGGTTGGGGCAACACAGGACCCTTTGTCCTATGTCGCCATTATGTCTCATATACATCTTAGGAACATTGGAAAGACCCCGTTTCATCCTGCTGCCGATATTTATGCAAATCTAGTTCACGTAGCTTAAACACACACCCTCTAAAAAAATATGCAATTCAACAAAGATGTTTCCTATCAGGAAAAAAATGGAACTGAGTTGTTTAACAAGTTGAGGAGACAACAGGTATATGCCCAGTAAGATTATCACATATGTCAAATTCTTTGGAAAATGGGAAATTGGAAAAAAACATATTATGATTTTGCAGCTGTCCAAAGAGTTGTGTCCAATCATTTTCCACCTAAATGTCATTAAATGTAGCATTATATGATTGCTCTTGCCTATTACAGAGACAATTGAGGCCACAGCTCTGACTCTGATAAAGTTCCTACATAACATTACCCTGTAATGATGTATCTTCTACTGCTGTTTTATTCAAGTAATTATACATCTTGATGCCTTGAGAAAAAGGACTTCTAGTGATGGATGGATGCATGAGGAAAAGTAGACAGATTGACAGAAAGACAACAGTGAGACAACAGTTGATATACATTTTGAAAGAGGAAAGAGATCATTTACAACCATGAAGATAGACAGAGAAGCAAAGCGACTAATAATTGCAATTTAGAAGACCAATTGGTCTGCAAGAAATCCAACACTCCTCAGGGGGAGTTTAAAGTTTAACTAGGCATATCTGCCTAGTTTAGCCCCAAATAGCAGCATGAGGTAACAGCTTGAAATGTGTAGACCTAGAAATCACGTGGAGCAATGTGAGCATGCACACGTCTGTCAACCTTTACAAGTTTATAGTCACTTGTGTAAATACCTAACATGAAAACCTGAACTGACTCTGTAGCCTGTTAGGGGGCTTTCACAAGCCAAAGTCTGACTGGCTAGTCCAAATCAATGAGTGAAATTGATTCTTTTTGTCTATTATATATTTTGTCAGTTTCGGTTTCAGCAGAACTGACATGTTTGCGGAGGGATGTGATTTAAGGAGGAAGGCCAACAGTGTTTAAGCTTAGGCCTGCACTCGTCTACTGTGCACACACTGTGCAATTTGGTCAAATTATGTCAAACCACTTTAAGCGTCCATGACTCCCTCTGGCAAGCTGCATCTGACTGTTTCTTTTAGTCAACAATCCCAAACAAATTGATCCCCATGTACACTGCCACATTTCAGAACTAAACTATGGCGATATATTGTCTTTGCTTCATCCTTGAGTAGCTTATTAGGTCAATGCAAAACAGTTATGAACAACAAGACCCAACCCTTGCCAAAAGCTTTGAAGAACAAAACAGTCCAAACCTGACACAACGTGTTAGGTTGGGTAGCAGATTTCAAAAGGTATGCTCAGTCTGAGGTAAATTGGAGGTGAGTTAGGTAGTTAAGTTACATACAAATAATTAAAATGCATTTAAATGCCCATATGGATTCAAATTGGCTAGCTTGATGAGAAAACACTCATTCTTGGAATACACCGGCCACATGGCAATCTGGGTCATGAGTGTGGGGGGTCCCTTCCCCAATTTACACCCCCCTACTTCCAGCACCTTTGCTCAGACCCCATCCATCTTTGTATTCATTTTAAACTCATGTACACAACTGTAAATTTCCGTCATGCCAACCCGGGCTCACATTGAGCAGATGAAAGTGCTACAGTCACGGCTGGTAATAAATGAAGTTCTAAAAATCTATAAAAGTTGTTGCATAAACACACATCCTGATATTTTGGGATGTTCTTCTCTTCATCCTTATCCTTACAGTTTCAAATGACACTCTTGTCTCATGGAGCTTTGAGAATTAGCCTGTTACTCAGCAGAAACACTCTGAGCTTGCTGAGAGTTTCCTGCCTCAAATGGAGCTGTTGGTGTTTTCTGCCCTCCAAAGAGTGACCTCATGTAAACTACCCTGAGATGCATGCAGCTCTCATCCCCTGGACCATGATTAATCAAACCCTCACGGAAAATGTAAAAGCTGTGTAGTTGCTACCCATCAATGTATAGTAGATCCTGTGCGTCATAATTGAAACAGTATCTAACTAGAACGGGCACTCGGTAGAGCGCATACCTTCGCATATCACAAGATTGGGTATTGTATTATGAACATTGTGGCATTAGTTGCTTGCATGCCAATTGGATAGAAATTGACCGCGCTATGGTAAAAAGAAGAGTTGACCTTTTCATGACCTTGACCTTTGACCCGATCGATCCCAAAATCTAATCAAATGGTCCCCGGATAATATCCGATCATCCCACCAAATTTCATGCGATTCAAGAAGAGTTTGACCTTTTCATGACCTTGACCTTTGACCCAATCAATTCCAAAATCTAATCAAATGGTCCCCGGATAATAACCAATCATCCCACCAAATTTCATGTGATTCGGTTTAATACTTTTTGAGTTATGCGAGTAACACGCATATAAATACATAAATAAACTAGAATGGGCACTCGGTAGAGCGCATACCTTCGCATATCACAAGATTGGGCATTGAATTATGAACATTTTAGCATTAGTTGCATGCCAATTTGACAAAAATGTATCGTGCTATGGTAAAAAAAAGATGTTGACCTTTCCATGACCTTGACCTTGACCTTTGACCCGATTGATCCCAAAATCTAATCAAATGGTCCCCGGATAATAACCAATCATCCCACCAAATTCCATGTGATTCAAGAAGATTTGACCTGTTCATGACCTTTGACCTTGACCTTTGACCCGATCGATCCCACAATCTAATCAACTGGTCCCCGGATAATAAACAATCATCCCACCAAATTTCATGTGATTCGGTTCAATACTTTTTGAGTTTTGCGAATAACACGCATACAAATAAATAAATAAATACATAAATTAATACATAAATTAATAAATAAATAAATAAATACACGGCGATCAAAACATAACCTTCCGGCATTTTCAATGCAAAGGTAATAAATATACGGCGATCAAAACATAACCTTCCGCATTTTCAATGTGAAGGTAATAAGCCTGTTAAGTCATGAGACATCATTTTCTCAGAAATTAGAAAGGCATAATGGGCTTTTGATTTCATTTTCCTCAGTGAGCGTTATCCCTGTAATATGACTGATACCCTTATTGTGTCCTCGTACAATGGTTCAGTTACTCCCCCTTGTTTAATTCAACATGTGGTCAGTGAACAGCATTGGCTCACCTACGGCCCCCGTGTAGCCAACATCCGCAAAACAGATGAATTCACAGCAGTGCGGTCGCTCAGAGCTCTTCACGCCCACACATAACCACTAAATAGCCTTTGAAAAGCCAGCAGCAAGGCAGACAAGTTTCACTCCAAATCATCGTCCTTGAGAAACTGTCATTTTCCATTAAATGTAACTACCATCATCTCGGGGGTGGGGGGTTTATCTGCTCGGGTTGGGCTGTTTTATTGGTTCATGTTGAAAGTTGCTGTGACACTAAAAATAATTCATTAGCCCATAGATCAAGTGAGAGGCACCACTGAGGAGCAGATCGATAACCTGATGACGTCATACTAATGGCAAAGTATGGTACTAGTCCATATAAATAGAACACCAGGTTATGGGGGGAAACGGGATCATTTTCATTCTATCCTCCTAGGCAAAACATGAATTTTCACGTGAATTTACTTAAATTATGCAAACTATAAGAATATTTTATTCCAATGTGATATGTTACAGAAGATTACTTGGGCTAAATCTCTAAGGGCGGGTAAATGAGACAAAATTGCCAGCGTGCCAAGAATATTTCCGTATTTTCATGGCTGTAAACTTCAAGCGTGAAGCTCTCAGTAAACTCCTTCAGAACCCTTCAAACAAGAACTTTACCCTGGATTCAACAGCTACTCTGAGAGAAGGTGGAGAGAAGGAAAACATCAATCGATAGAGAGTGATTGCTTCATTTGAAGTCACACGAGGCGTTCTACGGTGTCTTTGCTGCATTTTTGAAATTTGCATGATATCTTCATATGAAATTAGAACAGCTTGGGGAGCCGATTCAGTCTCAGACCACTCAAAACAAATTAGACCTGCCAACTCAGATAAGTCGTTCCAACTTTCAGAGACAGTCTGAAATGCTGAATTTCAATCAAATACACATTTTGCATTAGAGTTTTGACCAAAATTGTAATATTTCAGCACTCATTCATGCTCTTGGTTTATAGTTGTAGTGGTAAACTGAAAATAGTTTACTTGTGTTTTGGGATGAAAGAAGCATGTGGCAAAGAGAGACAGAGAGAGAGAGAGAGAGAGAGAGAGAAATGTGACACAGTATTCTCCGTTTTATCTTAATCCCATCACACCTTCTCAAAGTATTTTATTTATTATCAATATCCATTTCTTTATAATCAATGAATATACACACGCACGATTTAAATTTAAAACTTTGTTATAAAGCGCCACAATCGTTTTCGAGGGCTTTAGCACATCGTTTCCTGTGACAAATATTTTTAAACACATCTTTTCAATCAGTTTAAACACAGAACACCTTTTGTATTGCATGCATTTACAGCCACATTAAACTTTCAAAAGACATTCCGTTATTTTAATAACCATTTAGTTTATGCAGATTAATGAGTGATTGTTAGCAGTATCTGTCATCCACAGCTGCTTTTAAGACTGGCGCTTATGTAAGTGGCAATCTGAAGGCAGCACGACAGACGTGTGCACTGTATCTGTAGCCCCTCCTTTGAAGATGTAAATTAATGCACAAGGATCCACCAGCAAATTATTGGACAATTAGCTCCAGGCTAGAATCCACTGTGTGTTCATCAAACTGGTTCGTTTTATTCTGCCAGGTTACATACTACAAACCATCGAGAATAGTGACATTCACAAGGTCACGCATGCAAGGTCACACACTTTCCAGCAGCTTTAGTAAAGCTGTTTGTTTTTTACATAAGTCTACATATCATGTGTTAATTATTCATTAAATATATTTTACTAATAGATTGTAAAAATATGGACATAGTCTACGTGAAGTTACTTTTTGTTTTCTGTTGAGAAGCTGAAGGTTAATTTGCTGAAGCCGTCCCCATCTTGTCAGTGACAACACATCCTTACTCCAGAGATAGGCAAATAGGTGGGTTGTTGGTGGAGCTGAGGCAACGGGTGAAGCAGCCAATCAGACAGCAGCGAGTGACATGAGGCAACACCCACCTGTCAGTCAAAGAAGCCACGCCCTATGATTATTCCAAAGCCAACAAAATGTAAACGGGTAAGTGTAGAAAGATTCTCCCTTCATAACAATTAGCTATCGAGATTAACACTTTTCAATTTAGCCTCTGGGGGCAACATTCAATATTGTGGGTTTATAGATGATGTCTATGACTGGATTGTTTCGCAAGTTGCCAGTTTACAATCATTGAATGTTTTTTAGCCCGAAAAAAATGCAAAGTCATCATCAGGCGACAGCCAATGCATTTTGCCTCTTTTACTTTCCACACAGATTGTTTACCTGCATGCAACCAAAGCCTGCTCACACCTGATTGGTAAATTCTACTCTCACAACGGATTACAGATTTGGCATTCATAAGCAAATAGCTGTTCATAGAAATTATGGTCAGACCAGTCAAGTCTTCCTTTCAAAACTCTGAAAACTTCTTCATTGGCCTTTCTTTGTATTACTGGGACATAGGGGAGGGGCATATAACTTGCATGTGCCTAATTAATGTTCTTTTTCTTCTTCTTTCGATTGCGGTGTTAATATTGTATCACAGTATTACAAGACCATATCGCCTCTCCACTCAATTTTCAGGGTAATTTAAGGGAACTTATGGAACTCAGCAACCTGGACCGCAGCAATATATTATGGGGGGAAAAACATCTTAACAGATCATTTTTACAGTTTAATAGGCATTCATTATGCAGACAATTTCTAATATGCTGGCTGGCTGTGGCTGCTCTCACCTGGTGACCCGGGGCCGAAATGAAAAGCCAAAGGGTTCCATGACTAAACGTAATGGCGGTAGCCTGTTTGTAACCGTAGACACTGTGTGAGAGGGATGTGATGTTATGACACATATTCAGAACATATACACATATACATTTTCTCTGAAAAGTTTCACTAAAGCGTGGCTTCATCGTTTCCATTTCGGTTCCACAGATTAGGTTTGAAACGTCTTCTTTTCGCATATTTCTCTCTTTTGTACGTCCTTATTTTCACATATTTCACACAGCTGGTACCTGACTGGTAACATACGAGTTCTCCTCAACTTGCTGTTGTACGGCTTAATGAATCTCTGTGCTGTCAGTTTGGGTCGCTATGTTTGCGGTGTCCATTTCACTGCGTCGTCCTGCTGCTGCCGTATTTGGTAATCCTCCCAGGAAAATGCCTGAGATGCTGAAATGTTCCTCCCCATCTGAATAACACACACATGGAGGCAAGACAACCTTCTCTGACAAGCATGCTAAGATGTTTTTATTGAGAACTGCCCCATGTTAAATCTGGTTATTTATGCCAGTGGTTTGGTTTAAAGCAGGTGGGCAACAAGATGTTTCTCTTCGAAAGGCAGACTTTCAAAAGTGTGCTGTTCAAGGTATCCTCAATGTTCATGGTGATGTGTAAAAAGTCAGCTGGGCAAAGGCTTTGGATTGGCCTATTGTGTCACGATCTTGGTTGTGGTTTAGTGTATTTCCTGTTTTATTTTGAAGTTCCCTTACTCTTGTGTCCTGTGTATTTCCTGTCTTTGTGGTTTCCCTCTTTTTTTCATTTGGATCACCTGTGTAACCGTCTCGTCCGCCAGGCTCTGTTCCCCTGTGTTTGCTCCAGTGTTCAGCCCGCCCTCGTGTCTGCCCCCCTCTGTCTTGTTGTCTGATGAGTTTATTGTGTATTTATAGTCTTGTCTTTTGTCTGTTGGTTAGTCTGCTACATTTCCTCCTTGTGTCGTTTGTGCAGTTGTCCCTTCTTTCTTTTTTCTTTACCTGATTCTGTTTTGTTTGGCATTTGTCATTTTTTTTTTTTTTTTTTTAGTTGCTCACTTTTCTGCCATGTCGGTTTATTATCCGCCTGCTGCCATTGTCTGTCTGCTTTTGAGTCCATCCTCTGTCAGTCCTCTGCACTTCACCTTGCAGCCCTTTTGTGCTGCATCAGGAGGGGTGTCCTGCATAACACCTGTATCCAATTAAATGGATCCTAAAATCTGTTTTCCACACCGGGGGTCTGCTTTGGCGATCCCAGAGGAAACAGATGAAAGAAGAACAGCTGCTGAGGATGTGTGAGACTGAATAGATGTTCTCGGTTTAAGTTTAAGAATTAGTGATTGCATTGCTATTAGTAAATCACAATGATAATGGACATCTGGAGGAAGCAACTGTTTGTTTATGTGCATTAAAAAGCCAGCAGCTGAAGTCCCCCGGCAGTAACCACAACGAGGTGGCCACTGTTCTCCTTCTGGGATCCGTGTCGCTGCGTTGAACACAAAAGGGATTTAATTACGTCAGTGCTCTTTCCCCTCGCTCACGGAAATCTCAAGGGAGACTTTTAATTGCAAGTAATTCATCAAGTTTTCATCCAACCTTTCTGATTAAATTTCAGGTCAACTGACTACGGAGCAACGTACCAGAAGCTGAACGACAAAGTGGGATTGAAGACAATACTCAGTTATTTGTACGTGAGCCCCAACAACAAGAGAAAGGTATTGTTCTACTTTTATTTCCTTTTGATTTTGAAAGCTGTTTTGATTGTGTTTGTTACTTTTGTTTTCTTCTTCACGGTTAGTCTGATACTAAATGTGCAAAATCAAATACAGACATGACTCATGGTTTGATTCATGTCTCTCACTCTGTCCCTCTGCAATGTCATTGAGGTGTATTGAACACAAAGACAGAAAATAAAACTGGACATCAATTCAGTTTTTTTTGTAAAGCCCAAAATCAAAAATGACAAATTTGCCTCAGAGGGTTTTACAAACCCTACAGATAGACCAACACATTCAATGAGTATGACTGAAATGTATTAATAATTAGTAGGCATGGACCACGATCCAGATTTCTACAATCCATGGAACAGAAGGAGGAAGAGAGGAAGCGGGGGAGGGGGTTCATCAGCAGGGCCATGGCAGGAGGCCTTGCTGCTTCCTCTGCAAGCTGCTTTTGCAACCCGCCTAAACCTCAGCTCCTCATCCTCATGCTGTGTCAGACTTAATGTAATTATGTTGTTACTTAGGCCGGCTCTGTTCTCTACCTTCTGGGGGGCTTTGATGCTGTTCTTCCTGCCTGAGGCTTTTCACAATCAAGCACATGCTTGTGGAACAGAGATATATCGACAAATATAATTGACTGCAACTAGAAATAAAAGTTTTCTTTGGACTTAAGTGGTCCTGACAATCACAATGTTTATTGAGGTAACACATACAGTGAGAAGTAGGGTCATCATCTTACAGGTTTCTATAGAATCAGACATTTGCAAGAATGCAAGTTTAAGTCTCTTCAACTAATGTTACACACACACACTCACACACACACCTACATACGCACACACAGACACATGCATGCACACAAAGTGAAGTCAGCGAGCAGAGAGGTCATGGTGGAGACTGTGAAGTGAGCCAGGTAAAGAGATAACTTATTACCACACTAACTAAGCGTGTTACAATAAAATACAAGAAAACATCAGTGAGTAAAAACCCAATACTTTCTCAGTACAGCTGATTAACAAACATGCAAACAAAAGTGAAACCTATTTCAATCTGCTCCGTCCATAGTCTCTCAGCCCTCCCCTCTCCCAGATATAGTATAGGTATCGTGACTTTGCTGTTTGGAACATGTCTTTAGTTATATACAAAATATTAATTCTGTAACTTTAACAAGAACATGAAAAAGAACCGATAAGAGTTTCGATGAAGAACTGAACCAATCAGAGGAGGAGTATCAATAAAACCTTATGGATCCACATCCTTAGTGGTGGGAGAGCAGCAGAGAAAAACCTAGATCAGGTGTTTATCCTCTGAACGGTTTTCATTTTAGGACATCTCTGACTCACAAGTCAGTCAATCTCTAAACGCTAACTACTTGAGATGGAACACAACCCCCCTGTTTTATGTTGTTTGTGTAAACAGTTATTGAGTTGTAAATGGATGGTTAGTTCTCTATTAAACCCTAAATAGTGTTTTCAGCTGTGAAACAAAACATCTTGCCACATACATTCACCTGGTGCTCTCAGTGACATCTCGACACCTCTTCCCCTTTCTATGGCGCAGTTCCACACTTCTCAGACCAGAATAATCAAATATATGAATTTTGAAATGGGCTTGGTTCCCATTTGATAATGCAGAAGAAGAAATGCCTGAAAGGGGGATGGTCGATGTATCGGTTTCCTCACCATCACCGGTGTCATCGCTTGATGAGATGAAATAAGAATGAATGTATCAAAAAATAATTCTTCCAAACGTTCTTTATTGCTGAGATCCAGGTTGCTCAGCAACAAACACGGCTTTTACTATGCTACTAACTCTCAAATGAATCACGTTTCATTCACATCATGGAGCTGGTTATTCCTCCAAAAAAACAGGTCTATAATTTCCATTCTTATTTGGACCCAAAATAATAAGTATAACCCTGATATTGGGCTATATAAAATAAACTGAATTGAACTGAATATAATTGAATATATGCTGTTTGGTCATCCATGGCATGGACACATTTGGGAACTCCTGGTACCAGCTTTTATTTAGTGTCAACAATGAATATGTGCAGCAAATCCATCCAACAGTTGCAATGTTTCATCCCCGAATGAAACGTGAGTCCAAACGGCGGAAAGAGATTGCTGTCCCGGTGTGGCTCAAATTAAACACAAAGTTACATAATTCAGATAAAAACTGATTTGTAAACAAACGTTCTTTCTCTCAAATACATACTCGCACACACAATCTCTGTTCTTCCACCCACATGCAGTTCATTCCAAGCACAGAGCTCGCATGTTGGAGAGGGAGGGTAGCGGGGACGGCAGGTTAGTCACTCTCATGTCGCCATGTGACTGCTGCTAGTGGCGGACAAAAGCCCCTCTCTTCTCTCAAGTGGAAGAAAATCAGGCCTCTGTGGCTGCAGGTTATAGAGGGAGTGAAGCACTGGAGAATCTAGAACAGAGGAGGAGAGGAACGGCACACAGAGGCGAGCGGGGGAGAGCGAGAGAGAGAGAATAGGGGGGGAAAGAGACAGCAAATAAACCGAAAGAATGGTGGTGGAGAGGTGAGTGACAAAGCAAAAAAAGTAGAGCGATGGCCCAGGGGTCACCCATGGAGAAAACAGTCTGACAGCACTGCAATTACATCAATTTTCATACTGTGGCTTCACACTGAGCCCGTACATGAGAGAATGCATCTCAAGTGAACATTAGAGAAAATGATTCTGGGTTTTTAGTCTGAGATTTTGTGTGAGAGCACATTATTACAGTAAATGGCTGGGGATTGTGAGTGCTGGTAAAAAAAAAAAACACAAAAAAACTGACACTCCTCCAAATGGGTAATGCCTCTAATGGTTTGAAAACAAAGAGGAATTTTTCAGAGGAAGTATATGAGTGACAGATGGATTCAGTCTCTGATACTTTACACTCTTTAGTCTGTGAGTTCTCTTTGAGGAATACACTTCTGCTTTTTCTCAAGAACGTATTGACTAAAACAACAATTTCTGGCCTCAAATGTTTTCCCGGCAAAAGGCCTCAATTGTAATTGTGTGTGTTTGCCTCCTCATCTGTGTGCATGAGTTTGCCTGCATGGCGCTCAAAAACAATTACGTCCTTGTGCGGCTCAAACGTCGACGACAGGCAGGTGGGTGGAATATGAATTCACCTCAGATGGTGCTCCTCCCACTGTCGAGCTTCAAAGGCTCTATTGTTTCACTTCTGGATACAAGCTCCAACTTAAAAGTAAACTTTAATATTTCATATCCTTGAACTGTCCTCAAAATGGCGATGACAAAAAAAAGTCTCCCAGAAAGACAAACAGAATCCATTAGAAAACAAGAAGGTGTCCAAGGACGTATGATGCAAACGCTGAGATGAATTTCAAACATAAATACTTCATATAATATTACTTTAAGGCCTTTCTCTGCAGTAGTGGTGAGCGTCACTGTACAGAAGGTTAGGCATCATGTATATTCATCCTCAAAGTATGGCCAACGAACCTGTGATCCGATGTGAGGTCCTGGGACAGGGATGTCGTATGTGTACAGATTGTAAAGCCCTCTGAGGCAAATTTGTAATTTGTGATATTGGGCTATATAAAATAAACTGAATTGAATTGAATCTCTTATTAGGCTTTTTTACATGATCTTGACTGGTTTACAATATTTGCCTTTGCTTGGAAATGTTCCATGAGGTCAAGTCGTGCTTACAGTTGGCTGATTGTTGCTCATTGATCCATATTGTCATTTGCGAGATTGGCTTCCAATCTTTCTACACCAAAGAAAAGAGCTGAGACATCAATCTAAACTATTTGTCTTCTAGACTTGGCATGGGAATGCTTTTTATAATAAAAAGTGTTCCATCCATTTTCTCCAGGCCCGGTGCCAGGAGGAGGCAGTTCTGTTTGTTGCGAAAGAGGTGTGTGTGAGAGGGTGCGGCGCTGTCCATAGTGCTGAAACGGAATTGATTGACAGAAGGGAAACACTAAGTCAATAAGAGACAGACTATTCTGGTCCCACACATTTGGACAGTGCAACATGGGGATTTATTTACACTCAATGAGTGATTGAAAGCACAAGAGTTAAACTTAACAACTCTGTAAAACTAGACATTTAGTCGATTCATTGTCGAATAAACGTACAAAATAAATGACATGTCTTGTTTTGGAGAAACATTTTGATCTTAATTATCTGCGATGATATACCTGTGTTTCCTGTGGCTCCTTCACAATGAAAGCCACCGTTGCTGGCTCACTCTCACTAGAAAACCGAAAACATAACAAACCCATCATGACCTGCTAACAAGAATACCTTTTCCTATTACGACAAGAACACATTCCCACTGTGAAAAAGCCTTTCAGAAGAACATTTTGACCATCCTGGAAAACAAATCTACCGACAAAAAAATATATAAATATAAAAAATGATTTGCAGTGTAAAAGTGCACAAAAAGACGTTTTCAAATATTCTAATGTTTTTAAATGTCTGAAAACATTGCTCATAGAGATCACAGAGTAACTTTGGTAATATAACATGTTTTTTATGTTTGCTCAAAAGTACAATTGAATATTTTCACACAAAGTCAAACACATGTTGATAGGTTAATCTAACCAGTTGCATAGACATTCCTTTCAGTGCGCAAATGTAAATGTGCCAAACATTTAAACTTAAACACCTGAAAAACTTCCATTCATAATTTTGTCAACTAGTGCAGTGGCCGTTGAAGACGTGCCTGTTCAGAATGGGTTGAACTCAGCTACGCGTGTACTACAGGATAGCATTGTGGAAAGATACTGCATGTCGGGGTGAGGCTCAGGCGCAGAGTGACAGGCTGGACGCAATATGAATAATTAACAAAAAGCACTCTTTAATGAGGCAAAACAGTTTTCAAAAAAACAAGGTCCAAAAGGGGCAGGCAGAGAATCCAGGTTCAGGGCAGGCAGGGTCAATAGGCAGAACGAGGAACACAGACAGGAAGCCGGGAAAAGGACACAGAACTATAGACTACAATCCGACAGGAGACACGGGAAAGACTGACACAATATATAGGGGGGGGGGAAACACAGGTGTACGACATCAGACAGTAACGAGACAAGAGTGGCTGAGGGCAGGTGCAGGGAATTAAACAATTAAGACAGAGAAGACACAGAGGAGACAGAGACACGGAACACAGGAGAAACAGAACAGGGTGTTACACTGCAGACCTTTACACCCCGAACACAAGCTGTTCCAACTCCTCCTTGTAGCCGCTACAGAGCCCTGTACGCCAAAACCACCAGACACAGGAAGAGCTTCTTTCCACTGGCCGTCACTTTGATGAATAATTAATCAGTCACCTCATCTGCGTGACTTGCACTATCACCACCTTTCTGCACTAACACCCCCAATTTATTATATTGTACATACCTGTTGCTACTCTGTTGTCTTTAATGTCTTTTTATATTTATCTTGGGGGGATTTAGCAGGGCCATGACAGGAGGATGTAAATGTATCCATAAGAAGAGAGAGGAGAGAAGAGAAGATAGGTGCTCAGTGTATCCTTAAATGTCCCCCAGCAGCCCAAAAGACTGTAGCAGCATATCTAGGGGCCCCCATTTAGTGAGCGCAGCTCTCTAGTGGGGCAATATGGTACTACAATCTCCTTAAGATATGATGGAGCATCACCAATCAAGGCTTTGCAGGTCAAGAGAAGGATTTTAAAAGTGATTCTTGATTTTACAGGGAGCCAGTGCAGAGCAGCTAGTGCAGGAGTGATGTGAACTCTTTTCTTAGTTTTAGTGAGAATACGAGCTGCAGCATTCTGGATCAACTGGAGGGACCTAAGAGACTTATTATAAGGAATTGCAGTAATCTAGTCTAGAAGTAACAAACGCGTGAACTATTTTGTCTGCATCTTTTTGAGTCCTGATCAAGTCCTGATCAAAGATTCTATATATATTATATAATTCCATGTATGTGCACACATGTAGTCGGAAGACTAGAAAACGCTATACAAGTACAGGTCCATTCACCATTTATTATAGACATAGACATTACAAAATACAATTCCACCTTGAACAGACGCTGTGTGCATTTTACTACATTGTGCTGATAATGCATCTTTCACTCTTCACTTGAAGTAAACATTAGAATGCAGGACTTTTATTCTGTGGTATTTTCAACTAGTTAATAATTTATCGTCAGCAAAAACGTTTTGAGTATTTTTTTCTACCAGTGTCAATACTAAATAGACAGGATGAAAAGTGAAGCATGACAGCATGTGCCTGTGGCCATCAAATGACATAATAGAACCCTGAGAAAAAGTTGGTTCAGAGGAAAAATATTGTACTGCAATTCCCATTTATTCGAAAATGTACAACATCCTTTCACACGATACAGCAGTTGGTGATGACTTACATTGCAGATTCAGATTATACTCACAAAATATAATATATTGAAAATATGATGACTTATTTTAAACTATATATGCATGACCTAAAAAGCTGGCGGACAAAGAGACACTTCACCTCCCGTGAAAACAGGTCAGGAATCATTACATCACGCCGGATGTGGCAATGCCACCTGGTGCAGGAACAACATTCCATCAACCCGTCCTGTAACTGGACAGCGTAGAAGGAACTGAAGCCGGGCAAAGGGAGGTGAAGTGTCTCTATGTCCGACAGCTTTTTTAAGAACACAATGCATGCCCAGTGAATCGCAGTGAATCAGCCGCGCGTTGCTGACTGCAACACGCCACGCACGCAGCACTGGTAACGCAATCGAGGACAAGCTCACGGAGGATGGTTTTGTTTGTGGTGGTGGTTGGGGGGTGGGGGTGGGTGGGAGCGAGGGAACACAACATCTGTCAGCCCTGAGGCACAATCTCCAAATGGCTGCGTCGAGCAGAGAGGCGAGAGAGTCCCTGACCCCAGGAGAAGACACAAGCGACAGTGGAGGGGAGACACAAATACATCTGGACAGTGAATCGGAGACCGGCTGACAGAGTGTGAGACACAGAGACAGAAGAGGGAGAGAGAACAAGTGCTGTAAAGAAGATGGGATGGGAATCACTAGGTGAGCAGTGGGATTCCATCAATACTATTTTACTTGCCTTTACCACTTCCTCTGACACTGGATAAGGAACCTGAACCCCCCCCCCCTCCTCCTCCTCCAAAAGCAGTAGCTCATGCTAACATAAAGTGTTCAGCATAAAGATATCCACAAAATGGCATATGCTGTGGTGTTATTTATGAATGATCACTGTGAATAATTTATTATTGCAGTAGCTCAACACGGATCAGCATCTCTGAAGAGGGAATACTGCTGGTTAATTATCTAAATGCATCTTGTTGGTCTTGTCTCTGTTCATCCACAAGTAATGAATCTGTAGCTCTGTGTTTTCAAACACAATTGGCACGCCTTCTAACCTATGTACTGCCATGAGGGGAAGCTAGCTCGCTGTAGCCGAGATGGAAACCCAATTATCCCACGGGCAGAAACATGACATGCTGCTGTTTGGCAGGTCTGGCAGGAGCCTCGGCGAGCGCAAATGTCAAGCAGCGTTCAATTAGGCTGAACTTAAACACTCCGATCAAGAGACAGGAGTTGCGTTGAGTAAGACTGATCAAACAGTTTGAAAATCACCTGGTCGATATGGTGAACGAGGCAGTGGGGAAAAGAGAAGTAACGATTATGAATATGTGCATCAGATCTTTATTGTCTGTGTCCTCCACTTCAGAGCCACAATAGCACATAGCCAGTGTGTGGCATGAATATTCATGGGAGATGTAGCGAGAGTGATGTGATTTGCGAGGTGTTGTCGATGTGGACGGTTTACTAAGTTTGCATGGTTTCACATGGACACACAGGCCTGTCTGGCACTTGATGGGTACAGTTAACTCATTAGGAAGACTGCCAGCCTCCCCTTATATCTCATAGCAGCATTGTTATTGTCAGGGTGTCCCAGACTAAGCATATACAGGACTGTCTCAGAAAATTAGAATATTGTGATGAAGTTCTTTATTTTCTGTAATGCAATTAAAAAAACAAAAATGTCATGCATTCTGGATTCATTACAAATCAACTGAAATATTGCAAGCCTTTTATTCTTTTAATATTGCTGATTATGGCTTACAGCTTAAGAAAACTCTAAAATCCTATCTCATAAAATTTTAATATTTCCTCAGACCAAGTAAAAAAAAAGATTTATAACAGAGTGTTTGTCAAGGCTCAGGAAACCCTTGCAGGTGTTTCGAGTTAATTAGACAATTCAAGTGATTTGTTTAATACCCTACTAGTATACTTTTTCATGATATTCTAATATTTAGAGATAGGATATTTGAGTTTTCTTAAGCTGTAAGCCATAATCAGCAATATTAAAAGAATAAAAGGCTTGCAATATTTCAGTTGATTTGTAATGAATCCAGAATGCATGACATTTTTGTTTTTTTAATTGCATTGCAGAAAATAAAGAACTTCATCACAATATTCTAATTTTCTGAGACAGTCCTGTATATGTGTGTTTGTGTGTGAGTGTGTGTGTGTGGGTGTGTGTGTGTGTGTGTAGGTTTGGTGCTATCCAAAGCACTGAAAGGAAGGAACAGACCAGGTTTCTAAGCCTGTTCTCTTTTCATTTTTGTATGTTGAACTTTACGCCCATTTATTTGTAGAAACCAAGCAATTATATGTCAAGTCAGACACATCCAGAAATGAAATGATCCGTCACTGCAACAATTCCACTGTGAGATGGGCAGTCGAATCAGCCTCCTGCTAATTAAAATGATTTAATTCTCAACTATTTATGGTCCTCATTTTTATTTCCAACCATTTTATTTAGTCTCAACTGACAGTAAATGATGGTTATCCACATGTGTATATTTGCTCCCTAATGAATGAATTAGTGACATAAACTTACAGACATCTCATGCAAGCTTTGACTCAAGTTGCAAGTTGTGCTCTATCGAGAGTCTATGAACTGAGGTTAACGTGCAAATACTTTGGTTTCATATTATAAAAGAAATTTGTGTTTTAACATTAAACACCACTTTGTACAACATGTAATCTGTGCTAACTGCAATGTAAATGCATACTTGTAAAAATTCTACACATAGAGCACGTAACATGGTGTAAAAAGTGAGAAAGAAGTTGTATGGTGGGTGTAAGGGCGGAGAATAGTCAAACAAACAGGACTTCCAACCAGGTGGTTAGTGTTGAAACATTTTGAAGTTATGTTATGGCTGCCTTACTATGTTTCTCTTTTGGGGCAGCTGTAGCTCAGTGGGGTAAGGGGGTCGTCCTGCAACCCCAAGGTTGTCGGTTCGATCCCGGCTCTCCATTAGTTGCAAGTCGAAGTGTCCTTGAGCAAGGCATTGAACCCCCAGTTGCTTCCCGGGCGCATCACTGCAGCCCACTGCTCCTTAATAACTAAGGATGGGTTAAATGCAGAGAACTAATTTCCCCTTGGGGATTAATAAAGTATATATCTATCATCATCTGATCCACGTGTGAAAATAGCTCTCTGGGTTAACAGTAGGACTTCTGTTTGTATTACTTCTCCAAAATACACCTCGTTCCAGCTTCACCCTGGAAGGCGGGAGGACACACATGTCTGTTCCTCCATTATCCATCTCCACAGGGAAGACGAGATGGATTAAATACACAGTGACATGATGTGTGTTGCTGCATATTCAGACAAGCCATCTGTGATGCGTTCACATACCTCATCACAGACTCCGCATTTGCAATGTTGGCCACCGATAGGGCCAAGAAAGGATAGCTGTCGTTTCAACTGCTGCTTTTATCTGCTGCTCCACAGCTGATCACTCGTCTTCCAACCACTGCACGTTAACAGAATGGATGGACAGCATCCAGAAACTGTTATTTCTTTCAGTTCTGCAGTGTCACTCCCCCGTTTATGGGTGTCAAGGAGGTGAATCTATCCTCCCAGATGGAGATCGAATACCTCTCAGCAGAATTCCAGGTCCTCTTACAGAAACCCCACACACAACAGACAGAGAGGGTTTTACTGGACACACTTCCTGGTTCCAAAGAAGATGGGAGAGTTCAGACCAATTTAACATCTAGATAGGCGAAAGGCTATCTAGATGTTTAATTCATTCGGGACCACTCTGGGCCATTACCTCTGGCTTCTGAGATTGAAAGGCAGAAGAGGGATGGGCTCTCTGTGCAGGTTGGGCCGACCCTCCACGTAGCAAGAGCTGGATCCACCACTGGCTGTTATAAGGCAAAGTTGTCTGGGTTGTTAAGAGAGACGCGTACGTAAACCGATTCGGTCGCCTCGGGTGGGAGACGGAAAGAAAAGTCACGCCGCTTATTCTCGTGTAGGGGAAACGGGGGAGGAGAGGAGCGGGGAGGGGGGGGGGACGAGACGGGAGAGGAGAGATGGAGAGGAGGGGGAAAGGTTTGAGGTGCGAGTCGGCTCACACCGGGTACTTTATTGAGGGAAATAATCGTGCTCTAAGGACAGACGTGTAGCAAACTGTCGTAAAAGCACGTCGGCGACGCCCAGGCGCAGCGCGTCACCGCGCGCTGCTAACCTGTCGCACTGGAGAGGACGCGGGTCCACGGGTCACGATGCCCGTCCTCTCTTCTGACGATCACCCCGGTCATGGTATCCTCGCCTTTAGCTTCGAGGGGGAGAGGGAAACTCGAGCGAGGGTGAAGACCGAGTTAAGGGGGAGGGAGGCGGAGATCAGTATATGATTCTGCGACCGTTCGGGCCTGATGAGCGACGCGCGTGCACCTCGACAGTGGTCGCTGTTCGGCTTCGGCGCGCGACACCCCTAGATGATGTCAGATCGATCTCCGCGGAGAGAAACGCTGTTTCTTCAATTATCGGGTCTCACCCCAACACGCTCGAGGGTACAAGGCTCGTAGAGCGGCTGGCGGGACACTTAGTAATATTCTATTTTTAGGACAACCTCCGCGACGAGGACTCGAGTGTTAAGAGTCCCTCTCTGGGTCCCAGAACCAACCACGGCTCGGCCGAGAGACGGAGGTCTACCAGCTGCAGCGATATCTCTCTTCAGTACAAACTGTCAGTTACAGGTGTGTGAGGAATCAGTATGTGCCCTGGGTAACTGAGGTCAGTGGGTGTAGCCGTGCAGATGTCGCTCAGACTCACCTCGGGGGCGGCGGGGGTCCGCTCTCGGGTCTCCGCCTTTGGTCTCCTCGGGTGGGTCGACAGGTGAAGAAATAGGTCTCACAAAAAAGTAGGTCCACAAACCGAATGTAAAGTTTAAGACTGCAAGGCAGCCAAGTATTTTATTCAAAAAAAGAAGAAAGAAATAAACAAAGTACAATTACAAGTGAGTTCCCTCACGGGAGCCTGACGCAAAATCACAACAACTAAAAAAATTCTCTTTTTCTAACTCCTTTTTAGAAGAAAAAAAGAAGAAAAATAGACAAAGTACGTCAGGCGTCCGTGAGTTCTTCACGGACGCCTGACGCAAACCACAACCTATGAAAAAACCTCTTTTCTTTCTCAAAAAAACTCTTTTTCAAAACTCTCCTTTCCTTTTCCCTGTTCGTCACCTTTATACCCTCTGGCCCTTCCTACTTTTACCGGATATCCGTCCCTCTTTGGGGTGCTGATGGGGGTCATCCCCCCCCCCCCTCTCTTCCTGAGAGGTTCTGGAGAGACTCTGTCTCCCCCTCAAAGAGGAGGACTGTTGTCTCAGCTGGTTTAGATGAGCTGAGTCACCTCTGTGACCTGTCTCCGGGTGTCTCCTCTTATCTCTCAGGCACTTAGGGTACCCTCTTTATGATTCTTTCAGACTTGGTGAGACTTCCCGTGGGCAGTGACACAGAACACACTCTAACCGGGGGTCAGGATACAGAACATATGGGAGACATAGATTACATTATCATATCAAAGAACATTGATCTACAGGCAGGTTAACACACATGAATTCAGGCTTGTGTTGATTCACTCCGCAATAACATCATCTTGGGCCCGTATGGTGAGGATATGGGCTCCGAACACATAATTAAACAAGTCTTCATTTGAATATCACAAGAGTTGCCATGTTTACATCTCGTGTCGAGTGGGGCCCCTGAGTGAGATCAGTTCAGAGGGTCACCGGTTGTAAACGCCTCCGCTGACCACTCAGGACCCTAGTTCTCTTCGCACCTGGCCCTCTGCTTATTGTCCTAGCGATGGCCTCGACGCTTTTATTTGATCATACAGCCACTCTCCCCGTCGGCCTGATGGATTCCTGGTTGCTTTCCTGTTATTGTTGTCTAATTGAACTGGGGTCACCTTTGATCTGTTTTATTACTAACATTCCGCATTCGATATTTCCCGGCCTGGTCTACGGATCCCCTTGCTAATCCCAGAAAAATTCGCATTTATTTGTCCCACTTCTAACAGGGTTCCAAGGCTGATGTGAAGAAATAAGGCTCCTCTCTGTTTCACTGTGTTTGGTGGTTATAGGACCGTGTCATGCTGCTGTTACAGTGAATGCAGCACCCATTTCATTCTGACAGGAGGGTTTTGGAGAGAAACCAGTCTTTGGCTACACCCTCTCGCAAAGTCGTTCTTGCATGGGGTCCAAAGGCAATGTCCAGTGTTCTATGCCACCCCCACACACTGGGAACTGCCATTGCCTGCTCAAGGCCATGTTAAAGGGTCCCTTTGAGCCTCTGGAGGGCAGCACAGGGGCTTACTACTTTATGGTGGCTACCCTCAGACCAAACCCCTTCTTTCTTAGCGACTGTGGGTCAGTCTTTCAATCAGGGTGTTGGTTGGTAAATCCCTGACCTAGTCGATGTGTCCCTGAGCAAGACACTCAACCCTGAATTGCTCCGGTGTATGAATGTAACATGATTGTAAGTTGCTTTGGATAACAACGTCAGTTAAATTAAATTGAATGTAATGTTACCAAGAACTTCAGAAAAATCTTTTCATGCCAAGGCTTATACAGCTGGATCCTTTTTGTCTTCCACACCATGTGAGTGACATGGAGGCAAAGTTAGATTTGCTTTGCACAGTTCATGCTTTGGCATGTGTGGCAGCTGTCTCCAATTTGGCCTCGGCTGCTGGTGATTGGCAATCAGTCAGCAGCCGAGGCCGCCCTCATAAAAGCTCTGAGTTGAGAGTGGAGAGGGGAGTGAGCAGACGCATTGCCGTGCGGTCTGCTGTGTGTTCTGTGTTGTGTGCTGGTAAAATAAAGTATGCTATCCAACAGAACCTTGGTCTTGTCGGCTGATCCTGCTTTTGGGGGAAACCCACGGCTAACGCCGTGGAAGTTGTTACAGCATGTTATGTTGAATGCACGGCCCTCATCAATCACACTGAAAAGCTGTTTACTGGCTTTGGGGAGTGGTGTGGATAAGAAAGCCCTAAACAAGAAATTGTGCATGGATGGCTTTTTTGACTGCATCTACAAAGTCTATATGCAAGTGGGAGGAGACGCATTGCTCCGCCCACACTCTATGCACCTGTTTGGTGGGATGTGTGTTGAAAAAAGAAGTACAGTGTGCTCCTTGATTAAGCGGGTACTGTGGTATGCATGGTCCTAACCGCTTGTCTCTTGACTCCTGCGTTGTTTGGCCATGGCTCTACCCAGTCCAGTTGTATTCCACCTGGTTTGGCTGGGACCCTTCTTCTGTGGCGGTCTACGTTATGAAGAAGTAAGTGGGCTTGGGTCAATGTTAAGTCAAGTTGGCAGTGATGGCAGGAGATGTTGAGACCTTTAGCTGGTCCAGCACATGTTTACGACTGACATTTATCAACCTCTTGTGAATACTTTACCATCTCCTGGCTAGGCCTGCTCCCCTTTGACTGCCCTTTGGCTTCAATTATGATTCTCAGTATCTCTGGTTTAAGTACAGTTTTCTTTTTCCCACAGTCCGTGTTAATATGGGTGTGAAAAACTCCACGATTGCTGCTGTAGCTTCCAGAAGTGTTGATACAAAATAAAACATAGAATACTTTTCTTTTTACAGTCAATAAACTGTCCTTTATCACACAAAGATAATCAATAAATAATGTTGCGAAGCAGTGGTTTATAAGTCCTCCATGTCTTTTCCCTGTCTGGCTTTCTTTTGCTGGCTCTTTGAGATTCATATACTCTGAAACATTTGTGTCAGAGAAGACTCATAGGCTATTCATGGTGGCAACACAAAGACAGGCCTAAGGGCTTTGGGTAAAAAAGAAAATATTCTTGAACGCCTCAAGAAGAGTTCTGAAACTTAGAGTCGCTGACAAACTTGAAGAAGGCATTTTTAGAGAATTGGATAAATGTTAACTGACCATTGTATCAGAATATTTATGCTCTGGCATGTAATATTGATTTCAAATACGAGATAGTGAGATAGCTCCAGGGTTTCTGCTGTGTCGGTCAAACCCAGTAAGTTCAAAACTTTAACCGTAAGTTAATTTTTCTTTGTTTGAGAGTTGTTGTTTGCTTGGAAATAAACAGGAATAGGCTAAAACCTGTTGATTCCCAACCAAGTCGCTACCGGAGAGATTACATCTCATACTCATTTTTATTGTTCCAATTGTGGAAATCTTTTCTAATCTAAACACTGTCTGACAACAACAACAACTCAAAATATACATTAATTTCAGGGTGGGAAACTAGGCATAGATTTATAGCGAGGACTCACAATCCAATTACTGGGTGACTGTGTGAAATGGAAAGTATGAAGCTAATTTCATTAATATTCTATCTTGGAGTATTTACGGTCCTGCGTCGGCAGAATTAATTCAAGTATTCCTTACACATATCCTAAATGTCCTCCAGCTGGCACATATACGCTTCATTAACCTTTGTCATTTTTAACCTTTTAGCCTCAGGATTTACAGTCTCTCACACACACACTCGCACACACCGTCTACTATTCATCTGAGTGAAATGTTATTCTCCTCCTACGAGTGTGCATGTGTTGATCCTTTGCATATCCAGGGTTGGTAGGAAAGTTCAATGCCAAATACCCAAAACCACTGTACTCCCACACTGAGATGGCCTTTCTTCACCAACTATTATTCTGTGAGACCAAAACCAACACTGCTGCTTTCAGGTTTATTAATATAACATTCTAAATAAACCATTGATATGGTGAGTTGTCAGCACCATATCTGAAGACCTTGCAGTATATGTGGAGTTTTACAAATGTGATTTAAAGTTGAAAAACTAGCAGATTTTTCCCAAAGAAAATGAAAAGCTATGCAGTGGATTGTTCTTGGCAAATATTTGTTATTCAAGGTGAAGAGTGAACCTGTGGACAGAAAGTGGTGCTTCTACGAGCACCTGTGGCGCTTGCTTTGCTGAATAAAGCCGGCAGCGGAGACGGGCCTTCAGATAGAGACCGGATCGCGTCTCAGTGGACTGGTGTAGCGTTTCTTGGTCTAACCTGGTGTAATGGTAGCAAGCATGTTTTTTACATACCAGTTTCAGAGGAAGAAGAGCTACTCAGGATCAGTTTAGACTTCTTTGAAATCCCTGCATCTGTTGAAAGACCACCTAAGGTCGGATTGTGTTTGTCCTTTTGTTCGTTTCTTTTTCTCTTTGCTGATCAACCATGACCGCCAAAATAACGTCAACAATATAATAAAATAATTAAGAATCCTCCTACTTCTTTTGAACGAGATAATGTTTAGCCAAGGCTAAAAGGTAGTGTGGAGGCATGTGTCTCTGCCATTGTTTCTATTCACATACGGATGAGTTTAGATTATGAGAGAACTACAAAAAAGTTAGTCTCTTATGTCCACAGTCGGTCCAATACTTACAAAATATAGATAGAAAGGATTCTGACATTTTCTTTTCTAATCGATATTATGCTTCTTTTGAAAATAATGAACTGCTTTTGTTTTTAAGGTTTGCTCTATTTTAGCATGATTTCCTTTCCTTTTATTAGACAGTGGATTCCCATATTATCATTGAAGTCCATATAAAATCAATTTATGGGATATAATGCACACATCAACGTGCAAAAAGTAATATTTCGGACACTTTGGCGCAATATAAAATAAATGATTATTATTATTATGCAGGAACGCAGCGTGTGGAGCGACTGAGGTGAGGGAATAACTGGAAAGCAAACAAGGCAAAGCCCTCACATTTTCACACTATCATTTCCTGATCTGAATAACATCGTGCTCCAGGCTACAATCCTGTCAGGGCCCCAGCCTTTTCTATTGCTTTTTTTTAAGATTGAAAAGGTTAAATAAGACTTTGTATTTCATACAACCAACCAAAACCAGCCTCTTGCATCAGAACCGCAGCATTCTCCATATAGATCTCACCTTGCTGTATTAATCTTCTTATTCTGATACATAATATTGGAATACACATTTTTGTGAGCATGCTGAATCATATTTATATTCTTATAATCCCCCATTTACCAGAAAAACATCCGCCACTGATAAAGTTGTCCACTGTTCGCATCGCGTTATTCGGATTTGTAGCTCAGACAGTTTGAGTCCATTTGATTGAATCGGTCATCATGTGGCTCATGTATGGTATTATATATGCCTTTTTTGATGGATGAACTGGTGTTAGCGGTAACTGCTGTTACCCAAGCGAGTGCTGACAAATGACTCGCCAGCATTAGAGACCAGAACCACTTTGCTGTATGCTGCAAGACTGAGAATATTGACTGTGCAAGCAGTTCTCTTTCCCACAGATGTGTGATGACATAACGGCCGCAGAGTGATCGGCATGACCAAACGCCTTCTCGAGACCACGTGTAGGACCGAGGGCTTCAGCTGCGGCCAAAAACAAAGCCACGTTCTCAAGATTCCACATTTTTTATATTGTTTCTCACATGATCAGTCAATTTCTCTTTCATAATATCTTTATTAACTGTACTTAGCATCATTTTTGTTATACAATTATAAATATTCCCCAGTGAATATTATGCCTGGAAGAGAGACCAAGAATAAAAGATGCTGACCGGGTCTTTTTGTCTGTCATGAGCTGACTGCTAAAGATCTGTATGTTGCTCCTTAGTCAACGTGCATCTTTAATGAGGGTCACACCAGGGGCAGTGTCATCCAGCGCTTGTATAGAATTCACTTTGAAGACATGAGCATGCAGTGGCATCCACACATACTCCACTAATGATGAGAGCTCTCATTCAATTATTATTTGCCTCTGACATTACCTGGGGATTTCTTTGTGATTTTTCTTCTGGGGACTGTGCCAGCATTTTTAAAAAACGAACACTGGGACCTTTCAGAAAAGAAAGAAGCTCATGGGAAATTATAGCTTTCAAGGCCTGATGGAGAATGAAGAGACGTGAAATGTGGATGATGATGCACACACACATGTATGAATATCTATATAATATATATCATACTGATCAAATCATCAAGCCTAACAGAAACAAATTATTAGTATTTGATGTCAAATCATAAGTGGAAAGCTGAATGGATTACATATTTTTATCATGTTAATCTGCAGTCACAGCCGCATTAATACACTTTACATCTCTGATATGGGAATAGGTCTTGACTGACTCGTCTGTTTGTGTATGTCTTTTTAACGATGCCGCCTTCCTTCTGTTAAAATCACAGAGATGAACTCCACGTTGTCGCTAATCTCTCATTCCACTGTCATCTTCAGATAATGCTGCTGACGGATCCGGAGGTGGAGAGCAGTCTCCTGATCAGCACCGATGAAGGAGCCACCTACCAGAAGTACCGGCTGAGCTTCTACATCCTCAGCCTGCTCTTCCACCCCGATCAGGAAGACTGGATTTTGGCCTACAGCCACGACCAAAAGGTGAGAGAGCAGCCCACCAAGTTCTGCGTAGCAGGCGGTTGTTCAAAGGTATCAGTGGAGGTCAGATTAGAAACAACAGCTGCAGAAATGTGATATTTTGTTTCACAGGAGTTTGGTTTAAAGCACACCGTTTATTACGTTTATTTTGGGGAGAAGCAGATACGCACAGATTGGATGATTCAAGTTGTTGCAAATTCATTGATTTAAATCGAAATCATACGTAATCCAGTTTGACTGTCCACATCAACATTCTTAGAGAAAACAACATAATGTTACCTGTCATGTCAAAATGGCAAGATATAACAGAGAGATCATAATTATGGTATTTAAAGTTGAGGTAGCCAGTCAAAATGGTGATTTTTAAGTGAGTTAAAGTGTCCGTCCTGAAGGGTTCAGTCCTGGTTTATTTGGTGGTGATAGTAAGTGTCTTTTATAAATATTGTCATTTAAATAAATGTTGTCAGGCTGTGATTGGCCTTTTTCGATTATTCTGTGAGCAAATGTGATGTGATTTTGTGCTGCATGAGTCTGGACAGCAAAAGTGAAGAGTTGGTTTGCTCTCCGCTCTCTCTGGCCGCCCCTCACTGGTCACGACTACTGGACGTGTGCCAACACATTTACTAAATGGCCCTTTTTAAGTCACATTTTAAAATGAAAGATAGCAGACCGAGTCACATTGCATGTTCTTTTCCTATACTTCAAAATAAAAGTCAACTTGTGTTTTACCAGAAGGAACATGACGGTCCAACGTGAAGAGGACCCGTCGCCCTCTATGTAGATATGAAGGATTCATTTTAAGATTACGCAAACACAACAGGTATCTGTCTACATATTCATATATATATATATATATATATAGTGGTATGGAGGACTTAAAATTACTTAAGTATCAATAAATAAATGCATGAATAAATGTATAAATAAATAATTAAATACAGGAATGAATACATATAAGTTATAAATCAACAGGACATCATTAATTAAATATATTTCTACGTATTCCTGTATTTCTTCATTTATTTATATCTCTATTCATGTATCCACACGTATTTCTTCATTTATTTATGTGTGACATTTACGTGTCCTTATATGCAAATGAACTGGGGCGGTCCGAACCTCTGTCTAAAGCATGATTGGTCACAGGAGTGTGATGCACCTGGTGTGTTATGCTCTACTACTTCTGCCTGGCACATGATGCTGAAGTTGGCTCGCTCAGCTCACCTTTAGCAGCAGTTAGCCTAGACATCTTTATTGACTTCAGCCGTTTATCAATTCTAAGTACACTGAGTACAGACTTGTGTTCTTTTGGAGTCTGGTCTTGGGAGTCCAGACTCTCGAGGACGCAGGACGGTCTTTCTGGTCTTGTGACGTCACCACATCAACTGTTCTTGCTCATGAATTTACTCCAATTATTCACTGTAAAATACTTTACAGTGGAGTAGAATGTGTTGCGGTGTTCACTGTCGTTTGGCGTAGGCTACGAATAAACGGTAATAAATAAACAACGTCTCGTAGCCTTCCTGACCCAGGGTCGCTACGATATGAAGTTATGAATCTTAACCCTCAGTCAAATTGACGTAACGTTATCTTTTAATAAATAATAAACTCTTTGTGCTCGTTAGATCCTCCAAAACCTAATTATATCTCATGTTTAGCCGCTACGAAGACGTCAGAGCCAGCGGAGCATTTAAAAAAGTCCTGCCGAGATCAGGCTGCTCTCTGCGGCCACACAGCGCGCTGACCGCCCGACGCCCGGAGCTCAGAGGTCCCGCGAGCAGGACCTCAAAACTCCGTCGCATATCCTTATTAGGCTGAATCTCGATAAACTGACCACAGATTTGATGCTTAAACTACTAACTTCTCGGCTGAAAACATCCTTAAATTACATTCTGTGACTCAACAACAGTAGTATTTAGAATGTACAGACAAGAATGCATAATAAACACTGTTCGTCTGCAGGTCCAAGTGCTAGGGATCGATTGCTTCTGTCTTGCTCCCTGACTTGACCAATCCTGTTCAACAATGAGGTTCGGACCGCCCCAGCTCATTTGCATACAAGGACACATACATGTCACACATAAATAAATGAAGAAATACGTGTGGACACATAAATAGAGATATAAATAAATGAAGAAATAAAGAAATGTAGAAATATATTTATTTAATGATGTCCTGTTGAGTTATAACTTACTTGAATATGTATTCATTCCTGTATTTAATTATTTATTTATACATTTCTTTCAGCATTTATTTATTTATTCCTGTATTTATTTATTTAAGCATTTATTTATTTATTATTGTATTTATTCATGCATTTATTTATACTTAAGTCATTTTAAGTCCTCCATACAGTGGATCTTAATCAGACATTTATTTAAATTAAAGTCTTTAAGATTAAGTTCAAGTCAAAATCATTAAGTTTATTAAAATCAAAACTTTAGCCAAAATAGGAGCAACTTAACTACATCATTTTAATATCTCATATGTAAGCAATACGACTGTATTAATTATCTCTAAGTTACAGAATATTGACTATTCAAAATGAGTAGGTTTTAATCTATTTTTTATTTGGGATAATATTAATAAAGTGAAACATTTACTGAGAGCTGACTTTGAACGTCTGATGAGATTCATAATCTACTTAGTTATTCTTTAATCACAGGATTCCTGGTTTCGCAAGTGACTTTTCTACAAAGCCAAAGGTATTTGTGTCAAATGACAAAAGGAGAACAAACCCTTCTAATCCTTTTGGAGAAAAGCTTTTGTTTTACCTCTTACATAAGCTATCAAAACAACTGTCGTTATGGTGCCTTCACTGACAGTCAAATTTCAAACGTAGTCAAATATGTCATCATAAACTGTACCATCAAGCTACTTTCTAGAGTTCAGAGACACGATGTAAATGGTTTTGAAATACATCTTCTAAGGAGGCTGTGCAGGATATGCAAAAATAATTGTGTCTGTGGTGTCTGTGTACGTTAGGCAGAGCGGAAAAAAAGAGTTCAAATTTAAACACATTTTTAAATAACCGTTTGCATTAATACAATTATTCTTTCTTGCAGCACAGCCCACTTGGGCATACTATTTCAGTTGTGATGAATAATGAAGGCAATCTCCTTCGCTGATGTGAGGTGTGTGTGTGTGTGAGCCACATCTACAACCGTGCATTTGGGACATTCTCTGTAAAAAAACTAAAATCAAAATTTTAAATCAGAATTTTGTGGAAAAGCAAAATCTCTGAGATTAAAGTCATAGTGAAGCCGCACGATAAAAAGGGACCACTTGGCCAACTTTGCGAGATTGGATCAATTTAATCAAACCACAGACACCCCCATCAAACACCGCAGAATAAAGTCATAATGTTTGCATTTATTCATGTACATAAACGAAGATGACGTCAAACTTGTATTCGTGTATGTTTTTTCTTGTAAATGTTTGAGTTTCTTTCTTGTCAATGTACCACTTTAATCTTAAAGAATATCCGAGTTCTCGTAATTCAGGCAATGGCCCTAATACGCCGTGATAGTCTTCTCGTGTAAATAATCGGAAATTTGTTCTCTTTTTTCAATTAAATGTAGTTTATTTTGTGTAGCCCATTATCACAAATTACACATTTGCCTCAGTGGGCTTTACAATCTGTACACATAGACATCCCTGAGAGAGATGGAGTAAGTTCAAGTTGACCATCTGAGAAAAATCCTTTTTTAGAAATAGTTGAATCATCTTCTTTTAAAAATCAGAAGCTTATTTTAGTATCACACAAAGCCTTTCAACTCCGAACTCGTTTGCAACAATTCAGTTTTTTTTGCAGATCTGCTCGTCACAAACGATGTGAGCCGCGTCCTACAGCAGTTCGAACAGGTCGATGATCCTCGACTCATCCCGGTCAGATGCCCTAGCTTTAAACTCGGTTGACCCCCTGAGAGTCCGCTATTAACGTTTCAGGGACAGCGTGTCTCTTTTTTCCAAATAAACTTCTGACAATCGTCTACGTCATTTTTAAGTTCACTCATGTGACGAAACTACTTTAGGCTCAGGAGATGATGGTGGTTTGGCTTTAAAAAGTATGTTTGTTACTCTAACTGGCCAAACTAAGGTACATTAAGTCAACGGCTAAACTCAGGTGCCTAAAATATCCAAACTTGTATTGTCTTGTATTTGAATAACAATTAACACAATACCTCGCTCTTGAATTCCCAGAGATGAAGTGAGGGAACATGAAATGCATCATGATGCTGTTTTCCTTCTTGTGACATCTTCACAGTGAGGGTTTAGGCTGTTCCTTCAGTGTTTTTTGTGGGACTATTAGACAGGAATGAATAAGCTCTTTGAAAATGAGTCAAGAAATGCAAAACATTTACAATAGCTTCACGCAGGAGCTCTGGTTTAGGGGCCCTTCGGAGCCCTCGTGCCCCTGTAGGCCCGTTTGGTGGAAACAGACTGCGGTTCCCTCACTATTTAGCTTGTATATTCACGCGCTATATGTCTGGGGCCGACTCACTCACACATCATCTCGTCCCCTAAAAAACTGCTTCTCTTTCACTTCCCTCCTCCTTTTGGTAGTGCTGCTGCGTTTGTTGATTGAGAGCCCTTTTGGAGGTTGTAAAGTCTGTCGACCCCTCCACCCCTCACCTCCCCCGCCTCCCACTCGCTGCCTCTTCACTGTCACTTGCTTGGCTACATACTAACTTGCTGCGGGAGGATAATTAGGCAAAGTGATTTCCTGCACCCCGCACCCTCCGCCTCCCCCCCTTTTGCTTGCATCTGCTTAGCACAGCTTGGCATGGAAGTCATGGTAATGTCATCACCCGTGCCGTTTGTCTCTCCCTCTTTGACTTGGGAATATACACACAGCAGCTGCGGTAGTCACAGTGAATATATAGTTTGCATATGCCCACTGTGGAGCGGTCCAATGAAGCGGATACGATGGAAAAGAAAAATATATATGGACCACATAATTAATGTTAGGACTGCAATATCATTCTAAAATGTCAATGGGAATATGAAGTCTTTAATTTTTTATTTTTATTACTGCTCACTACTGTGCACCTGCTGCTGTAATCCTGCAATTTCCCCACTGAGGGACTAACACAGGATTCTTATCTTATCTATCTTATAATATGTAACACTTGTATATTTATTGTATATTAATTATTTTATATTTTTTTGAGTTGTGTACATGTTGTTATTATAATTTTAAACGCTTTGTGTAAACTTAAAACTCACCTGTTTTCACATGAAGTAGCGGCAGGGCGATACTTGTGTTCGCTATTAGGGGCAGTAGCGGGTTTGGCCATGACTGGCGCCGTAATTCTTGCCTTAAACAACATTAACATTAAAACATTAAATAGCCGAGAGTTTTTTTCAGCGTGAGAAATACGATGTGTGGCGGGAGTGCGTGAGTTAAGACCGAAATGCGTGAGTCTCACGCTCAATGCGTGACACTTGAGAGCCCTGAGTTAATATAGGCTAGCTCTGTTTAGCTAGCGGATGCCAATCGCGCGCTAGCGTTTTAGCACCATTGTAGCGTCAGTAACCTGCCTGAGAATTACATTGTTCCATGAAAGATTAGATTGTAACATGTTGTGTCTCATGACGGATATAAACTGTTGTGTGTGATGATGTATAGTTTTAGGTTGTCGGTTCACAATTAATGTAATTATTGTCTTAAACAAGCAAGTTAGACCAGCATATCAGACAGTGAGGCAGCTATTAATGTGTTTACAGAGCACAATACACACATCTGGAATGCTGAATGGACATTGTCATCCTTCGGTGTGTAACATACATACCAAAATGTCATACAATTTTCCGACTTGAGAAATCTGTCATTTCAATCAAGGATAGGCTGTGTTTCTGTACTGATAGAAGGCTCCTTCAAACGAAGCCATGTGCAAATGAGGTAAACATGTACAAAAGAAGATTATTGCGCTTGTCAAAATAGGTGCAGCCCAACAGATTAGTTAGTTGGTGTGGTTAGGGTATTTATAATGTAATAAATATATAGCTGTTACTTTCAATTAATCCAGATTGCTCCATCAGACAAAAAAATAATACAAGTTTTCAATCACTTTATTAGAATACAAATACAGTTCTATCTGTACAACATTTAGCTTAGTGTGGCTTCAATTAACCTGTTTTACACTCAATACCTTTTCAAGATAATAACAATAAAGTGCAACCTGTGAAAAACTAAACAAAACAAGTTTAAATATTTGGCCATAAAGAGTTTTACTGAGTTTTACACTGCATATCTTTTCAAAACAACAATAACATGCAACCTTTGCCAAACAAATGCAGATATTTGTGAGTCATCACATTTTATTATTATGTGTGCTTAACCCTTGTGTTGCCTTAGGGTCATTTTGACCCGAATCAATATTACATCCTCCCCCCGCCTTAGGATGAATTTGACCCCATTCAATGTTTAATGTCGGTGTTCTTTCGGTAGTCAACAAACAAACATAAAGTGCCTCACACTTAAACTTGGAAAACAATATTAATTCTAATAATTTTCTGGAGGTTTTAATTGCTGGCGTCAAATTGAACCCAAAGGGTAAAATATGTTAGTAAATATAAAGGTAACAGGAGGGTGAAACATTGAATCGGGTCAAAATGACCCAAAGGCGGGGGGAGGGTGTAATATTGATTCGGGTCAAAATGACCCTAAGGCAACACAAGGGTTAAATAAGCTTTTCACACGACATAGGCTGCTCTCTGCGGGCTAGTGGGAGCCTGCTCACCTGTGTCTGCGCATGTGTCTGTGCGCATGGGGGCGGAGCTCCGCCGTTCGTGACATACGAACTATAACATACGGCCGTTTAGTTTAATAAAATAACAAGGTGGGAAACCTTAAGTTACTTCTGTTGTAATCTGACGCTATAGCGAAAATTACAGGGGGGCGGGCCGCCACCTTGTTATAACGGGGAAACGCTGCTGTGTGTCTCTAACCTGCCGAAGCTCTGAGAGTGACTCGCCGAACCCCTGGGATTCGATCGAACCCAGGTTAAGAATCACTGGACTGAAGTGTACTTGTGCTAAGTGAGAGATGAACACACCAGCATGTTGTTTATGAGACCATCATGGTCCTGGAGCTACTACATTCATGGACCTATTTCAGGGTGGAGAAAAACAGGAGGTCAGGTTCTGACAAGGTGGGTGAGGCAAACCTGTAAACACTATCACCAAAGCAATGTGAGCCAGCAGCTAAGCTTTTATGATGTAATGAAAAACAGGACTTACGCCTGAACAGAAAACCCAGTGTGAATGTATCTATTTAATAGATGGTTGTTTACACATGTTGCATGGTTGGTCATGCTCAAAATGGAAGAAGTCCAGCTTGAACCAGTGGAATAACTTGTATGCCCCATTACATTCCAGCTGTGTAAACAGAGAATGCAGGTGTGTTTGGAGATGTACAGACGCCACTGAGTATGTCAGAGATGGGGTGATTTACTTTTGGTGCACTAGGGGTTGAATGAATAGCCAACATGGCCTTTCTCTCAACTCTCGACTGTCGGCCATCAAACAAAGGTATGACCCTGAAAAATAAGATTTTTTTGATAGGTAAGGGAACAATAAATTGTGCTCATTCATTTCCAATGTCTGATATAAATAGTTCTTTTTTTAACTAAGAAATCCTGGTGCCCAATTTTTCTGGATGTTTTTTTCCTTCTATAATTTCAAAACGATTCTTGGCAGGATAATATGTAAATGTGTTATAATACTCATTCTGTCCCCAAGAGGCTGAAGTGCACCACGCCCCCTTGTTCTCAAACAGACCTAAAACATGAATGTTTTCCTCAAGGTTTAATTACGCCATGATCTGTGTATTGTGTATGCATATATGTTTTATAGATACATATATATTTTATTTTATATTTTGCTTTGTATACTTCTTGTATACATCTTTATCTTTCATCCCTGTTTTTTATATTTTATTTTTTATTCTTGTGTGTTTAGTTTATTGGTGCTGCTATTGTTCCGACAAATTTCCCCTTGGGGATTAATAAAGTACATATCTATCTATCTATCTCTAAACACAAGGTCAGAAAAAAGACTTGGAACTTCCAGTCCTATTTACAACATAAGGTAATATTCTCATTATTACAATTATTTATTTTTTCAGAATTTTTGCGGTGGGTAATTTTGAAAGTATTTTTCTGGCAAAACCTTATTTTTCCCCCCACTTTCCTCTTATAAATTGAGATTCAGAACATTTTAATTTAAGGTTTCTCACTTACCTCTTGTACAGTAGATATGCAACTTGAGATGTAAATATATCTTTCTCCACCCGAATAAAACGGAGTGACTGGAGGTATTTTGTGGCGCTCATAGCTTTGTAAAACAAAAATGTAAAACTTCATCTTTCTTTTAATATTATTTTTGCCAATTTGGGGTGGCAAGCAAAACAGATTAGAAATTAAATATTGTATGTATTTCTTCATAAGTGAACCAACCCATATTGACTCAATTAATGTATCGACTGAAATAATTCAAACTGAATCAGCTGAAAATGGGATTTCTGAAATCGCAATGGAACAGCTGAAGGTTCTTATTGTTTTGGACAGCTTCGTTCCACAGAGTTTGGCTCAGGTATTCACCTCCTTCTCTGTGTCGCTTAGTAATAATGTGAACAATCCATTGATTTACTGACTGGGGAACAATGGCTGCATTGAGACCACCCACCAGGCCGGGCGGCTCTCGTCTCATCTTCCCTCCCGTTCACAGGTCTGCGACAGCTCTAGTGCTGAGACACTGATGCCATGCACATATTTCTTTATGATCCCGTTCTCAGCTCGGCGACCATCGTGTGTCTGCGTGTGTCGCAGTAATCTGGTTTCCGCAGTCATATATAGATAGATAGATAGATATATACTTTATTAATCCCCAAGGGGAAATTTGTCGAGCCAGTAGCAGCAACACACAAGAATAAAAATAAAAATAAAAAACACAAATATAAGAAGGGTTAGGGTGATCTGGCAAGAGGTGAACTGTTGTAGAGCCTCATAGCCGTCGGCAGGAATGTTCTCCTGTATCTCTCCTTGTGGCAGCGGAGCGTGAGGAGACGTCTGGAGAAAGTACTCCTCTGTCCCTGTAGGAGGTGGTGGAGAGGGTGGTCCGGGTTGTCCAATATGGACACCAGTTTCTTCAACGTCCTCCTCTCCACCACCTGTTCCAGGTGCTCCAGCTGGCAGCCGATGATGGAGCCAGCCTTCCTAACCAGTTTGTTAAGACGGCTGGTGTCACCGGCTCCGATGCTGCTCCCGCAGCAGACAATGGCAAAGTGCAGCACACTGGCCACAACCGACTGGTAGAATAACTCCAGCATCTTGCTGCACACGTTGAAGGATCGAAGCTTTCTCAGGAAAAGAGTCGACTCATCCCCTTCTTGTACACAGCGTTGATGTTGGCCTTCCAGTTCAGTCGGCTGTCGATGGAGACGCCCAGGTACTTGTACCTCCACCATGTCCACGTCCACTCCCAGGACACTCAGAGGTGTAGGAGCTGTCGCCTTCCTCCTGAAGTCCACCACCATCTCTCTGGTCTTGGCCACGTTCAGCCGCAGGTGGTTCTCATCGCCCACTCTACAAAGTCACTCACCACTGCCCTGTACTCCTCCTCCCGTCCATCCCTAATACACCCGACCACTGCAGAATCATCAGAGTACTTCTGCAGATGGCATGACTCCGTGTTGTACTGGAAGTCACTGGTGTACAGGGTGAAGAGGAAGGAGACAGAACAGTTCCTGTGGGGCTCAACATCACTGACCACCGTTCCAGACAGCACACGCCCATTCTGACAAACTGTGGTCTGCCTGTGAGGTAGTCAGTGATCCAGGAGATGGTGGACGCGTCCACACGGCCACCGCAGCTTCTCACTCAGCAGCAGTGGCTGGATGGTGTTAAATGCACTGGAGAAGTCAAAGAAAGTGACTCTCACAGAGACACCGGTTCCATCCAGGTGCGACTGAGCTCGTTGCAGCAGGTAGATGATGGCGTCGTCCACTCCCACATGAGGCTGGTAAGCAAATTGCAGAGGGTCCAGCGACGATTTCACCTGCGGCCGGAGGTGGGCCAAGACCAGCCTCTCCAGCACCTTCATCACATGGGAGGTGAGGACGACCGGTCGGTAGTCGTTGAGGCCAGATGGTGTTGACTTCTTGGGGACAGGGACCAGGCACGCGTCTTCCACAGCACGGGACTTCCCCAGCCTCAGGCTGAGGTTGAAGAGGCGCTGCAGGACACCAGACAGCTGGGTGGCGCAGGTCTTTAGGACCCTGGGGCTGATGCCATCAGGACCTTCAGCTCTGCGCTGGTGTAGTTTCTCCAGCTGTCTTCTCACCTGGTCAGTCGTCACAGAGAGGGGAGGTGGAGGAGCCCATTGTTAGTAAGGGCTCGGTGGATGTGCAGCTCAGCAAAGGGGACAGAGTGGGACGAGGTGTTTGGGAGGTGTGATGTGTGGAGGAGACGGGGGAGGGCTGTGAACTGAACCTATTGAAAAAACAGTTCAGCTCGTTGGCCCTCTCCAGGGAGCCCCCTGGCTGTCTCCCTCCCACCTTGAAGCCAGTTATCTGCTTCATGCCAGACCACACCTCCCTTGTGTTGTTCAGCTGGAGTTTGGCCTCCAGCTTCCTCCTGTAGGAGTCCTTGCCATCCCAGAGCTTCACCTTCAGGTTGTGCTGGACTCTCCTCAGCTCATCCCTGTCTCCAGACCTGAAAGCAGCTTTCTTCATGTTAAGAAGCGCCTTCAGGTCCCTGGTGATCCAGGGCTTGTTGTTGGGGAAGCAGCGCACAGTCCGTGATGGGATGGTGGTGTGTTCACAGAACTTGATGTATTCCGTGATGCAGTCGGTCATACTGTTGATGTCCTCCCCGTGCGGTCCACACAACACATCCCAGTCCGTTGACTCGAAGCAGTCCTGTAGAGCGTCATTAGCCTCCAGAGACCACCTCCTCACAGTCCTGGTGGTCACCGGCAGCCTCTTCACCAGAGGAACATACCTGGGTGTCAGCCGGACCAGGTCATGATCAGACCTGCCGAGGGGGGGAAGGGCAGTGGCGCTGTATGCGTCCTTAGTATTAGCATACAGCAAGTCCAGAGTTTTATTGTTCCTTGTTGGGCAGTCTATGTATTGATGGAAGGTTGGCAGAGCTTTATCCAGTGTGGTGTGGTTAAAGTCACCAGTGATAGCCATGAATGCTCCAGGCTGATGATTCAGCAGAGCAGACACAGTGGAGTGGATGGTGTCCACAGCTTCCTCAGCGTCAGCTGATGGCGGCACGCACACGACAACCACAATGGCGGACGTGAACTCTCTCGGCAAATAGTACGGGCGCATCCCCACGGCCAACAGTTCAATGTTCGGGCTACAGAAGCGCTCCTTCACGCACACATGGTCCGGGTGGCACCACCGTTCATTCACATAAACAGCGATCCCGCCCCCCCTCTTCTTACCGCTCTGTGTAGCGTCTCTGTCAGCCCGAACAGTCCTGAAGCCGGGCAAAGACGCGCTGTGATCCGGATAGTCCGCGTGCAGCCACGTCTCAGTGAAACACAAGAGACTGCTTGTGTTGGACGGCAGACAATGCTTCTATCCCTAAATGTCCGTAAGCCATGTTATTCCTCTGCAGCATTGGAATCTTATATACATTCTAATCTAATTTAGTGGATTTAAATAAAGACCTACTTATTGTGTGTGTGGTGTGTGTGTGTGTGTGTGTTAGATAATTGGATTGCGCTACATCTGATTGGCTGTTAGGATGCTATGCGGTCGAACTCTCACCGGCCTGTTCTTCTTGCAGCTCTACAGCTCGGTGGAGTTCGGGAGAAGGTGGCAGGTGGTGCACGAGAGAGTGGCCCCCAACCGGTTCTACTGGTAAGTACAGAGATTGATAACATTGATAAATATGTTGGAGGCAATACGAAAATATAAAACTTGATCGAAAATCATCCACGATACAGCCCTGGTTTTGTTCTATTCAGGTCAGGCCTAATGCATAAAAAAGATCTCACTTGCCTCATGATTACTTTCCATAAATGGCCATCGCCATCGATATTCAATTGCTGGAATGACATTGACAGAGGTTTTACTGAGCATATGGACGACTACATACAAACCCATCTGGCCACCCTGATGACAGGTCTGTGGTCCAAATGACATTATGTAAATTGCTAACATCTGCATAGTTAACCATACATGATAAATATGACAACAAACATTGCAGTTTCAATATAAAACGATTTTTAGGTTAAGTTACAGGATAGGATTCATTCAACTCTGGAAAACTCTTGAATGTGTTCAGGTTGTTCTGATAAAAGTTATAGAGGTTCATAATAAATCATAACAAATGTTCTTTACCGTAGTTAATTGTTTTTCGTGTCTTTTTTGATGAATTAAAATAGAAAGAAAAAATCTGTCGCTATAACTGTACAAATTAAATTATTTTTAAGAAGTGCTGCATTTTTTACACAATATTACTATATGTGTATAACTAACATAATACCAACTTTTTATTTTGGCAATATCATAACCATTGTGAAGACCCTAGAATCAGAATAATCTGACAATATAAAGATGTTAATTCTTGAACACACTGCATTTATTCATACAATCCTAGATACACTGATATTACGAAACAATAATTGTGTGAGAACTTATCAGAAAGACTAATGTTGAACTCATCACACAAAGAGCACTTTTGACATCATGGCCGTCCTGCACAGACTGCGTCACTGCGATTCCCGAGTGAGGAGCAGCCGAGCCAGAGAGGTTTTTAACATTTGAATTATTCACGCGGTCTGACATCCTTGATCTTCCTCTGTGGCAGACAGTTTCATTATGTGACCGGCAGCGTTCGGCTGTGGAGAAAGGCTCCGGAATCAGTTTTGGACTTGATCTGAGTAATGTTTTCCTTTGAGTAATAAAGTATATGGATGATTGAAATACTCTGATGTTTCCTCTCAGCAAGGCCTTCAAAGCCAAGTTGTGATGGTATGTGTCTTATCTGGAATTGTTGCCCGCTTTTGACAACGCATTACAATCTGTCTCGTCCCCATCAGAATCAGAATCATTTATTTGGTAAGTGTGTTAGACACACGAAGAATTTGACTTTGCGGCTGGTGTGTACACATTAGACAGACAAACAAAACAACAACAATCAACATATAAGATGAAATACATCTGTTCATGAGGGTCAGTGGGGGACCCGGGCTCTGTTCATGAGATATATATATATATATATATATATATATAATCTTCACCCCCCGGGCCTTTATTAAGCCCACCCACCAGATCCGGTCACAGCGTGCAGGCAATACACTTAACAAGGGCCCGGCGGGACTGGGGAGAAGGTCCGCCCCCACAGTGCGTGACCCACTGAGTTAAATGCCCCCAGGCTGTCTGTCGTGAGCAGATGGGCACAACGAGTTATATAAAGTGTATCGCTCTTCCACTTTGGAGGGAAGTTTCTCACTGGCTGCCGCTGTAGGATCCACGTGCAGCAGCATGGCGGCTCGCTAGTCCATGTCGACTTGTCCTTGGGCAAGACACTTTGCTCCTGCAGGATGCGCCTTTTGCGTGTGAATAGTCGTGATGTGCAGGTGGCACTTTGCATGGTAGCCCCTGCCATCAGTGTATGAATGGGTGTGAATGGTTGAACGTTGGCATGTAATGTTAAAAAGCTTCGAGTGGTCGGAAGACTAGAAAAGGTCTGTGCAAGTACAGGTCCATTTACCATTTAACAATTGTTAGAATCCAAAATTGCGATGATTATTCAATTCATTGTGCACGCCCGCCGCTCGACATGGTCTCATCCTCATCGGGTCACAGGTGCTGTCCGGCTCAGCGGTATCTAGCATGTCTGGCCTCCACACAGTAACTAACTGTAACAAAGCTTTCACCTCCTCAAACTGTCAGGGTAGTAACACGCTGGGCAGCCAGGAGTGAAGGGAGCCTGGAGGGCTGATGCTGCACAAGCTATCACAGTTCTATTCTGGGATGCTCACTGTGCCGTCGGTGCGGCGGTCGCCCCGTTAATGAGGATACAGAGGGAGCTTATGTCAGCTGGCCTCCAACCATAGGGAGGAGACGAAGAGTAGCCAGCTCAATGAATCAACATGACCGGGGCTCGGTCACACGGCACGCGGCGGTGTCGACTGGAACAAACGGCATTCAGCTGTAATCACTTTGTGAGCTTAGCTCGTACGGCCGCAAAGTGTTTTGCATATGACATTACAAATCGCTGCAAACGCATCTGGAGCTGCATGCATTCTGCCTGCTTACACTGATCTTTGGGTACCTGAATATATTATTCAGTGAGGATGGAAAAGGGGGTTTGGATGAGAACACCATCCTATTCACAGCTATTCAACAATACTGCCGGTGTGTCTTATGCTATGCTGGTCTTCCAAAGTCCAGCTTGTATCTCTCTCCCTCTATTCATGTGTGTGCTACCTGTGGACACATTCTCTCTTTTTACTCCCCCTTCCCCTGTTCTCCCTCCATGTGTGTGCTGTCTCTGCTCCTCCTGTGATCCCCCAGTCTTTTTAATAGATATTTAATGACCTAATGATTATCTTATATTCCATCTGCGGACATCCTTACTGTAGAGAGAAAATCCATGGCTTTTCCTCTCCGAATGATGCCAGGAAACGTCTTCCTCTATCCGTCTTGTGGTCCGGGGGCCCTTCACATTTAGTGTGAAAAGAGGCGCACCGCAACGGAGACAATGCGACCGGCGTTGGCCGCAGAGTGAGAGGTCAGAGGGGATCCTCACGCACCGAGCGGCGTCCCCGTCCCCCTAGTTGAATCTCTGGGTCAACTCAACAGACTCTCACATGTCTGAGCCCCTAGAGCCTGATGCTCACGGTAAACACATTCGATTGGGAGCGCGCGAGGGTTTTGAGAAAGTTAGCGGAAGGATTTAAGTGACAACATCCGGTTTTGCAAAGTTAGCGTAAAGAACCACGTGAAACAACATCCGTTTTTCAAAATAAGATGTCGACAAGTCATACACGAACATATAAAAGTAAACAATGAACTGATTTTGTATCTTTAGAGATCGTTTCTGAGATTTAGTTTAACATATGCTAACATTAGAACATTTTTACTGGACCAAGGAAGAGTTTATAAAAATTAGTCAGACTTGTGTATGTTAAGAAAAGTCCTGTATATAGATTTCCCCAAGAGTTCCAGGAAATGAATGATGCAGATGTGTTCCATACATATCTGAAATCCCCTACAATAGCAATCAAACAATTGTAATGTATCAATTAGGACATTTTTCAAAGTAAAAGTCCTAAATGTTTAAAGAAATCTGTAATTTCTTTAATGTTTGAGTTGCTTTATATATGTATTTCCTCATAGTCCTCATAGCAATAATGCTACACAAAAAATAGAATGCTTCAATCGACACCGTGATCGGTATTATCGGTGATCGGCAGATACTGATTTCAGTGATCGGTGATCGGCACCAAAAACCTGATCGGTGCATCTCTAGAAACCAACAAATGTTTTGATTGGCCACATCGAAGTGCAACATGCACATGCTCAAGGTATGTTTTTTCTTAAAATATGTTTAAACTCAATACAGTAACTTCTGACGAGTTCTCTGTTGTGAATGTTTTGCAGTTCATGAAGGCAAAAAGGCATAAGATTGTATATTGTCAAATTATTTATCAGTAATACAGTAGAAATGATGGGAAAACTTTGCAAGTCGATTTATACTGTGCGCAGGGTTTTTCCTGCATAGAGAAAATTTGGGCGAACCGAGAAGAGTTGTTAACGGGGGGAGGGGGTGCTAGTGAGGAGTGTGCTCACCCGTGTGCGCGGATGTGTGCGCGCATCACGGCAGAGCGGCCAGCTGCTGATCACTCACTCAACATCTCGACTGCATGCACAGATGGTGCGCGCACAGCGCGGCAAACATTTTGACCCAGGAAAACCCTGTGTGCGCCCCTAAATTTTCTGCTTGCGCCCCTAACATTTTAAGTTAGGGGCCACTGTGCTCCTAGTTAAAAAAGTTAGTCTGGAGCCCTGTATATATATATATATATATATACTGTATATACATACTAAATTTTATGAATAAGATGTCCTTATTATGTCAGTGTTGGAATAAATGTTAAATATTTAACGACAAATTAGAAATGCGTGTTAGATACTTCTTTGCGTTGCATCATATTGGGATGTTTGCTGAAAATAATTGAATGTACCTAACACAAAGAAATTCCACCAGCCGCCACTGCCGGTGGTGATGTTCCTGAACCACATTTGTCTGCCTTTCAGGTCAAAGATGGGTTTGGACAGAGAGCCGGGCTTAATTCACCTGGAAACCAGCATCTCTGAAGGACGTGAGTAATTCTGTGTTCAGCGCTCCGTTTTCTTCTGTCTCTGTACTGAAGCAGCACTGTGCTTAAGGTAGGGAGGAGTTGGCAGTTGTGTGGACACTTCTGCTAAAGGGTAGTGCAGTGAGACGACGACAATGGAGTGAAAAGTAATGCATATATTACAATGCTTTTAAAAGCAATGGATTTAGCTCAGTGGAGCTTGATTTGAGAGAAATATCGCCCTGAATGACAATGAACACTGGGTTATTATGGGTAGGTATATAGTATTTGATTTGATTTGCTTACTTATCTGTAGTATAATAATTATTAAATAAAGTACATTTCTTTGTTTATTTACCACCTTATTTCTTCATTTTAGTGTCTATTTGACATTATCTATCAGCCCAGTTTGAAAATTAAACAAATCATGTGTTGGATATGAATATGATAAGCTTCAAGCTTTTTTAAAGGGGAATTCCACTGATTCCAGTCCGACCCCTCCACCCTCCCTGTTCTCTGAGTATGATGACTGTGGCAGCTGTGTCTGATTTGGCCTCGGCTGCTGGTGATTGTCAATCACTCAGCAGCCGAGGCCACTCTTATAAAAGCTCCCACTCGAGAGTGGAGGGAGAGAGGTGAGCAGAGGCACGTGTTTTGCGGTCTGCTCGGTGTTGTGTGCGTGCCAATAAATATGTCGTGGAACCAACCCTCTTGCGATCTGGCGGATCCTTGGTGCTGGGGGGGGAAACCCACGGGTGGCGGCCTCAGGCCTGCTACATTGGAGCCCAACGTGGGGCCCCTGAGGACCCAGTGCCTGCAAGGGAGGGAGCCAGACCAGGAGGGAGAGCTGATGAGCAGCTTGGGCCAGATACTGGCCCGGATAGAGGAGATGGGGCGGGCACAGGCGGAGGAGAGCCGCCTGTTCCTCGGAACCCTCCGAAACCCGCCGGCGCGGTGGCAGACTCCCGTTCCCCGTGACCCGTCGCCGTCGGAGCTGCCGACCCCCGAGCCCCGGGAGCCGTCGGAGCTGCCGACCCCCGAGGTCCGGGACCAGTCGGAGCTGCCGACTCCAGAGCCCCAGGACCCGTCGGAGCTGCCGACTCCAGAGCCCCAGGACCCGTCGGAGCTGCCGAACCCCGAGGTCCAGGACCCATCGGAGCTGCCGACCCCAGAGGTCCAGGACCCATCGGAGCTGCCGACCCCAGAGCCCCAGGACCCGTCGGAGCGGCCGAACCCCGAGGTCCAGGACCCATCGGAGCTGCCGACCCCAGAACCCCAGGACCCGTCGGAGCTGCCGACCCCAGAACCCCAGGACCCGTCGGAGCTGCCGACCCCAGAACCCCAGGACCCGTCGGAGCTGCCGACCCCCGAGGTCCAGGAGCCGTCGGAGCTGCCGACCTCCGAGGTCCAGGACCCGTCGGAGCTGCCGACGACCCATGTTCCCCGGGACCCGTCGGCGGAAGGCCGACCCTGGTTCCCCGGGACCCGACGCCGCTACCAACCCCTGATCCCCGGGGCCCGTCGGCGGCGCCTGTTACCCCTGCCCCGTCCCCATCTCGGCTGGCTTCAGCTCCCCGTCCCAGTCGACCCCAGAGCCCCCACGTCCTGAGCCCGGTCCCACAGAGCCCCCTCCTCCCGAGCCCGGTCCCCCAGAGCCCCTCCTCCGCCCAAGCTCTCATGGGGGGGGGAGGGGGAGTAGGCTAGGCCGGATGGAGCCCCGGCCTAAATCGAGTGGTGGGGAGTGTGGCAGCTGTGACTGATTTGGCCTCGGCTGCTGGTGATTGTCAATCACTCAGCAGCCGAGGCCACTCTTATAAAAGCTCCCACTCGAGAGTGGAGGGAGAGAGGTGAGCAGAGGCACGTGTTTTGCGGTCTGCTCGGTGTCGTGTGCGTGCCAATAAATATGTCGTGGAACCAACCCTCTTGCGATCTGGCGGATCCTTGGTGCTGGGGGGGGAAACCCACGGGTGGCGGCCTCAGGCCTGCTACAATGACAAACACTCACAGCTGTATAATAGTAGTCAGCGCTGCTGCTAGCCATGTTGGTGCCCTAACCATAACTCCTTCATGATGCCCCCCCTGAGATAGGAAAGGGCTCCCACGGCGAGCGGGGGGGGGGGGGAGGGGGGGTGCTGAGCGACTAAACATCTCTCTTGTTCTGCCTGTTTTGTGATATACATGCCTAAAAGGAGGATAATTTTCGTGTATCTGGCAACCCTGAGATCGGTCGACCAATGACTGTTCTCTATACAGTCAGAGCTCGCGCAAGTAGGTGGAACGTAAGCGAGATACCATTTCCAAAACTTGTAAGGGCGTAATAACTAGTTTGTGAAAGACCCAGAGAAACCCAAATATCCGACGAAGCAAAATCCCGGACATTTTTGGAATCCCTGCCGGCCACATTTTTTAGGTCTCAAAAAGAGGACATGTCCGGGGAAAAGAGGACGTCTGGTCACCCTAGTTCAGGCAACGTTTAGGCACCGGGATCGTTTTAAAAGTACCGGTTTAGCACCGGTATCGAAAAGAAGAAAAAAACGATACCCATCCCTAATTGCATCTGTGTTTTTTTTCTTCTCGAAACTTGTAGTCTAACCTTTGCTCACCCACTGACTTTTACTGGCCGTGGTACTGGAACAGAGTGGAGGAGACCGATAGACAGATGGACCCACGCCTTCACAGAGTTCAGTTTCTTGGCCTCGTGAATGTGGAGAGAGACGCAAACAGCCGTTTCTTGACCAAGAATAAACGCCTTCTGTTATCGTCATTTGTCAGACTAAAATGATGATCTGTCACGTTACTCAACCCTCATTCATCAGTAATTAAGACATGTATCTTTTTCAATGAATGTGCCCCCCCACCCACTTCTAATGTCCCCTTGTTCCTAAAGTATCCACCACCTTTCTGTCAGAACACTCTTTGAGGCCAAACACAATGAAGAAAAGCCAATCGTACAAACACATAACAAACATCGGTGGTGTCAGATATTGCAGTCACACAGCCAGAGACTATTGATCATGTGCTCGTGAAACGAAGCGGACACATATTTGGCAGAGGCTAACATGCGGGGACAGGCTCTCTGCCGGCGCCGCGATTGAAGGCAAAGAAAGCAATTGGCCTCCGTGGTCATCTGTCTCCCCCTCCGACCGGGATCACTTTATTGACACGAGTAATGCAGGAAGCCAAAGAAGGCCGCTTGGCTCTGGATGAAGGCTGCCTTTTCTTCATTGGCTAATACGGCCGCTGATGCCATGACTTGACGTGTGTGTGTGTGTGTCTTTGTGCGTGGGAGCAGAGGCGCTGTATGTCACCTGCAAGCTGCAGAACTGCACCGATGCCAACAAGGGCAAACCATTCCCCGGCTACATTGACCCCAATTCTCTGGTGGTGCAAGATGAGTATGTCTTTGTCCAGGTAGGTAATTGTCCAGTTTGCTCAGTGAAAAACATTCGCGCTGTGCATGAGGCAGAAAGCGAGGCATTTTGTGGGCCGTTTTTCAAGGTCACTTTCACAGAAGTGCCATTAGTGCAGCTGTGTGTTTCCCCGTAGTGGAGAAAAATGCTTGGTTGTTTTTATTTTACGCGTCTCCGAAATGTTTTCATCCAATGATTTCATCAACTTAAGGTGTCAGCCGGAGGGAGGCCGGTCTACTATGTGTCTGCTAAAAGGGACGTCTTTATACCAATGAAGCTGCCCAAGTACACACTGCCCAAGGTAAGAAATATAGCGCCTGACTCAAATTCAATTAACAGACACGCACAAGCTCCTGATGATTATGCACCTGCTTCAAATGTCAACAGCCGATTGAATGTTAGATATTATGAAGGCAGCGGTGAAAGAAGTCCATTCCCTTTCAAACACAGTGTGTGTTTGGAAGAGGTCGGTAGATGGACGGGTCAAACAAACACAGGACTTTCACCCAGGGGATAGCTGTTCGTGTCCCATGTGAAACCAAAAGTCGATGTTCACCGTACTTTTGTAACATATCAGGTACTTAACTGATATAACATACACAAGTTATGTAACAAGCATACTTTTTAAAACCAAACATGTACTTTTCCTGAATCTATCTAAGTAGTTGTGTTGTCTGGTGACAACTTAAATTGGCTGACAACGTTCTAACAAATAATGAATTAATCCTTGGTACGATTTCATATGTAATCATATTCAATTCAGTTTATTTTGTACAGCCCAATATCACAAATTACAAATTCGCCTCAGAGGGCTTTACAATCTGTACACTTGCAACATCCCTGTCCCAGGACCTCACATCAGATCAGGAAAAACTCCCAAGAAATAGAAAAAAAACCTTTCACAGTGAAAAAGGGAAGAAACCTTCAAGAGAGCAACAGAGGAGGATCCCTCTCCCCGGATGGACAGATGTTGTAGATGTCATGTGTACAGAAGGAATCATTACAGAGTTACAACACATTCAATGAATATGACAGAGTGTATGAATAATCACCAATAATATATGAGACTCATCTTCAAATTGAGTTGGTAGTGCTGCAGTTTGTGGTTTTGTAGTTTTCTGCATGGGAAAGCACATAATCTGCTTCCAGCTCTGTTTGCTATGCGGGCTAGAGACGCAGTAAGGCGTTATTCCAGCGCTGGCTGTGCGTGACACTCTCTCTTTGTTATTTATGGGAAAATCAAGGCCAAAAGTAAGTCAGTGTTTTTCACAATTGTTATTCCGTGCTGCTCCATGTGCTCACGGCCTCGCTTGTCACATCCCCGTTGACAATTAGACATGTTTTATTCAATCAAGCCCTGGGCGCCCCGGTTGCTGTCGGCTCATTGCAAGGTGTTTTAGGCACATCCAGAGGTAGACGCAGCACACAGCCAAGCAGCATAATCTCTGCCTAATAAGCTTGACGTAGTAATAATGATTGTTGTATCCTCGTATTAAGAAAACAGAGGATGTACCAATTATTATTGGTATTGAATATAATTAAACCTAGCAAGAGTGTAAAAACACTATACAATCTAAAACATTGTGTATTTCTCATTAAGACACTCGTGTTTTTGATTGTAAGGAGCCATTTCAAACCTTTATAAACGTCAACTGCTAAATAAATTGTATCCAGGTAGCTGCTTATTTATTTTTGAAATAAATACATAAAAAGAAAGAACATTGTTTCCCTCTTACAGAAAATAATGAATTATATATTGAAAAATGTATGTAAACAATACATTCCAAATAAGTATTATGCTCAGTTTCGCACTGTAACATGTCATTTTAATGAGCTCCAAATTATGATTAAAAAAACCTGAACAAAATTTGATGGAATCAATCAAACTTATTTTTTTCTATGAAAAAATATTGAGATATATATTATTGTATGAGAAAGCTTAAAAGAGTGATATTATTTATAAGCTTGCCCAGCCGTACCCACACACACACTTGACCTCTTTGCTAAATTAACAGACGTATTGGGCAAAAGCTGTGGCTTTGGATCAACAGAGTGAGTTACTGAGATAAAAGTCATGAAGTGTGCGCCACAAATAAAAAACAACATTAGGAAGAAAATATGAACCATTATTACTGCGTTATGTATTTTGTATTGTTCTGGTGTTTAATTTGCCTTCTCAGGATCTACATGTGATCAGTACGGATGAGAACCGAGTGGTTGCCGCGGTGCAGGAGTGGAACCAGAACGAAACCTACAACCTGTACGTGTCGGACACGTCAGGGGTCTACTACATCCTGACTCTGGAGAATGTGGTCAGCAGCATGGGCCCCGAGGGCAACGTCATGGTCGACCTTTACGAGGTAAACCTCCTTTCTTCCTTCCTTCCTTCCTTCCCCCACTTATCTACAGCGGGGCTAAGCAGGGTATTCCATATGTCCCTCGCTACATTTCTCAGCTCTTCTTGGGCGACCCAGAGATGATATATTTAATCCCTCGAGCATGTTCTGGGTCTACATCGGGGCCTCGTACCTCTAAAGAGAGGTGTCCAGGAGACATTGTGATCAGATGTCTGTACCACCTCCGCCGACCCCTTTCGAGTTGAAGGAGCAGCGGCTCTTCTCCGACCTCCTGAGCTCTTCACCCTATCTCTATACCGTACGATGGAAGCTCATGTAGGCTGCGGGCGAGAGTCGGAACGTAAAATCGAGAGCGTTGCTTTTTCTGCTCAGCTTCCTCCTCACCACACTAGTGATGCCACATCGAACCTGCTTTCTTCTCCCACTCCGTTTCACCCTCACTGGTGAACAAGACCTTCAAGTCTGAGGCCATGGTTTTCTGCCGGAAATCGGTTGAATTTTATTAAGCCATCCAGGTTGGGAAAGGGTCACTGCCCGAAGCCAGAATCTCAGGGTCTTGTTTATTGAGACGACATGATACAATGTATGCGTCAAGCATCATGCAGGTTGGAAGTTTTTGAAAATGTCATTAATTATTTAAATACAGTGATACTGGACATATTGCCAAAGCCTATTTAAATGTTGAAAGGTATCAAAATCAATTCAATAAGCTCAAACATAAAGTCCTAAATCTCCGTCATTTAGCTTTGTGCTTTTGTTTGTGTTCGCCAAAAGGTGATAGTAGTTTTGTTTCGCTGTTGTCATGTGGTCTCCATGCTGGTGCGTTGTCTTCCTGAGGCCCAGGTCTGTTGGTGGAGCAGGATTGCGAGTTGCCGATTTGCTCATCTCTCTGCAATGCAAAGAAATTGCCATTTATTTTTTTATTATTTCCCTGCATGGATTATTTGTAATTTTCTTCTTGACATGTAGGAGCATTTTACAGAACTCTGCATTCATGTTCCTAAAGTTTTTTTTTTATCCCATTGAAGATCATCTTGTTCTGTAGCTGGACCCAACATAGGGTACAATTGGTTAATAACACACCCAATGAGTTTTATCTAAATTCCAAGTGGTATTTCAGTTTGGATACTTTTTTTAAATTGTACATTGAGTTTTTTCTTTCAGTTTTGACATGCATCATCAAAGTGTCTAGTTGAACTTGTTTCTGAACCTAGAGGTTATTGTAGTGTGTGCAATTACTTTTGTCCTTTGGGGGTTCACTGTCAGGGCCCAGGTATGACAGTACTGCTCCCTGCTTGGGGGGCAGCAGGGCAGAACGATCAGGCATTTCACTTCCTGATTGTGGAGACACACAGAGGGCACTTTTATATTACAGTAGCCCATTACTTCATATACATATTAGACTTAGGCTAGCAATTTGGGGAGGATATAGGCTATGTGATTTGGAAGTTTGCTTTACAAATTTGACCACACCAAAATGTATCGCAATGAGATATCAACAATTGTTTAACGATTTTTGATAAGATTGAACCAATGATGATGAAACAGACATTTTCGTATGTTTTACTACATTCAAAATGGAGGCAAATCTAAGTAGGCGGAGCTTATGGCCATAATGATGTTTTTGTGGATCAGGTCAAAGCGTACATGTATGAACAATTTCTAGACAATCGGTCATTGGGTGCAAAAAGTGTGGCCTTTTGAACGAAAATACATTCAAGGGAGCGCTAGAGAGCAACTATATTTTGTACCCAAATGCGAGACCTCGAACATATCAAATTGTTCGCCAGTTCTGATATGAATGTCAAATTTAACAACTTTTGGGATATGATAAAGCCCCCAAAATGGCAGAAAACCTTAGAGGAGAATACTAATAACTCCTTGAAATTCAATAGGTTCCTCTACGACAAAGACGTCACGAGGACCCCATTTATTACACATGGATATGAGTTGAATAGTGCAAAGCCTTTGGCGATTGGAATCCTGAAGTAGGATAATAGAAGGGCAGTGATGCCGAGTTCAGATGAGGCAGCATCCCCTGGAATCTAGACACAGGGTGGTGGTGGTGAGGGAGTTACTGCAATCTGATGATGAATGAGGAGCAGGTCTGAATGCTGACTGGAGGTGACTGGGTGGAGGAGGGTCACATCCCATTTATGCTGAAATGGCAACTGATAGCAGCAGAGAGGAGAACATTTCAAAAATCTGACAGCAACGATGTGATTGGCTTTAGAAAACTGTGCAAAATATGGTTGGTTAATTAAAAATAAATGCCCCCAATCAGGTGACAGATTAATAACTAGAGCCTGAGAGATTATGAATGAAAAGGAATGCAAAAAGTCTAAGACAGTTTTGGAATAAACACGATTTGCCTTCTACTGAAGACAGTGGTTGCTGAGGATACTTGCCCAGATTACTATTCACACCTAAGTAATTGTTCGGGTCAAATTTGTCTCTTTTGTGTAGACACACGAGAGGTTATGAATCCATGAATCCTGACGTCAGGACAATAACTTCACTCCAAACTTGTTTTCATATTGCCAATTGGAATTTCTTGTCCGTGGGTTTGAGCATTGTGTTCATGATGGCGCATGCTTTTTTACATTTGAGGGCCAGCAGTAGCTGATGGAGCTCTTGCTCAGAAATTGTGGAGTCTAATGGATGTGGGTTGTCCTTAATAGCCAGTGTACAACTTTTCATGAATGTGTGATTGCTCTGTATTTGGATTGATTTGAACAGGATGGTAAAGCGTTTCAAACTGTGTCATCCATACATCACTGTTTTGTCTTGCCAATTCCTCATGCCAGGATTTATCCCGGATTAGCTTTACCCCAATATTTCTACAGTCTGCATTAAATCTGTTGTTTTTCATTTGTGGTTATGATCAGTTTAGCGGACTATATTGTTTACTGCTAGATTGCTTTCTTCTTCTTGTGAGAGTTTATCGAGTTTGGTTTTGTATTCATGGATTTTTTCCTGCTTTTGTTCTGCACCGTTTTGGTCCCATCTGTATGCATTTCTAATGGCGTACAGCTTCCTATGTTGTATCTGTAATATGTGTCTGATATTCTAATAACCAGGGTAATTTAGCAGGTGGGGTCAATGTCTAATGCCATATCATCTACAGTGCTGTGGGTGACATTATCTGTAACGCCCCATTCTGTGTCTCCGTCTTGATTGTTCATTCCCTACCACTGCCCCTGATTGTTTGGTTGGTTTGTAATGTCATGGGTTGTCATGGGGTGAAGCTCAGGTGCAGAGAAAACAGGGCTGGACAGGTTTAAATCGAAAGAAAATGTTTTACTCGAGGAAAAAGGTTGAACTGTTATGTGTAGCACGGAGATCGAACCCAAACGCACACTGACACAACAGCTTGAATTCCAACCAGTGCTCTTTATTCCATAGACACGGTAAGGATGGACAAGGTAAATCAGAACAACAAAGTTACAGGAGTCTTGTGGGCCAATGTCTCTCGCTAGTCGCTCCGAGGTCGGGAGGGAAGCTCGACCGACAATCAAGGTCAATTGTTAGTTCCCCTGAGGTCGGGAAGGAAACTCGACCGAACACTAAAAAAACACAGGAAGAGTTGGCAACCTTACCACAGGTACAAGCAGGCGTCTACAGGTGAACTCCGGGAGAACAATCCGGACAGCCTCTTCACTCAGGTGATGACCGAATCTCTACACTGAGTGGCAACAGAGATTATGACAAGTTAAAGGATCAGGATGAAAAAACTCACAGGGAGAGTTGACAGACTTACGGACCGGCTTCGGGTAGGTAATTGTGACAAGTGTCTCGCCGTCACTAGTAGGTTCCCCCTTCAAGCACCATGGAATGATCAGTCGGATTGATATTCGTAATATATTTTATTGTTCCGGACCGCAGACCGTGTCTCTGCTCAGCACTCCACCCCTGTCTTCAGTCCATCCAGCTCATTTTGAAGACAAAGCCTCGCAGATACACAAACACAGATTGTCATCAGCTGGTCTGATTGTCATCAGACCAGCTGATGACAATCAGACACCGTTCCCTGAACCACACCCCCGCTCCACCCACTCTGCAGCCGAGCCTTAACGGCCACATACCTCCACCGCCCGACTTAGGCCGGGGCAACATCCGGCCTAACCTACTCCCCCTCCCCCCCATGAGAGCGGGAGAGGAAGTCGGCCATGACCATCTGTGTCCCCGGCCTATGGATCACCTTGAAATTAAAAGGCTGTAAAGCCAGATACCACCGAGTGATTCGGGCGTTGGTATCTTTCATGCGGTGGAGCCATTGGAGCGGGGCGTGGTCCGACCAGAGGGTGAATGAGCGTCCCAGGAGGTAGTAGCGCAGGGAGTCGACCACCCACCGGATGGCCAGGCACTTCTTCTCCACCGTGCTGTACCTGCCCTCCCTCTCTGACAGCTTGCGGCTGATGTACAGCACGGGGCGGTCAACCCCCTCTACCTGCTGGGACAAAACGGCCCCCAGCCCTCTGTTCGACGCATCAGTCTGCAGAGTAAAAGGGAGAGAGAAGTCAGGTGTGTGAAGGAGTGGTTCCCCACAGAGAGCTTGCTTTACCTCCTCAAACACCAACTGGCACCGCTCCGTCCACTGGACCGGATCTGAGGCACCTTTCCAGGTCAGGTCAGTCATGGGGCTGGTCAGCTCCGCAAAGTTCGGGATGAACCGCCTGTAATAGCCCGCCAGCTCCAAAAACTGCCTCACCTCTTTTTTAGTCTTGGGCCGCGGGCAGGCTGCGATGGCGGCGGTCTTGTCCACCTGAGGGTGCACCTGCCCGGCGCCCAAGTGGTAACCCAGATACCGTACCTCCCTCCGTCCAACTGCACACTTCCCCGGGTTGGCCGTAAGCCCCGCCTGCCTCAGGGACTCCAGCACCGCGCCCACCCGCTGCACATGCTCCGCCCAGGTGGTGCTGTGTATGATCACATCATCCAGGTAGGCGGCAGCATATGCAGTGTGCGGACGCAGCACCCGGTCCATGAGGCGTTGAAAGGTGGCTGGGGCCCCGAACAACCCAAAGGGAAGCGTGGTGAATTGGTATAACCCAAACGGAGTGGAGAAGGCCGTTTTTTCCTTAGACTCTGGCGACAGAGGAATCTGCCAGTAGCCCTTGTTTAAATCCAGTGTTGTAAAGAAACACGCAGTGCCCAGTCGGTCCAGGAGCTCGTCGACCCGGGGCATTGGGTAAGCATCGAACCGTGACACATCGTTCACCCTGCGATAGTCCACGCAGAACCGTATAGACCCATCCTTCTTGACCACAAGAACAATGGGGCTACACCAGGCACTGTGGGACTCTTCTATTACCCCCATCTCCAGCATTGCAGCCAATTCCCGCTGAACCACCTTTCTCTTGTGTTCCGGCAACCTGTAGGGTCGTGACCGCACTGTCACGCCCGGAGGAGTCTCAATCTCGTGTTCTATGAGGTTTGTGCGTCCTGGAAGGAGAGAGAACACATCAGCAAACTGCTCTTGCAACCGGGCAATGTCTGTTTTCTGGGTCCCGGAGAGACGGTCTTCACAAAGGAGCGAGGCCGGATTAGTGGATTTTGGGACCTCAGGCCCCAGCTCCTCTCTCTCAGATACCGAGGACACCAGAGAAACAGACTCCGCCTCCCTCCATGCTTTTAGGAGGTTGAGGTGGTAAATCTGTGTAGCTCCGCCCCTATCAGAACGCACCACCTCATAGTCGACATCCCCCACTCGCCGTGTGACCACAAAGGGCCCTTGCCACTTGGCGAGGAGTTTAGAGCTGGAAGAAGGAAGCAATACAAGTACCTTCTCTCCCGGTGTGAATTGTCTCAGCCTGGCACCTCTGTTGTACAGCCGCTGCTGACGCTCCTGGGCCTGGAGCAAATTCTCACGTGACAGCTGACCCAGTGTGTGGAGCTTTGCTCGCAGGTCCAGGATGTGTTGGATCTTGTTTTTATTGGTGCTCGGCCCCTCCTCACAGTTTTCTTTAATGAGGTCGAGCACCCCCCGTGGAGTCCTGCCGAACAAAAGTTCAAAGGGAGAAAATCCCGTGGAGGCCTGGGGAACCTCCCGTACTGCAAACAACAGAGAGTCAAGCCATTTATCCCAATTACGTTCATCGTCATTAATAAATTTACGGATCATGGACTTCAAAGTCTTATTCAGATGCTCCACCAAACCGTCGGTCTGTGGGTGGTACACACTGGTCCGAATAGACTTGATGCCCAGTAACCCGTAAAGTTCTCTCAGTGTTCTTGACATGAACTGGGTGCCCTGGTCAGTCAGAATCTCTTTCGGGATTCCGACTCGGGAGATGACCTGAAACAGCGCCTGCGCGACACTCTTTGCAGAAATGTTGCGCAAGGGCACCGCCTCCGGGTATCGTGTTGCGTAATCCACGAAGACTAACACAAAGCGATATCCGCGTGCACTCCGGTGAAATGGCCTGATGAGGTCCATAGCGATTCGCTCAAATGGAACCTCCATTAATGGCAGAGGGCGCAAAGGTGCCCTCGGAATGGCCGGAGGGTTTACCAATTGACACTCCGGGCAGGACGCACACCAACGGCGCACATCCGCCCGGATGCCCGGCCAATAGAATCGGGTCATTATCCGGTCCAGAGTTTTATCATATCCCATGTGACCAGCCATTGGGTTATAGTGAGCCGCCTGGAAAACCATTTCCCGGCGGCTGTTCGGCACCAGCAACTGGGTGCTTTCCTGCCCTGTGTGAGTGTCACGTCTCACTCTGTACAGTCTGTCCCTGATCAATGTAAAGTGCGGATATGTCTGCACTGCGTCAGGGCGCACCAGCTGACCATCAATTCGTATCACTTGGTCAAAGGCTGAGCGTAGATTATCGTCCCGAGACTGCTCGAGTGGAAAATCTTCCATGGAGTGAAACTCGGGAGCCGGAGGAGTCTCCCTAGGAGGCTCCGCCGGTTCCCCGTCTGCAGTGTCGGACAACCTCGTGTCACCGCTGAGCACGGCGCACACACCGCATGACCCTGTCTGCCGTGAACGCACCCCCGCAGCCTTCCCCATTAACTTGTCAAAGCCCGGCCAATCGGTTCCCAAGATTAAGGGGTGCGTAAGGCGGGAGCTAACCGCAACCTTCACGTTCTGCTTTTTCCCCCTGTGTCTAATTTCCACTGACACTATGGGATACTCGTGAATGTCCCCATGCACACACCTTATCTTCACCCACAATGCCTCCACCAATGCCCCTGGTCGAACCAGGCTCTGGTGGATCAAAGACTGTGTACAGCCGGAATCCACCATTGCCTGATGTACACCCCCCTGGATTCTTACCGGACCTGGATGTCGCTCCCGGACCTGGGGAGGGCGTTGGAGAGCCGGCAACCCGGATCACCTGGCCCACCTCCATCAGCGGACACTCCCACCGGACGTGTCTGGGCTGTCTGCACCTCCAACACGCCTGCCCTGGTGTTTGAGGGACTACCTGTGGGTTGGGAAGGGTGCCGGTGTTTGCTGGGGCCTGTATGGGTCGCGTCGGCCTGTCCGGAGCCAGTGAGCTGTCGCTGTCCACCTGCCCGCCGGGGTGTACCGCCAGGTGATCCTCCGCCCGTGCAATGGCGGCCTCCAGCGACGTGGGGCCGTGACAGCGGACCCACTCTGCTGTTCCGGTCGGCAGCCCCTCCACGAACTGCTCCATGACGACCTTCTCCACCGCCGCCTGCGCCCCTCCGGAGTTCCCGGGCTGTAGCCATCTGGTGGCGGCGTCCTTCAGCTGGTGTGCGTAGGCAAATGGCCGGTCCTTGGGTCCCAGCGTTGACTCCCGGAACCTCCGCTGGTGGTCCTGCGGAGTCAGTCCCAGCCGATCGATGACGGCTTTACGCACGGCTGCGTAATCGCGCCGCGCTGTCGGGGACAGCGACAGCGCCGCTGTCTGCGCCTCCCCGGTGAGAAGAGGCAGTAGACGGACCGCCCACTCCCCCGCCGGCCAGCCACACGCCTCCGCCGTCACCTCAAACATCTCCAGAAATGATTGGACTTCGTCTGCCGTTGTCATCTTAGAGACCTCCACCCCCGCCAAGGGTGGAGGGTTCGGTGGAGCCGCAGCTGTCCGGGCGGCGAGCCGTTCCAGTGCTTTCGTCTGCCTCTCTGCCTGGGCCAGTAGTGTCCCCAAGAGTTGCCGGTTCGCCTCTGCCTGGTCCCGCTGTATAGCTGCCATCCCCTCCAGCATCTGACCCAGCGCCATCAAAAGCTGGGTCGGCAGATCCGAGTGTTGCTGGCTGCTCTCCATGTGCTTTTCCCCCCAAAAATTTTTGTTGTTTTTTTTCAAAGAAAAAAGGCTCCACGTTTGGCTCCAGTGTGACAAGTGTCTCGCCGTCACTAGTAGGTTCCCCCTTCAAGCACCATGGAATGATCAGTCGGATTGATATTCGTAATATATTTTATTGTTCCGGACCGCAGACCGTGTCTCTGCTCAGCACTCCACTCCTGTCTTCAGTCCATCCAGCTCCTTTTGAAGACAAAGCCTCGCAGATACACAAACAACCTTCTTGACCCTCACCAGTCTGGATTCAAGGCCGGCCACTCAACAGAGACTGCCCTCCTTGCTGTCTCTGAGCAGCTTCACACTGCTAGAGCAGCCTCTCTCTCCTCTGTCCTTATCCTTCTAGACCTTTCTGCAGCATTTGACACCGTGAACCACCAGATCCTTATCTCTTCTCTTCAGGACCTGGGGATCTCAGGCACTGCACTCGCGCTTTTCTCTTCCTACCTTAACGACCGCACTTACCGGGTAACTTGGAGAGGATCGGTGTCTGATCCTTGTCCTCTCACTACTGGGGTTCCTCAAGGCTCCGTCCTGGGTCCCCTGCTCTTCTCTCTGTACACAAATTCTCTCGGCTCTGTCATTCGTTCGCATGGCTTCTCCTACCATAGCTATGCTGATGACACCCAACTGATCTTCTCGTTTCCACCGGCCGAAACACGGGTGGCGGCGCGAATCTCTGCCTGTCTGACCGACATCTCTCAGTGGATGTCTGCTCACTACCTAAAGATCAACCCTGACAAGACCGAGCTACTATTCCTTCCAGGGAAAGGCTCCCCCACCCATGACCTGACTACCACCTTCAACAGCTCTGTGTTGGCCCCTACCCTGACTGCCAGGAACCTCGGGGTGACACGAGACAGTCCACTCTCCCTGACGGCCAACATCGCTGCGACGACGCGTTCCTGTAGGTACATGCTGCACAACATCAGGAGAATACGGCCTCTTCTTACTCAGAAGGCGGCACAGGTTCTGGTCCAGGCTCTGGTCATTTCACGCCTCGACTACTGCAACTCCCTCCTGGCTGGTCTACCCGCTAAGGCCATCCGACCTCTGCAGCTCATCCAGAATGCAGCAGCTCGACTGGTCTTCAGCCTCCCGAAATTCACCCAGACCACTCCGCTCCTTCGATCTCTTCACTGGTTACCGGTGGCTGCCCGCATCCGCTTCAAAACACTGGTTCTGGCGTGCCGTGCTCTAAACGGATCGGGCCCCGTCTACATCCGGGATATGGTCACACCGTACACCCCGGCACGTTCGCTCCGCTCGGCAACAGCCAATCGTCTTGTGCCTCCTGCACCTCGAGCTAATCACTCGAAATCCAGACTGTTTGTTGTCCTGGCTCCTCAGTGGTGGAATGAGATCCCCACTGACATCAGGACAGCAGAAAGTCTCTACATCTTCCGCCTGAGACTGAAAACACATCTTTTACGACTATATCTGGATTAAAACACAGATTTGCACTTCAGTGGCACTGGGATGGCACTTATTGTGGTGCTTTTGTGGTTCGACTGAGTTGAGGAAGTGTTGCTTCCTGTGTTCTTGTTGTTCTTGGTTTATACTCTAGGTTGAAATGCACTTATTGGAAGTCGCTTTGGATAAAAGCGTCTGCTAAATGACATGTAATGTAATGTAAAAACACAGATTGTCATCAGCTGGTCTGATTGTCATCAGACCAGCTGATGACAATCAGACACCATTCCCTGAACCACACCCACTCTGCAGCCGAGCCTTAACACCCCCCCCCCCCGCTGCCACAGTAATCAAACGAACTGACGGTGAGCTAGAGCAGGACCGGGGTACTTAAGCCAGCTGGAGATGATCAGGGGAGATGAGCCCCAGCTGGCTCTTCTAGAGGGAGGCATGACAGTGGGCGGAGTTCGGAGGAGAGAAACTGCGGGGTGAGATGAAAACAAAAACAAAAGTACATGGCACAATGACAACACACATGAGAAGAGGAGGTCAGGGGACAACAGAGGAGAAAAACAGCAGGAGCAGATGGGGATCCTAACATGAACAAAGGAACACTGGGAAAACTGACAGGAATCGACCAAGACAGGAATATGTGACACTCGTAAAGACACTACTAGAGATATAAGTAAATACAGACAACAGACCAACAGGAGACAAGTGAAAGACTTGCACAATATATAGGGGTGAAAACAGGTGTACGGCATGATACAATCAGCGAGACAGAGGAGTCCCCGAGGGCAGGTACAGGGAATGAAACAATCAGAGGAACGAGTGGCTGAGGGCAGGTGAATGGAATGAAACAATCAAGGACACAGGAGTGGCTGAGGGCAGGTGAAGGGAATGAAACAATCAAAGACACAGAGGAGTGGCTGAGGGCAGGTGCAGGGAATGAACAATCAAGACACAGACACAGGGGCTGTGTCTACTACCGGACACTTTACGAAGTACACTGCAATACAGTGCACTGACATCTGTAGTGCACTCCGTGGCTGATAAGTGCTGTATCAAATGGAACACTTACGTTAACCACTTGGCGGAAGTGACGGACGCAAATCTGTTCACGGCACCCGCGAAATTAAGCCGGGAGTGACGTACGCAAATCTGCTTGCGATACCCGCGAAACTTAAAGTGACAAAATGAATGCACTTCTTGCCCTCTTTTTGTCCCTTGTTTACCCCTTTCTCCACCCCATGTGGAATTTACGGTCCACCCCATTTGCTGTCTGTAGCTTCGTGGTCTACCGCTTGTGCTACCGTAGCCATCTCGTCCGCCATTGTTTTAGAAATAAAATGAAAAGCTGGCGAAAGGGCTCCTCCTCTTCCGCTACGTAGCCAAGATGGCGTCCGTTTAGGGCGAGTAGTGTCCATCGATTTACACTGCATTTTTTGCCCGTTTGCAGTGCGCCATCCGGGTACTTTCAGTGTACTGAATTCTGCTGGTTTTGTCAGTGTGGCGCCCTAAGCACTGAAAGTCAGTGCTCGAAGTGCTCAAGTGTCCGGTAGTAGACACAGCCCTGGTGTTTATCAATACACGTTCTTCTCTGTACCTGTGGTCCCGTGGACTTGTAAAACGTTATCATATATATATATATATATATATATACAAATAGTATTTTATTTGGTACACAATATATACAATTATATGTGTATCATTATTGTATTTTCAATTGTGTGTATATAAATATATATATATATTTATATATTTCCACACACATACAATTCAAAATAAAATAACTATGTTTCAAGGATAATGAAAAAAGCAGGGTTGTCATATTTTGATAGTAAAAAATAATGTAGAGTGAATAATTGAAGTAAACTCATGAGCAAGAACAGCTGATGTGGTGAAGTCATCAAGTCAGCTGCTGTTCCAATCACAGTAAGACCGTCCTGCGTCCTCCCGTCCTTTGGAGTCTGGACTCCCAAGAACAAACTCCCTAGTCCAAACTCCAAAAGAACACAAGTCTGTACACGGCATACTTGGAATTGATAAACGGCCACAGAGGAGACACAAATACACAGAACAGGGCGTTACAGGATCTGCTTTACATCATCTCGCCTGCAGAATGAGGTCGACATTTTTAAGGTTTGTTTTGAATTCAAGAGCTAAGCTCTTCAGCCCGAAGCTTGAAGATTCTCACTCCTTCATTCAGAGTCCACTCGTCCTCGGAGGGCCTCTGCATAGCTCTCTGGTCTGGACAAGTTGGCTTCTTTTTATATGAACTTTGCTTTAGATTTCCATTGGTATGCCGTACATGAGGCCTACCCCCACTCCAAGCCTAGGTCAGCAGCATTAATTTTGGCCATTTTCTTCTTTTTAAGTAGCAGTATCAAATAAAAGCCTGCTTGATGAGAGCTCAGCCCACAAGTATATTATGAACACTGATCAATATTTTAGAGCTAGGAGGCAGATGATGTTTTGTCATTTTGGATACAGCCCCTGCTGCTGTAGGCCAACAGTCTTCAGAGCACATTGTGTGAATACGAAGCAGCTTCAAAGTGCTGACATCAACAGAGGCAAGAGGGGATTCTGCCAGGGATATAGATTTTTTTTGGAGGCTGAGATTATTTCATTCTTTGATGAATAACTGCAGTTATTACTTTACAAAATGCACCTAATCCAAAAAGAAAAAGAAGTGTGCTAGGGGCTAATGTTGCCTTGGTGTAGCAGCACCTAACATCTTCCAAAACAATATTTCTGAATCAGATATGTAAGCTGTCGGTGTCTTGCTGTGGCCTCGGCGATATAATAAAATCTCCTGTCTTGATTGGGGTCACCACCCAAAACATAGTTTATGCTAAATCTCTCCTCCAAGGGAGACTGAAGTATCTGTCAATTACTAAAACGACTGACACTGACTCAGTTCCGTATCCCTGAGTTTCTCCTGGGGGCCTCCAACAAGGAGTCCGATTCATTTAAGGCACATATTGATAACTCAAAAGTCCCCAGACAGTCAATCATTTCCCACTCAGCGTTTGTTTTAGTTGAGAATACAGAAGAGGTAAGCGTGCGTGGCTGCATCGACCCAGGGGCTTGTAATTTGCTTTGCAGTCTTGGCATACAGCTTCTCCGACGTGACTCGGGAGATATGGAAATGCAACGATAAAATCTTTTGGACATGTGAAGTGTGCGTGTGTTACCATTTGCATTTGTGAGCTGTTTCTCTTTCTGAATTCCTCAGGTAGCGGGAATAAAGGGGATGTTCCTAGCCAACAAAATGACGGATACCCAAGTGAAGACGCACATCACCTACAACAGAGGCAGGGACTGGAGTTTACTTCAGGCGCCGAGCAAGGACCTGAGGGGCAACAGTATCCACTGTGTGCTCGTAAGTGTCTGCAAGCATACATGGTTTTGTGTGTGTGTGTGTGTGTCCGTCAAAGAGAGGCCCTGACAGGAGTTGACTGATCCCAGCAGCAATGAGAGGCCAAGCTCAGAAAGAGCAGCGCTCGTCAAAGCTGAGGGCTCTGAGGCTGCTGAGCTGAAAGGTCAGCCATTTTGATTCAGTCCAATAAACTGACCTCCCATTTAAAAAAGCAAAGACAAAGAGGTGTCAGACAGAAAAGCAGACCTTGAAAGTTGCTTCTCATAGTCTCGCCTTGCTTCTACTCAAAGGCCAAGGTTTGACAGAGTAAAGAATCTAACTGCATCTCCATTTAACTACGGATGTGTTGTTTTGCCGGTGAAGCCCACCCACTGCCGGATCAAGATGTTGCTGTCGATTTGATGGTTTGTGTCTCTGCTGCACATCTTATGAAAAGTATCTCACCTTTTTTATTTTTATAAACCAATTAGTGATTCTGTGGCATGCCTCGCCTTCTATCCATATTATACAGTCATTTGTTAGGAAATGTCAGGGTTTTAATAAACCTCCAAACAGCCCGTCACAATGTGGCCTGCACTACTGGCATTTTGCTGGGTCGTAATGAGAATTGTGTCGGTAAAGGTTAACCCAATCAAAATTAATGGTGAAACCAGCCAATGGGGAAATGGTGTTTGTCATCAAACTCTCTACTTGGGAGAGTTGTGCATCAGAGTCGATGCTACAGACATTTTATTCAGTGCCGTCTTTTGAAGGTCTTTAGCATAATAGTTTTGATAACTGAGTTTGTGATGTTCTTCTCTGCAGCCGTACTGTTCATTACATCTCCATCTCCATGTGTCTGCGAATCCCTACACATCTGGAAACATAGCCAGCAGGGACACGGCGCCTGGGATCATTGTAGCATCAGGTAGGTGAGAGGGAATCTCTTTTGAGTGACATGTTTCTCTCCTTGCAATAAAAAAAAAAATGTAATTACAATTTTAAAATAAACCTCTCGTCGAAACCCTTTCTGAGATTTGGGGTGTACATAGTCTGAAAGCTGGGAGCCTGAAAAGGTGTAGAATGTCCATTCACAATACTTGCAAATCCATGCTGTGATGTGACATCGAAAACCTTTGACATTGTCAATATTCTCATGGATACATCTTCTGAACGCCCTCAGCCTGGAGTTTGTGGTTGTACAGTTTATCCTAGAGGTCACAACAGGTCGCCATATACACTTAGGTCAAGATTCCACAAATGGTGTGCAGCTTTAAGACCGAGCCTCTTGAAGAAGTCATGTCGCCGGGATCACCAGCTAACCTGCTGTTCTCTGAGGCACAGAGTGAAACCAACTTGACATTTAACTATTATAACAAAATGTGCACACATTGAAGAAAGCCCCAAACGAATGTTAAGAGAAAGCATGCTGTAGAAATGGTGTGTTGTTACTTTGCTTCAGGTTTATTCAGCTCAGCTCTCGACTCTGATCATTTCACCGCTGCACTGCACCTTTAAATTGTGCATTCTGCTATGCGATTGCATTCGGCTGTTTGCAGGTTGTTGCTCTTCATTTCGGTTTCCAATAGTCCGTCGCTGTTCAGCATCAGTACACTCCCACAGGCAGCTGGCAACATGCATGTGTCACCTCAATTTTGAAAAGGAGCAAATGACCGAACAAAAAAACAATATAATCCTCAGGAACAATGACGCTCTCTTGTTGTTCCTGAGAACACGTGAGCGAGCAAAGAGTCAGGGGAGAGACAACAAGGAAATGGAGGAATATGAGATCAGCAGTCCCCTCAGGTGAATTCACACCTCAGTAATATCTACTCCCGCATGGACCGACACTGTCAATAACACATCAGCACACGCCTCAGGTGTCTGGACCTTTGTGAAACATTGTGAATTAAACAGGTTTCAGGGATGTGAGAATAAAACAAGCGACTGATTTAGTTTGATCTCTGCCATTATTCAAACTACAAAATGGCCAAAACGAAAAAGAGCGCGAGGTAATCTGGTATAATGAATTGTAAAATAACAGTCTCAATGGGGAGTTTGCGTCCCTTCTGAGATTTTTTTTTTTACATCCTGGGTCTAATTGTGGTATATAGTTTGACTGGCCAAGGTCAGAAGTCATAGCTGATTTGAATTGTGCATCCTTTGAAACCGCTATCCGTCCCATCTCAACGCCTGGTTCATAAAAGGTGTTGATACATTATATTACAGCGCAAACACGGCAATCAAAGATGATCTGAGAATGTACTGCTTCAGATTGAGATTATCCATGTGACAAAGTACACACGTTGCAGTAGCGCCAAGAACTCAGCGTGAAGAACAAACGGCAGAGGGGAAAAAGAGAATTGAAATGTGCAGCTGCAGGTCGACCGACGATGGGGACAACGATGGGGACAACAGTTTTCTCATCTGTCTGAGCTGCTGCAGTTTTCAAACGCCTTCAGACTGTAAAATAAATAAGTGTCCTTGTTTTTATTGCACTTCACTTAACGACAGCCTGAGACTTTATTGCAGTCAACACATACATGCTGGATCTTACATGGACCGTGACCTCTGCATTTAAAGCAAGAGCGGGCTGCTGTGATGCACCCGGAGAGCATCTCTCAGTGGGCAGCGCCTTGGCTCAGGGTCGCTTCTGCATGCAGACGGTAGGAGCCAGGATTAAATCGATTCGACCCCGCTGAGTCTGTGTTTGATTGTATTTTTAGGCTTTTTGTTTTGGCTTTGTCTGTCAATCCGTCCGACCGGACGTCCTTTCTTGTAAACTCGAGATGTCAGCAGTGTCTGGAGGGAATCAGTCTGGACCCGTCTGGACGGAAGGATGAACTGATGGCATTTTAGCTTTTAAAAGGTCCACGGTCACCATAAAATTCATATGTTATATTCATATCGTTTAAGATTAGATTTAAGACTTTCCTCTTTGACAGAGCTTATAGTTAGGGCTGAATCAGCTTTGCCCTGGTCCAGCCCCTTGATATGCTGCTATAGGCTTATAGCTGCCGGGGGACGTTTTAGGATGCACTGAGCACCTCTCTCCTCTTTTTTCTCTCCTTAGGGATGAATTTTCATCTCTCAATCACACGTTACTAACTCTGCTTTCTCCCCGGAGTCCTTTTGACTTCACGTCTCATGGGGTCATTGGACCCTATGAGACGGCATAGATCATATCTGCTGATGGATCATCGAGGTCTGGGTCGTGGAATTCCTGCTACCGACTACGCCACTGTCCTGTTGAGACTCCGCCCACTGTTGAGACTCCGCCCACTCCGCCTCTCTACCGCCATCTGCCTGATGGATCGTGGAGGTCTCCATCGTGGAATATGCCTACTATGAACTATTCATACACTCTGTCACATTCATTGAATGTATTTAAACTCTAAATCTGTCCTTCTGTACACATTACATCTATTGCACCTGTCCATCCTGGAGAGGGATCCTCCTCTGTTGCTCTCCTGAAGGTTTCTTCCCTTTTTTTCCCCCTGAAGGGTTATTTGGGAGTTTTTCCTGATCCGATGCGAGGTTTTGGGGCAGGGATGTCTCTGTGTACAGATTGTAAAGCACTCCGAGACAAATTTGTAATTTGTGAAATTGGGCTATAAAAATAAACTGAATTGAATTGAATTGAATATGTAAATGATGACAATTTCACACAAATGTGTAGTATAAGAACGCGATGAAGGGATTGTAGACAAACATGGATGTACTCTGCAACATGCCAGGTCGGAGGAGCCATGCGGGGGCTGTCGTCTTGTAAATCTGTGCAGGGGCTCTGCTCAAGCTCCACGTCTTCACTTTGTCTTTATGGAGTGCAATAACAGCAGCCTGCAAAGCACTCACCTGTGGCGAGTTGCACACACAAACACACACACACACACTGAACCTCTTCATCACCACAGTAAAGTGAGAGCATCACCCACTGGAGTTCAGCAAAATGGAGATTGTTAAGCTGGTGTAGGCTTGTTCTCTAAATGTAGGGACTTTATTTCCAGGGGACAAGCATGCCTCGGAATCACTTCCGGTACTTTCCAGTCTTGCGTTTAACCACCTGGCACCAATTACAGGCTAAATTAAAGCAATTACAGCAGTCTGCGCCGCATTAGGAAAGCTTGTCTTAATAAACTGAAAGATGAATACAGTAATCTGGATTTATTGGCTAATTTAGGGGTTTGTGCAAATGTCGCACTGCACAGTCGATCTTCTGGAGCCCTGTAATTACAGACACAGTTTGCAGCTGCAGGCTGGAGCCCCCTGCTGTAATACCACTGCTGGTCTGAAGGCTCTTCTTAAACTATTTGAGGTTCATTTGATCTCAAATAGAATTCCTTTCCGGTGTCTGCATATGTCAACATCCTAGTCAACCGCTCACTGTGGATGTGTCCTCTGCCTGTCTGCCGCCTCACCTCCAGGCTCCATCGGCTCGGAGCTGTCCTCCAGCAACATCAGCGTGTTCGTCGCCTCGGACGCAGGAAACACGTGGAGACAGGTGAGGGTGCTGTTTGATCGTAATTATACCGACCACTATTGTGCATCAGCATCTTTCCAAAAGACGATTAACAGGTTTTGAAAATAATTGTGGTAACAGGCTCAACTTTCCAGCTTGACATCCGGTTGGATTACGTATGTGTGCCGATGTTGTTCGGATCCCCTTTTTTTACCATTTTCAATAAATCCAAATAGTATACCAACTGTTAAAGCGATGGTTGGTAATGCATTGTAGAAACCTTTTTATTTATTTGTTAAATGTGTCTTTTGATCCAACTGGCGTCAAATGCCAAAACTTGATCAGTGATCCTAAGCTTCAGCCCATGATGCTCTACGTTCCCCTATTGAACCAGTTGTATGACGAGTCAGGCATAAATAGTTTCCAAAATAAACGTCAGTCTTTCCAGGAAGGGTTTAGGGAAACAATAAGATGAGGGTTGATTCAGATGCCATGGGGCACTGACCATGTGAGGCCGGGTCGGGATGTCCCATCCCATCATTTCACCTGGCACAAAGGATCTCGCTGCCGTCCCTGCAGTCTTTCACAAACTGCTATCTTCACAGCTGCGCGTAATAACAATCGCCATGTTCGTTGGTTATGTACATAATGATGATGTTGGGGGAGTCGCTCTGGAGGGAAGCCTGAAGGGAGCGTCTGTCAGTGTTGCAGATACTTTCACAGGAGACGAGTTGGCAACACTGCGCTGTTTTTTTTTCTAGGTGGATGCTTTCAAAATCTAGTTAACTTGTACTGGTTCCTCCGATGTCCCAGGATTAATTATACCTATTAGTATGTTATGTTTTAATTCCAGCGTGGACTGTAGGCTAACCGCACCGGACAAATTATTATATTTATAACAATAGTCCCAACCACTGGAGGACATTAATGCAAGGGCAGCTTTAATGTTTTATATTTCATAATTACAACGTGTACTCGGATCAAACAAATAACACGTATGTATACAGTGTGTGTATATATGCATGACATTTTTGTTTTTTAATTGCATTAAAATACAGCTACATACGTACAGTATTTTTAAATCACTCATTTATTAGCAGAGCGCCTAACTAATATACAAACATGTACAGCAAACATGTTGTGTTATTACTATTACAGACACACCTTAGATAATCTTTTCCAATGATGTTCTCAATTGAATCACAGCCACTCACCATGTGGAGCACTCCTCCTCCTCATTCACTCTCCCTGATTTGATTATATAGCCTTTTAATCCTCATACACCAGCCCAAGCTTCTTCAGGACGATAATCAAATGTCTACATTTCAAGAGTTTTATGATTCAATTCCTGCCTGCAGTCCCTCACCTCCCTGGATCCTGGCGCTTTCGATTTTTTGAGGGTTATGGTTCTAATTACACTGCGATGTCACTTGAAAGGTGATGGAGCAAGTTCTAACCATGATGAATACGATGTTTGTTTGGTGTATGATTACCAGGTTTACTCGTGTCATACAGAGCTGAACACGTGCACGGAAACAGCAAGCCCCTGCAGAGTGAGTGCTCCCTCTTTTTGTTCTGTCCCTCCAGATCTTTGACGAGGAGTACGCGCTGCTGTATCTCGACCAAGGAGGAGCCTTAGTCGCAATAAAACACACTCCGCTTCCCATCCGACACCTGTGGTGAGTCATTATGACAGAGACGCCATCTCTCACACCGGGAATAATTGCCTTTGCGGAAGCTTCGAGTCTTGAGTTAGTCAAACACAGGCACAAAGGTCTGTCGTCAAACTGGAGGATGGTCATATTCTAGTGAGAAACCCATCAGCAATGGATACATGTTCACCTTTCTGTGTTTGAGGCCAAAATGAGAAGTTTTGCTGATCTCATTGGCCTGTGCTCACAGTCGGGGGCGGGGTCAGCGTGGGGGCCTTCCTTGTGCAACGTCTGTTTGCGTTCTCAGGTTGAGCTTTGATGAAGGTCGCAAGTGGAACAAGTACAGCTTCACCAACATGCCTCTGTTCGTGGACGGGGTGCTGGGAGAGCCCGGGGAGGAGACTCTCATCATGACGTGAGTGACAGCGAATTGTCAATGGGGAAATGTATCAATCAACTAGCCTGTGTCTGTCTGTGTGTCCTCTTATCGGCCTGGACGCACGCATGTAAGCCTGCTCGATGAAGCATTCCTGACTGCCGGTTCTCCGTTTCATGAATAAACAAAGATTTCTCCTACGGTCTTCCCGACATAAAAACGGGCTGTCTCCAGATTATGATCACAGGAGATCAATGCTCGGGCAGCCGGCGACGGCGTGACTGTCCATTTTTGAAGAACATGAAGGAAAATGATCACAAAATGTCTGAGAAACTTTGCTCTCAAATTTGAACAGCGTTGAAAAGTGGGAAGAGCAGTTAGTATCCTTTCAATCCGAGCGTCCTCAGAAACCAACTTGAAGGATCATTCTGTGTTCTTTCACATTTATGAGGAGAATAGCCCCGAGCCGGGGTGCGTGCATGCACAGCACTACTCCCACATTGCAGCACAGATTTAGGACTTTGGGATTGGCGCAGCCATTACATGAATGTTTCAAGACACCTGCCAGACATGAGAGACTGACAGTCGGCTCTGTAGACGGCTCTACAGGAGAGTGATGGGGAGCAGCTGGAGAGACAGGGAGGGAGCGAGAGACGAGGAAAAGGCACGACGATAACAGAGTAGAGCTGGGGAAAGTGGCAGTGTGAAGACGACGCTGGCACATTTACACGGAGAACAAGTTCCTCCAGCCCGGAGCATCTCGGCCGGCAGACACACCATTAGTTTTCATAAGACCATCATGCACATTTTTAAAAAATCAATTTGTACTCATTTTTACAGTAAGTGCCCGTCATGGTCGAGTGCCTTAGGGAGCTAATTGACAGATTGATTGTGATAAATATGTTGATGTATGAATGGTGAGAGGGGTCAATGCAGAAAAACACACCCACTCAATTTAGCTGGAGATGGAATATTTATCTGGTTAGTCTCATAACCTTGGATTTTGTTTTGTTTTTGATTATTGGATTTGTGGATATTTATTCTGATTAAGCTTTCAGAAGAAATAAAGTAATTATTTTCAAAAACAACATACATGTTCAAACTTGCTATACAAAATATAAATGAAGATGTGAAAATGCCAGTTTGGGCATTATTTTCCAGGTTGTGACTTGAAGGGGAAGGATGGAACTTTTCTATTTTCACTGAATTTAATGTTCACAAATCCCATTTAAAGTCCCAAACCAACAATTGTTCGGTGCAGTTTGCTCCATTGAACCATTATTTTCTACCAACGTGGTCGGCAACAAGTCATGCAAATACGTTATTTTCTAGCATAACCCAGTCTCACCAACTAACCTCTTCATATTACACACCACATTCCCAAAGAGATGTCAACCCCTAAAAACGTTTAACTGCCCCTCTCTCACGGTCTTTGTCATATAAAAAGGCTCAGTCATGTCCCAAAGCAGCAGGATTAATTCAACATAGGATCAACCTGATTTGGGGGAAGCTATCAAAAGACATTTCTTGTGAAAATTACATGTGAAAAATATGTTTTCAAAGAGCCCCCCCCTACACACACACACACACATGCATCTGCTTTCAGGGGGTCTCAAGTGTCAATTAAACGGGTTTGGAGATGAAGAAAGAACTTTGAAAAAGCCAACTGCTGTCTGCATGGCGTCACACAGGCCACGCTGTTTGCAGTCTTAGTTCTTCCTAGTTATATTCCACCAGTGGGAGTAACTCATTTGTCGTATTGCATTTGTTGGGGTCTATTTTTAGCAGTGGATCAATGTACATGTGGTGCTCTCGTGAGTATCCATGGCTGCAGGACTTTGTATGTGAGAACCACTTATAGAAACTACAGGAACCGTGTCCGTCAACACAAAAACATGATGCACTGGGGTGCTTTCTTGTAAAATGTGTTAACAATAAGAAGAAACAACAAAATATACTTGATTTATATGTATATATATATATATATATGTATGTTTTGTGTTGGTCATTAACTGCAGCGTGTTTTGTGTATAACATGTGTGCGTGGCTATTTCCCAGGATATTCGGCCATGTCAGTCATCGCTCGGAGTGGCAGCTGGTGAAGATAGACTTCAGGTCCATTTTCAACAGGAGATGTACAGAGTCGGATTATCAGACGTGGCACCTACACAACCAGGTACAGTACACGCCAGCACTGAAATATACACCTAAAGCTAGATTCACTTGTTTTATAATGCCTCTGTCGGCAAAAAGCTGTGGCCCGATCTCTCTCTCTCTCGAGGCTGTCTAACTCTTCGAGAGCAGATCCACACTGAGGCCTCGATGGACACATCATACACAATAACATAGACCACTATGCAAAATGGGTTACACTTAATATCACCTGCATTTAGCATACATATGAGTAGCAAAGGAGGTCTTTTAAATATAAAGCCTTAATTTATTAGTTCATTTTTATGCAGGCATACTCTACAACCACTGGGCCTTGAACTTGAGTTGTCCCTCAATAGCCTGGTTAATAATATGAACTAAGGATGTCGTTGTACTCAAAGGATGTGTATACAGGGTTTTTCCTGCATAGAGAAAATTTGGGCGCGCGCCTAAGCCGATTTCCCGAACGCCTATGACAAATCCCGAGCGCCTAAGGCAAAAAAAAGTCTACGATGGAAAAAAATTAATAAAAAATGTGTTCATCACGTGCATGTCAGCGAATATGTTCTCAATAGTATGTTTCAAGTAGGCTACAGCCGAACCCTCGTTCTGTTTTGATCAATAGTAATCGAGTAGATAAGCGTGTCTTCTTGTCTGATCAATACGCAACTGTGAGGTGCGCGAATGGACAGAGCGACAGAGCACATTTTTTTGGGAGCACCGAAGACCCATTTTGACCCAGGAAAAACCCTGGTATATGCTTTGCTCAGTGTAGGCCAAATAAGGTGGTAGTGTTTTGTGTTTTGTTCCAAAAGAATACTCAGTGTCACGTGTCAAAATGACTTTCTAACTCAGACTATCTTCTCCATTCTAAAGGGAGCTCTTGCTCATCACTAATTCACTAATAGTTTGACACGCATTAACCCAAACAGCTTCCCTATCCTAAAGTTGCCTCTTCACACTGAGTAAATCCATTATAACTACTGCGATTGACACACACTATGGTCAAGTGATGGAGGTCTAATAATTGCTCAGTCTATTTCAATTCTGTGGGAGAAGAAGAAAAGTCTCCGCAAGTACAAATACTACCTTTATTAAGGGACCACTGAGATTCTGAAGATTATTTTTTTAATGTAATACAATCTTAATAGACCTCTCTTTTTTCCTCTTTCAAATTGTATCCCATTTCTTAATCTAATGTCTCTACATAGTGAGACACTATTAACACGTCTCTCTTTGTGTTCTGTTACATACGTATAGACCATATGTATTCAGTGACATCAGGAACAATGACTATTCTTGTCATGTCTTGTGTAGAGCTAAAAGTAATTTTATTGCTTGTTTATTTTCATCAGTCACGCCACGTCGCCATTAGTCTTGTGACTGGTTATGATAATTGGTCCCGTGAGACATGTGATTTGTTACTTATGCCGTTTGTCGCTTGGTGGTCACGGAAGTCGTTTAAAATGAATTTAAGATCAACCGTGATTGTTTTTTAAACCCAAGTGGTCATTAAGGCTAAATCTTACTTTCTGAAGAAAAAAAACATTTTATTTTGAAAGGACACTATTCTAGTTCGGCTACAAGAGTTTATTGACACAACATCAACACTAGAGGGGTAGTAACCAAGCAACAGGATGTGAACTTCTATAACATTTTAAATTTATGATTTTGAGCTATACAACTTAAATTGAATGAGTTGGGAGTGTGTGTGTCGAACACACAGACAGCAAAAACGTTGTTCCCTGCCTGCATGGGAGTAGTGGAGGGTTCTATATTGACCACATAGAATCCCGACACTGCTGAAGGGAACATACATGTATTGATTTCAGACGCAGTCCATGTGTCTCAAGTCAGCAGTCCTAGCGAAAGCAATGCACTTTAGTTCAAAATCCCTAAAGAGGATTAAAGTTTGGACAAAATGTTTATTATTCCAAAACAACTCATCAATCCCTTCATGGAAAACCAAATCATCTAAATTTGCCTGCTCACGTTGGGTTGACACACACATCCAGACCGCAGCCTCAGGGTGATGTGCTATCACTGGCTGCTTTATCCCGGTTGCATCGTGAGTGGACTAAACCTGGACGCTTCTCGCTTCCCAGAGCACTTATGCAAATTTTCTAGCCCCGTCTGCTGATGCTCTGAGTGAACCGAGTATAAGCTCCCCGCATATATTAAACCTGCCCCAAAAACCCTCAACCTGGCCGGACCTGAAGCCGAGCCAGCGATCCTTTATTCATGGCCCCGTCCTGTAATTGGTTGAGACACCCAGATGCTCGGAGCAGGCTAATGATCAACACATCTAGCATTGGAAGATGAGAAGAGTCCAAGCCAATTACAGGGCTAACCGGCCTAAATGTAAATGTACTGCAGGTCCTCGTCTGCAGCAAGTATAAACTCAGCACCACCTCAAAACTAGATTAGTACTTGTGTTTATTAACTGGGAAAGTTGAGGACATTTGCAGGAGCTGGCAGTCTCTCTGTGGATGCGTAAAGGTTTTTTAGGCATCTCACTACTGACACCTAATGCACAAAGACAGAATGTTCTGGTCATGAAAACAGAGAGTGGAGCACGGAGGATGCAGTGAAACAGGCTGGTGTCATCTCCTCATCTTTATTGTAAAGCCAACTGATTTCATATTCATTTCGTACACATAGATTCAAGGCTAAAAATGGACTGGCAGCTTCTGCGACTGAAGCTCCTTCTAATTCCTTCATCTCCGTGTCACCAAAAGCAGAAACCTCTAAAAAAGAAGTCAAGCGGCTCAATCTGCAGGGTGGCACTTGCGACGCAGGAACAGTTGTTGAGTTTGGAACCCCCACACAATATTCGCCGAACAGAAATGCGAGGCAGCGGTGCTTTTTCACACACATGCTCGGTTGCATCATGTGAATTATTAATGCTTGGCAAGTTACAAAAGCAGCTCGTTTTCAAAAAAAAAACCTCTCTCCTTCTGGTTTGCTCCTGAACTCGGGCCCGCAGGGCGAGCCGTGCCTCATGGGGGTGAAAAGAATCTACCAGAAGCTGAAGCCCACGTCCAAGTGCGTTATGGGAAAGACGTACTTTGTGTCGATGACGTCGGGCCCCTGTGATTGTACAGAGGCGGACTTTGAATGGTGAGTGGACTTTTTATTTTTCATTCCAAGTTGTTGTTGGGTATCGGTTTCCTCCATTTTCACCATTCTCTTATTAGTCCGTCTCTTGTGAGCCCCGAAATTTACAGTCGCTGCCAAGAAGCTATGCAATATGTGTGGTGACGAACGTCACTCCAAAAACAGCCATTTTGGAACGCTGCTCCCATGACAACTTCAAGTATAGAATTAGTTTGTGAAGATCAGAGTCAGACTTTCTTGGGGTTCTCTCACCAGCAGCTCCTGACTGTGGCCCCCAGCCTAGAGATGTAAATCAGCGCAGCTCGGAGGGCGGAATGTTTCTTCAGATTCCGCGACCTCCAAGCGCTCCCAGTGCAGGACGCCTCTCAGCTGCGCTCCACACTGTGTGGCTTGTTTAAGCCTTTCGCTGAATAAGTCCTGTGCAGAGAAGATAACATTTAGAGATTGTTTACTGGGACCAGTTACTTCATAATATAGTGAAATATTTTCGCATTAATTTACATGCAGAAAATCTTTTACTTTCTGATAGTGTGTATTATTTTAGTTTTGTTGAAGGTTTAATCATTTTCTTATGTGCACTGCTATTGTAGTGGATCTGTGACTTTGAGTGCCGATCCATTGTACTCTTACTGGTAGTATCTATAAGAAATGTCTAAATCCTACGAAACAGAGAGTGTCTAATCGGATGTCTCTGTACAACTCCTACCATGAGCCCTGTTAGCAGTTTAAAGCCATTACTCCTCACGCACTTTAACATCAACGAATAAAGTATGTTTATTCATTACCAGACGCTGGTAATTGATTTCACCAGAATACAAATGATAATTCACAGAGGATCTTTAAGCTGCTGCCGTGGCTCTTTCTTTTACAAGTGCAATGACAGAGATTGTTTTTCCACATCCTCACAACCCGCTTTCTTTGAATTATCAGCAGTATTAATGTTGCTTTTTTGGTTTCTTGCTTTGAACCCAGATCTGCAGGTCTCTCGAGTGAGGCAGCTCTTGGAATAAGTGCCATAAAAAACATAAATCACTGAGCCTAATCGCTTTCATTAACAATCACAACACTTTTGCATCTGTGAGCATGTCGCACTAATTGGGGCAATTTGTCCTTATCATTTTGGGGACACAGCGCCGCTCTGCCTGATGATTTGTAGGACAAAACAACTCGTGGGCTGCGTTTAAAAAGCACCATTACAGATGCACAGAGTAGTTGCCGTAACTTCTGTGAAGTCGACACTAAAATGCCATTAATTTGACATTTTCTTCCCCCCCACCATTGTGCATCAGAATAACAATCTGCAATATGTGAGAAATACAAAGCAGCTGATCTTTCTCAGCTTTGAATATTTTTTATTATCCTTCGATTGATTTGTCTGTCATAAATATCTCTTATTTTAAAAGTATGTGCTGCACTCCATATGGTGTTTCTCATTTTAAAATGAAATGTTCCAACATTTGCCATCTGTGTTGTCTGTCGGAGCTTCCAACGTGGTTTCTGATTGGTGTTCTGTGTTGGTCTGCTCTGATCATTACAGTGATTATGGCTACGAGAGACGCACCAACGACAAGTGCACCCCCGCCTTTTGGTTCCATCCATCAACGATGTCCAGGAGTTGCTCCACAGGGATGACCTTCCTTAACAGCACCGGGTAAACACAAGACGAGAGCAGACTACAAGCAGCACACACACCCGCCACAGTGACTCTCAGGCATTGGGTCAAATTAACCATGGTGCAGGAAAAACCCTGACATCATTACGTCTCTATATGTCCTTTGCCTTTCTCAAGAACCCAAGATCATCCGACCTACGCAACACTTGGCAGGTGTATTGTTGGGAAATTTGGTGTAATTTGAAAACGCATAACACGATCAATATTGCTAAACTTTGAATAGACGAGTCAGGCACTGGGGGGGGCGGGGCTTCAGGGTTCAGCGAACCGAGTTGAGCATGTCATCTGCAGCGGGTAGTTCGAGTTTGATGAACAATTAAGTAGTTTTGCTTACTAAACCTAAGTATTCCATGATATTTTTTTATAGCAGTGTTTTTTGTCAAAACCTAACTAAGTAGTTTGTTTGCCTAAACGTAACTTGAGTTTCCTTTGAAGACGGAAGTATATTTTTAAAAAGACTTCATGAATGTACAAGCCGATATTGACACATGTTGCTGGAGGATGAGAAGCGACTTTTCAGAAGATGTCATAGGAACTGTTATGAGGACCCGGGGTTTCAGTAGAGACACGGACATCTTCGACATAACATCAACGCTGTAACCTCTTCACATTCTGTTGACGTTAACAAACATTCTTGCCATTCTCTTCCAGCTACAGGAAAGTAGTCTCCAATAACTGTACAGCTGGAGTCAGTGTGGAGTACACAGCCAGGAGACATCAGTGTCCCATCCAAGCACCCAAAGGTCTCCACCTGGTTACCAGTGAGGGGACGCTGACAGCCACACTGGGCACCAACGTCACCTTCCTGGTCTTTCTGGAGGAGGTACGCTGTTGTCTTGTCAAAAGTGTTCATAAACACCAAGTCAATGTTATTATATTCACAATGTAAACATAAGTTCACAGTCATATTAAAGAATCATCAGTATTTCCTCCATCAACCAACCCTAGAGTCAGTAAAGTTCTATAAAGTAGTTGGATCCTCTTTTGTTTATTCGGTAACTGAGCTGTTTATCCTGCTGTTCTTCTTGCACCAATGACCACGGATGTACTAAGAGAGCTGGGTACGGGGCCACCACTCACTCTGCTGATAATGAGTCCCAGGGGCCACTTGCAGTATGACAAAGAAACAATCTCCTGTGGCCAATAGAGCGTTTCCCCCATTGACTGCTATTGTGAAAGAGAAGTCTTCAACACACTCGATGGCTCCCATGACAAACCGTCGTCTCCTTTTGGATTATTTAATTTAAGTGTCTTTTTGCAGTTTTTATAATATTTTTTTCATAGATCCCTTTATTTAGACAAAATGAGACGATGAATGACAAATTAAATTAAAACTTAAAACATAATAAAAAAATAGAATGAGACAAAACAACCTAAAAAGATCATTAAATATATATGACAACATTTCTTTTGGGCGTCCATGCCCGATTGGTTCGTGTTAGGGTGAGAATATCAGAGGAAGCCAATGAGAAGCAGAGGAGGGTGGGTCATACCTTCGACACTGCAAAGAATATATTGCATCCTGGTCACTTGGTTTATTGCTTTTGCTCTGAAGACTTTACACGTGTCCATAAATCGACACGTTGTTATTCGCTAAGATATGTTAATTAAAGTTTTGTTAATCAAGACTTTCTCCTGAACCGATGTGAGGTCCCGGGACAGAGGATGTCGTATGGGAACAGATTGTAAAGCCCTCTGAGGATAATTTGTCATTTGTCATTTTAGGCAATACAAAATAAATGTAATGTAATTGAATAATATATCGTGAGATTGCAAATAGGTTTAGTCAATCATTATTTTTAAACTGGAAACTGTAACTGGGAACCTTCACATGTAAACTGCCATGAGGGAGCAGCACTGCAGCAGCGTGGATAGAAACCTACAGATTCCATGAAAGTGTCTGTCCTGTGCAGGGCGACGGGGCGAAGACGAGCATCACGCTGGACTTCGGAGACGGCCACGCTCTGACGTACTCCAACGTGAGCTCCATTGAGGACGGCATCAAACACATCTACAAAGCTGTAGGAATCTACCGGGCGACTGCCACCGGGGAGAACAGCCTCGGCTCAGAGACCGTCATGCTCTACCTGCACGTCACATGTGAGATAATAGATTAGAAATGTGCATGTGGATTTATTCAGATAGGAGAATCTGCAATCTGTGCGTTTTTGGCTCTTTCTGCTTTCTACCTATTTCTTTTGTATCACTTTGGGGAGAATTGCGTCAGCTCGTACACAGTGTTGCACATTCTGTGCTTTATCTCTTTACATTCTCCCCTCCCAATAACCACACACACACACACACGCACACGTGGGATAGAACAAATCCCATTCCACTTGCACTCAAGTCATCTTATGCTCCAGCGCCACTGAGCCCACAGAAGCCACTGCAGACTGGTGTGTGGCGGGGCTGACCACCCTCGGTGTGCTCAGGGGGTGACAGATGTCACAGAGCTGACTTATTGATCTGGGAGTGCCATAACAACCCCCCCCCCCCCCCCGCCCCGCCAATCTGTCAATTCTCTGTGCCAGCTGAAAACATGAATGAAAAATAACACTCAGATGGCAGCCAACAGACCCAGCACTCGGACGAAATTATGAACAAACGTAGCCTCTCCACACAACGATAAACCCACTTATTTATTTGTTACTTTATTTGAAGAAAAAAAAGAAAAACAATATTTTTCTTGTTCTTCTTCTTCTCCTCTCTGTAATGTATGTGTGTGAGTAGGTCCGCTGGAGTCCATCCATCTCTCGGCTCCCTTTGTGGTGGTGAGGAATAAGGAAGTGAACCTGACTGCAGTTCTGTGGCCCAGCCAAGTGGGGACGGTCACCTACATCTGGTGGATCGGAAATAACACCGAGGTATGTACACTTAAGACAGGTTTGCTGACTCGTCTGCTCCAAAATGTAAGCATCATTATTCTGATACGCTATTTTTGTACATCCAGGTTGCAAAAATGTTGTCCTTGTTAATCAGCATCAGAGCATGCTGACACATCAGAGACATGATGAATGACTGATGGCCAGTATCCATCATTCATTCTTCCTTTAACCTCCTTTCACGGAGGCCAGAAGCTGCCAGCTGATCAATCCCACACAAAGTTAAAACCTTTTCATAGACCTTAATGGTATCTTGCCATGCAGGTAGTTTTGCTTTTATAAAATGTAATTTAAAATATAAAAGTATTATATGTATAGATTATATATAAAATATACAATGATATATAACATATACATTATTATATGTAAATATATAAAAGATAAAATGATATATACAATATAAAAAGATAACAGTGGGGCAAGAGTACATCAAAATTAACCAAACTAATTAAACTCAGTATGAGCAGAAATGTTGTACAATATCTGTTTCATAAATATGGCATAAGGCAATGTTTCTAGTCATTTATTTACAATACAAATCATGGTTATATATTGGACTCGGGTGGGACTTTAACAGAAACTATGAGGGTTCATATTTTGTCAGTCCTGATGTTTTCTTCTCCCGCATTGCTATTTATGTAATCAATAAACCACAAATTACTTTTAAAAAATGTAGTACCTCTGAACACTGCTCGGATAATGTGAGAAAATATATATATATAAAAATAAAAATAAATTTAATCTGTGTGAACTAATCCTAGAAATGTTTAAAAATATTGTAGAATTTTGGTTTGACGTCATGTTCCAGCTCAAGGACAATGACGAGATTGAGACGCTATAAAAAGCCATCCTCCGTCTCTCGGGTACAACAGGTGCGCTGTACGCTCTTCCTATTCGTCTTCATAATTATAGTTGAGTGAATGTGTTTGTTCAACACCATCAGCGGCCGTCCACAAGGACATCCAGTTATGTCAGTCCATAATAAAGCACGACATTATTAGCATCATATCGCTATTTGAGGAACAAATGGAGACGTGAGTAATGACAGCGCGTCACACGGGGAACTCTGTGGGCCACGGGCGCCGCGTAGCACTGATTACTGGCGAGCTCACAACGTATGCTCGTGCGTGTGTGAATGTGCGAGTGTGTGCTCACACCTCTGCAGTGTGAATAACAGCAGTGTGAGGCCAGCACATCACCCAAACCCCCAGACGCTCACTCTCCTTCTCACCTTTTTCATCTGTCCGTTTCTTTCTCCCCCAGCAGCCAGTAATCACCCTGGAGGGTAGCGTGGCGTGCACGTTCTCCCGGGAAGGCATCAGCACAGTCACCGTGCAGGTGTCTGCGGGGAATACGATTCTGCAGGACCGAAAAAGCATCGCTGTCCACGGTGAGCCAGCTCTGAGAGTGCTCCTCCTCTGGGACGCTCTGTCCACGAGAGAGAGCTCATCACGTCAGATGTGTGTGACGGTCGTCACCGTTGGAGTAGAAAGCCGCTTCACAGCAACCCGGGTCGAGTTGCTGTTGCTCATTGTTCCACACATGCTGGTGACCTCGTACTTCTCAATGGCAGCACTTCTTTACTAAATCACTCTTTGAATGAATAATGTATAAAGTATTAGTGAATAATGATTTAGGAGATTATACTCGTCATCAGTTCAGTTGTCATAACCAGAGTTCCCATGCTTCACGCGAGGCAAGCTGCACGCCTGACGCTCACAGGGACACGCGGTTAACTTTGGGAATTGACGCCAAACTACTTGGTTGGGTTCAGGTAGAGAATGTTTGGGTTCAAATAAGCACATTTGTTCATTACAAATGAGTCAACATTAATTGACATTACAATACGTAGTTCTCCACACAGACGTCGTCCCTCTTTGAACTACGTCACCTGAGTCCCTCCTCTGCTCCCGTCGTGATAACTATGACCACTAGAGGTCAGAGTCATCATGTTGTATCCGTATTGGTGAACAGATGATAACGACCTTCTGAACCTGATTCGAAGGTGTGACAGGCCCGTTCTAACCCATATCTACGGGAGTGATAACTGCTGATCACACCGAATCAATCAGCTGATCACATTCGAACGTCTGCCTCCATTAGAGAGCTTCTGCAGCCCGGCATCCCCGTGAGGTCTCTAAGGGGCTCTGATCAGTTCCTCTCTCCAGGGCTACACATAAAGCAGACTCTGTTTTTGAATAGTGTTGCTACTAAACTTTGGAACTCTCCATTTGGACCAGTACAAATATCAACACCTAAAATCAACATATAAAAAAACACTTTTTGTTTTTTTAGGATGTTCCTCTGAGGAATTCAAACTTCAGGAAGTCCTTTCAACATTTAACCACGAGGGCTTTGCCGACATTATAAAAAAGCAGCTCAATAACCACCGGATTGGATTTGCCTTTGTTCATAAGTTTTCCTTCTTTTTTGTATTGTTTACTTTCATGGAAACATGCAGCAACTATATATGTAGTCTCATACGGATACACTGCTCGTGAGCTCTCATGCATATGCTCAATTGGCTACGCTGCATCAGTGTCACCGTGGCCATCATGAGAACTGAAATGAATCGATGAAAATGAGACTCAAGCTGCAATAAATAATTGAGTTCTCCTCTGGGGTTTTTGGTGCACACGAGCAGAATCTAAAGGCCGAACTTGTGCGTTTATTGTCGGATGAAAAGTAAAAGCAGCTCTCGTGTTTTTTACTTTTTCCCTGCAGAATATTTCCGCTCTCATCTGCTTGCCTTTTCATCAAACCTGGACGACCACAACCCTGATGTTGCAGAATGGCGGCTGGATGTGAGCCGAGTCATTAGGAACTCTCTGATCCAGGTGAAACCCTCTCGGGTCCGTTCACAGAAACCTTCTTTTACGCTGCTAAATGCTGTCAGCGCTCGGCTGGACCTCTGGCGTTCGATTAGCGTTGCGTGACCTCTCTGGGGCTTTGAGACATCTTTCTGACTTTTATGATGATAAATGACAAGGCAAGTAGGAGAGAGGGGGAAATACAGTTCAAGAGCACGCTGATTGCAGTGGCCCAACACACTCTGTGTGAGTTCATCGCCGTGTGGTAACAAGGTTGTGGATGTTGTGTGGAGGAGAATAAATGTCAGGATGTGCCTAATGTGTTCTGCACTGACCTGAAAGGACGCTCAGAGCGACCTGTCAAATGGAAGACAGGATACAGGATTCAAACACACGCATGCCATGTCAGGTACAGATTTCGCCTCATTAACTTTGTTTTCGTAGAACACCCTCGCAACGTCGGATTCCCGGCAGCAAGCGATCTGGGCCTTGCATCACATGTTCGGCCTTTCTGATGCCGCAAAATCGATGCCAGAAATAAACCCGGCGGTTCTCTTCAGTGAACATGTCTGTTTTATTATTAGTTACTGGCATCACTTTTTCATGACATCTCCAGCCTGGGAGGCATAACACACACCAAAAAACAAAAATTTACAGTTGTGTAATATGTAATATGATAACTCACCAGTCACTGCAGCAAAACGCTGGGACATGAACCCAAGACTCTCAGGGAAAACATTTAATTAATAACATGCTGTTATTATTATTATTATTATAATTATTAACATTATTATTATTATGTTATTATTCTTGGTCCTACAGACATAGCAGGCTGACATGTAAGCATGAAGTCATGTTCAGCAACATGATGCTGCTGATAACGTGTCTGAATATGGTTCTATGGTTTAAATGTGCCGATACTCTAGTTCGCATATATAGAAATTACATTTTCTCCTGGAATACTGTTGCAGTTTAAACACAAGGTAAATGTTGTAAATTGAAACAAAACTAGTCGGAAAACACAATAGTCTGGCTGAAAATAAGCACTTTGTTGTGTTATTTAGGCTTCAGTCATTCATTAAATGAAGTCAATGTTGACTTCTGGTTTCAGGTGGGACACTAGCAGCAGTCTTCTGGGTGAAAGTCCATTGCAGATGACAGCTTGTCACACTCTTAATGCTGAATGAAAGGATTAACTCTTTTCTCTCGTCCTTCTCCTCCCGTCTTGTTCCCAGGCCACCGGCGTCGGAGAGGACCAGCTGCTGGTCACCGTCCTGCCGGGTCTACCCACAGCAGCCGAGTTCTTTCTTCTTCCTGACAAGCTGTTAACTGAGGGGAAAGCGGAGAAGACCTCTGCTCATCTAGACCAGGTGAGACAACAACAACTGCTGTGTGTGCAACACGTCATTCCTTCTTTGTGTAGGCGGAAGGATTTCACCTCGTTATCCTCGTGGAAACTCATCCATAACAACATGTTCAAAACGTCCCTCTGTCTTTGTGAGTCACCGGTTGATCCTCTTTTCCAGCAGCAGCTCGGCCCGTTTTGCTCATTGAAAAATAATCCAAAATTTAAGTTCCTCCTTCCTCCAGCAGGTGTCAGTACCGATCTATTGAAGCATGTCCCGGTCTTTTAAAGAGTCTAATTCTGGATTACGCCTGAGGAATCTCTGCAATAGACTCATCAATAATCCTGACAAGTATTAACAAGTTATCAGGGGGGAACGGCTTTTAAACTTCCCCAAGTCACATCCTGTGAGGTGTCGGGGCGGTGAGGGGGAGGGGGAGGCGGGCCGAAGTCCCGAGTCTAAAGGAGCCAGACAAAGGAATCGTCATGCTTGATTGGTTCAGTAAATCACCGCCGTATATCAAGATGGACCGAATTAGCTGTGAGCCTCGCTAATAGATAATGACTGATAAGAACGTTAGATCTGCTCTTTCTGGGAAGAATTCCACGGGCATGTGTAGAGAAATTGGGAAGGAAATCAATCAGATTTTCCTCTTCCATCCCGGCTCACACCTGGTTGATTGCCTGGAAAGATCCTCTCTCCCACAGTCCAGCGATAAATCCTGGCCTGTTAAGTGTGGAGCGCGCCCCGCTTATTAGAACGTATAATGGATTTACTGACCCTGGTATACAGTGGAAAAATCGTAATTAGTCACACCATACAGTCTAAATTTAAACTGCTAAGAAATATAAAGGGGAGAATGAAGCACTACAGAAATTACTCATATGACTATTAACTTGGCAAATTAGGCAGATGAGATAAATGAAGCCTCTGTAGAGGAACAACGTGGATCTGCAGAGAGAAAATGACGTGTTTTGTTTGGCGTGATGCCGTCCATGCAACTCCATACACTGGGAAAGAACAGTCACGCTGTGAGAGTATCATTGAAAGAGACACATTTAATGTTTGGATTGTGTCCGGGATTTATAAAAGAAAGGATCCGTGTGGAGAAATAGATTATGACTATGGGTCAGGGTAATCCGCCCGGTTTATATATAAATTAGATATTCTCAGTCCAAAAGGTTACTTGGCAGTCTGGAAAGCAGAGATCAAGTGAGGCTGCGTCCTGCATTATGCAGCGCAGTGGAAAGATCCCACACACAAAGACTGTTGCGTACACAGGAAAGCACAGATGGGGTGGTTGGCAGAGGCAGTGATGCTTCTTCTGATTATGGGCACAAATAGGGTCAATACTACATTTTATGTTGTTCACTGTTTAAAGGGAGGTCATTTTTCTGCTATGATATACTTTAGTCCTTGCTGCTGAGGGTTGCTATGTAACCACGGTTCCACTTTGTCTTCTCTTTTGTCAGTTTTGCATAATGTAATAATAATAACTTAGAACTCAAAGCTGCAATAGAAAACAATGGATCAAATACATGTGTAATGTGGAAGGTGTCATACTGTATATAGGAACAAAGCAGCAACCTCCATGTCTGATCAATGAAGACAAAAGCTGCGGTTTCTAAAATGTCCACTTGGGGTCAACCCACATCCCCATGTTCAACACATTACAGCAGAAATAAACATGTTCCCAGTCTGGAACAAAGAACAGTTTTGGTCTCTATTATGCTCGTTCATGAGAACTGTACAGACGGAGTGAATCCTTCTATTACTTTTTTGTTTAGGTTTTATTAAAGCTTATAGTTATGCATAATTAAGGGTGTGGTCGCATTGAGGGACATGTCCCTAGCCCAACGTTGCTCACACTCAAAGGAAGTGACGATTCATTTTTGCTGGATGACACATTTTGAAGCCTTTTTTTGATTCATTCCAATTTATATCTCACTTCAAAGCAATAGTCCACCAACCAAATTATTTTGTTGACTCCTTTTTGCACTCTGTTTTGGTTTTCTGGCACATCCAGTTCACTCTTAACATCCTGTTTCCAGCTGCAACAGGAAATCATCTTCAGCCCAAAGAAACCCTGTAGATTACCTCCTCAGCACCAAACTGCAGATTACCAAAATTGCATAGCAGCTAAGGAATAAATAAATGTCGTGGAGCATGTATCTGCTCGGCCAGATATCTCTTGTCTGGCTTAGAAACAGAAACAGAAACATGACTCAAATTAAACTAATGCTGCTCGGTGTGTGCTGGATGTCCAACACGTTTCACATCCAGTTTGCCATATCAAGTTAATGATGGGGAAATATGTCAATTGCATGTTGTGCTGACAATACATTTGCTTTAATTGGACTCAGTTGTGTATCTCAGGTCCTTGGGAATGACCATGGATGCAGCTTCCTCTCTGACTTTGACTTGAGCAAACAATTGTTTTGATGTGCTTCTGTTGTTTTGTCCAGCGTCTGTGTTTAGCAACCATTCACCAACTCACTAGGCAGACATTTAAACTAGAACACCTGCGGAAATGCTGTCACGGGCAAGTTATATTTGGACTCAATTATTTTTCACTCTGACATTAGAAGAATTGGGTGCGTCTGTGTGAGATTGATCCGGACAACAAACCAATTTGCTCTGAAATGTCAGAACGTAGTTATTTAATGACGAGTCAAAACCAGAGTTAATGAGAATGAGGCGTGGCAATGACTTTACTCAATAATAACATTAGGTTTCTTTTCTACACAATGAAAGCATTTTGTTTCTCAACAGCTCTCTGAGGTTCTGCTCGGCGCCTTGAATCAGAACCGTGTCCAGTTCACATTGCGGCCCGGGGTCCAAGTCACGGTGTACGCGGCACACCTTTCAGCAGGTAAGCAAACAGGATGTGGAGAGCTGCCCAGCAGCCCGTGTAGTTCTAGTGTTGGGACCGGATGCAAAGCATCAGGAGAGCTAAATACAGTGGAGCCCATTGGGGTCTGTATTCAAATATATATGTACACTTGAAAAGGAAATAATAATTTCACAATAGCATTATAATGTTCCACATATATATGTGTTATTTAAGTAAAACACAACAATCACATTTTCATTGTCACATACGAAAAGCCCATTCTATTACCATATAAAACTGGAAAAGATGTTTGACATTACATTTCAAACCCACATTCGACTATTCAACTGCCAATTTAAAATTTGACAAATTAGCCTTGTTTTCTGTTATTGAGCCACAATTAAAGTTTTTAACCATTTGAAAATGAAAAATGAAAACAACATTTGACAACAATTGAATGATTGCATTTCAATTTAAATATGCACTCAAATAACATATCAATATGTGTATAATTATAATGCTAATGTAGAAAAACATTTAATCTTTAATTTTAATAAAGTCCTTAATGGGCTTCCTTAGTGGACAATCAGGTATATCATTATTATTGTTCCTGCCCCCGTCAACTAATAACCCCTGTGTCTGATTGGCTCCCACCATGTAGCTACACAGAGACATTCAGAGAGTGAGCATCGTTACAAGTATGTGTGCCTCTTCCTATTGGGGATGCTGCTACTGCCCTAAAGGGGCGTATAAGATAAAGAGTAAGAGAAGTCCATAATACAGAATTTAAAAATGATTCATCCATGATTAAAATAGGTGTAAATGATCTTGTTGACTGCTCATTGCATGATGCAGCTGGGTGGAAATACGGGTTGTGTTGACGTGTTGTGCGTCGCTTACGCTGCGTGGCTCTTGTCTCCCTGTCTCTGCAGCGCCTCTAGTGGACACCAGCAAGAACCACAGTGGCTCTGCCATGCTAATGCTGCTATCAGTGGTGGTTATGGGTTTAGCGGTATTTGTCATCTACAAATTCAAGAGGTAAAGTGTTCATGAATTGTCTGGTGTGTACAGCCATCCCATCACGGCGCACGTGATGGCGAAAGGCGTCATGGCGTAAACAAAAGCTGCCCGTGAGGCCGATGGCCGCCTGTCAAATGTCTTCAACAGGCAAACCTGGCGCTCCTCAGTGGAGAATCGGCTTTGCTCTCACACATCTCTTGGAATCCTGAGGAGATTCTTTTGTCAGGTCATTCTTTGCAAAAGAAATGTCAGTCAGCCTTCAGCCGCTATCAATAATAAGCCCTTTGAACGTGGGCAGTTGACCTTTCGTAAATGTTAAATTATGTCCACGGTGCAGTTTCAAGGGAAAAGGGCATGAGGGATCATCGAGTACAGAAGAAATACAAAACATCAGCTTTTCAAACCGTATTGCCTTTAGTAACTGTGTAAATACATATTTACATGCATCTGTGCTTAATCATATGGTTAAAAGTTCTAACAAGTAAATAAGAAATGTCTGGTTGCAGATGGCTTCCGGTGGTTGTGTCCTTGCTCTCTTAGTGGGAGTGAGGCTGCTGTCTTTATGCCGTTGCCTCACTGTAAATCTTTCCTCAAGGAAGATCCCAGGTCTCAACGTCTATGCGCAGATGCAGAACGAAAAAGAACAAGAAATGACGAGTCCAGTTAATCCAACAGAGGGCACAGCCGGCTCACAGCGGGACACGGTGCATTCTTTGGAGATTCTGGACACAGAGTTGAACTCCCGGCCCAGAGGTAGACACCGCTCCGGTCTGACTCTGATCTGTGACCAGGCGTTTCCATTCCGTTTCCCCATTGCTCGTTTCCCACCATTGTGTTTGTTGTTTCACGAGACTCATCCTGTGCTTTTTGTTGTGTGTTTCTCAGAAGTGAAACGGTCCGGTCACGGGGTGAACGACAGCTAAGCAAAAAAATGAGTATGGTGATAGAAACAGCTGCTTCTCCATTGATCTGTGCTGTCACACTTCAATACTCGCCCGAGAATACAGATGAGTGACAAATTGAAGAAAAATCCAAGTGTAGGACATAGGTCGCCCACAGGTGTGCCGCTGGGTTGAAACTTGGTGCTGTAATAGAATCGTACATGATTTATCGTTTTCATATTTATCAAAGGATTGAGTAAACCTGTGTGCCCTGTGTGGAGACATTAGCATTTTATGTATCTGTGTCTCCCCTGATTTATCAAGGTCCTTCCTGTAGTTTGTCACCCACCTGTATTCTTCTAACATGATATTTGATTGTGATGCCCTAACCTGGCGTTGTTAACCCTCCTCTTTTATAAATTTATGACTACATTAATTCTTTCCGTATATAAACTGTGCTACATTTCTGTGGCACTATAAATATAAATAAGTAGGGTTTGACATGGACATATATTGTTATCAGTATATTTTAAACAGGCAATGCTAAATCCTGTTTCTTTAAAAGAAGACAATGCACATTGAGACATAGTGTTAGCTGGTAGATATTACCATGCAATCAACTTGAAACTTTTGCGTTCCAGTAAATAAACTACAAGTCTGTAGGAGTAAAATATGCTTTAAATCTCCACAAATTAATTAGTATATGTACAGATTGGAAAGCCCTCTGAGGCACATGTGTAATTTGTGATTCTGGGCTATTCAAAATAAAGATAATTGAATTAATAATAGTTAGGGTCTTTTGAAGTAGAGTTGTATCACGTATGTTACGATCTCAGACACTTAGGAAGTAGGACCCAATTGCACGACCCGGGAGACAGAGATAAAGTATTTTTATTTTTCGGTTCTGCAGTGAACAAATGAAAGCGCCACGTAGTGAGGGATCAAAACTTTCAAGAGCACAACATAACCCGACCTGATCATGGCAAAAGACCAGACGAACTGACAAGGAACACTGGGAGACAGGGAATTTAAGCACATGGTAACAAGACACAGGTGGGACCAATCAGGGCGGGCTGACACTGATGAGCATAGGAGACAGGTGTGATGACAGGTGAAAACAATCAGGAAGCCTGGAATGAGAGAAAGCGAACATAAATGACCTGAACCTCTCTAGCATATCTGTCGGTGCACAACAGTACCCCTCTAGGCCAACTCCTGATGGCCCAGGCTGATTGTAAAAGTCGTGATAAGAGTCTTGTTCACGATAATGAAGCAGCTATCCCAGCTTTTAGCCAGGAGGACGACCTTCCAGTCTACCAGGAATTGCTTGCCTCTCCTTATTGACCTCCAGTAGCTTACGGACCTTGTTTGTACACCCCCACCCCTTCAAAGAACTGGGGGGGAGGGGCAAATGTGCTCTCACACCACCACTTTGATTCTACTACTAGCGTTGGTTGGGTGGGTCAACCTCCAAGTTGCAAGTTGTGCGCGCGCGTTGATGACTCTGGACACTGGAAACGACCCCACAAATCAGCCAGTTTCTTTGAGGCGACATGGAGTGGTAAGTCTTTTTGAGAGCCAAACCGACTGTAGGAGGAGCGACCCCGATGATGAACCGCACAACAGCCTTGAGAAGAGACTGTGAAAGCACAGCAAACACTCTGCGACAACGTCTGATCATGGCATGTGCCGATGGAAAGAGACCTGTGGCCGCCGTAGAAGGGTATTGTGGCAACCTCGACCCCATGAGGTGGTCACTCAGGTGGTCTGTTCCGAGGAGACGGAGAGCGTGTGAAGTTCTAGTTCTCTTCTTCAGACGCCCACTGTCCATTTGACTGAGCTGACGGTGGCACCTATGGTCGACAAAACGACCTCTGCGGGTGACTTTGGCAGAGGAAGCTTGGTCATGGGGATGAAGTGAGCATTTTGAAAATCGATCAACCACTGTTAGAACCGTAGTCTTGCCTCTGGGATGAGGGAACTTGTCACAAAATCCATCGAAATGTGTGACCAAGGGACGATGGGGAATCGGCAGCTGGAGAGGTCTTATTACACGCACACCCGGACAAGCCGCCATATACTACCACATTTTTCATTGTTCTTGCTACTCCCGGATGGCACAGCACACAGATGATGAGCCCAGTGGATGACCTTGGGTGAAGAGCCCCAGGAACGACACTGCCAGGCGCTGGATTCATGACATTTGCCTCTTTAACGTCTGACTCACTTGCAGGAAAAAGGCTCCATCACCCGGTTAAGTGGAAGGATGGTCTTGGGCTCTACCAAGTGGTTCGGGATCATAAGAACGAGACAAAAGGTGGGTTTTGATTCTGAGACCCGGACGAAAAGAGAGTGTGAGTTTGATCTACTAAAGAAAAGTGTCCTCTGGCCTGGCCGAGTTTGAGTTGCTTAGCCTGTTTCCCACGCCATAATCCGCTCTGCCCGTGTCACTTCCCGCGACAGGTAAAACATGGATGCAGTACTCCTCCAATTCCTCATTGGAAGCATCCACCTCCACATAAACTGGCTGGGGGGGATCTGGAATGGAGTATGGGATGAAATGAATTCTCTCTCTTGAGAAAAGAGAAGATCCGCCTGGGGGGGGGGGAGAAGGGAAGGAACAGGAGAAAGTCAGAACATGCAGAGCAGCAACAGAACTGAAATTCCTATAAACTTCCTATAGAAGTAGCAATCCTCTAACTGCTGAACCTTTTTCCTGAGTCTGGTGGGCCACTGGGATACTGACTGACTTGACTCTCGGATCCAGTTTCTGCAAAACTTGGCGGACATGTTTAACATGAGATTTAGCGTCTGGTGAAAACAGCCGTGCATTGCACAGTCAAAAGGCATTACAAAAGTAGTCATATGACCATATGCATTTCTTAAATCCAACTTGAATATCTTTGGCGTTGAAGCAGTTCAAAAGCAGATGACATGAGTGGCAGAGGATATGTTCTCTTCCTAATGAGAGACCCGCCTTTCTTTCCCACAAAGAATCCCGGCCTCGCTGGAGACGATGAAGACGGATAATCCCTGGATGTATTCATCCATTGCTGTTCTCTCAGGTCTCGAATCGTAGTAAAGTCTCCCTGGGGAATGGGGCCCCCAAGGTTGCGAAAGTTTACACCTGCCTTACAATCCTCTCCCCATTTTAACTTTCTGAGGCCAGTCTATGTGAGAGGATTGATCTTCTTCCAAAGGAAACCCCAAAATAATCGGGTGCTGAGTCGACTCAAAATATGAAATTGCATGCTTCGGTATGGTCCTTATTTATAGTAATCTGTATGGGCTCAGTGCAATGGGTAATCAGAACAACAAGCGCCTAAAGGCACTCTGATTGTTAATACAAATGTCTTCCTGAGTAACAGGTCGATGAGGGAAGTCTGCGCGCTACTTGCTCACCAGCGCCTCCTTTGACGGTGTGAGCACGATCTTTCCGGCATGAAGAGATGAATGACCTGGCCGCCGCAGAAGAAACAGTGCAACCAGACGAGACGCTCCCTCTCCTCCAGAGAAAGCCAGAGCCTTCTTCTTCCTGCATGTCATTCAGTGTCATCCTGTAGTGTCCTGTCCAGGTCCGGTCCGCTGGAGATCCATGAGCCCTCGCGCGCGGCCTGAGGCGAGGCGAGAAGCAATGAATAACAACACGTCGTCTCCCTCTCCTCTCTCTCTTTTCTCTTCGATCCGGATGGCCACAGCGATGAGGATGAGGATTCCAGGGTCCCCGTCAGTCCCCAGTGCTGCCCCTTGCCAGTTTTCGAATCGGTTCATGAAGTCGTCCACGAAGAAGGCCCCATTCCATCCATCCCCGCTGTCTGCTGCTGAAACGCTGTACCGATGGCGAAATCAACCACCTGAGATGACGTGACGCGTGAAGCTGACTGTCTTCTGCTGGCTGGGCTGTGAGCGATGAGTGGCGCGTATGAATGTCTCAATGAGTTAGTATGTATAATGAGTAACATAGTAAAGTAAGCTAGCTCTTCTGCTTGCCAGAGAGCAGCTCAAGCTCATTCTACCATGCACGCCACCAACCAACCATGCTCAAATAAAAAAGCTCAAAAGTTGTGTTGTGTTGAGTGCAAACTGTGAAACCAAGACAGCAGAAAGTCAGAAAAAACCGGAGGAAACTCCCGAAGGAAAAAGAGCCCGGCCAGAGAAAAGCAAAGTATTGAGGAGACAGCTTCGCCACCGCTGTGGATGACGTCACCTGGATGGCTGGAATTCTTCCTGAACCCGGCCTGCGTCCTCTCAGCTCTTGTATTTCCGCTGACTTTGTCCCAGTTTTCCCTCGAATGAAAATCGTCACGCCGCCCCGACAGGAGCGAGCGCGCGAAGCCGTTCTCGGGGTCGGTCATCCATAATGGCCGTTGTTAGTACGATCTCAGACACTTAGGAGAAGTAGGACCAATTGCACACAGACCGGGAGAAGAGAAAAAGTTTTTTTTTTTTTTTTTTTGCAGTGAAATGAAACAAAACAAAGCGTGAGGAGGTGAAAAAAACTTTTCAAGAGCACAACATAACCCTGATCATGGCATGGCAAAGGACCAGACGACACACAAGCTGGAGGAGACAGAGACAAACAGCACAACAAGACAACACACAGACCAATCAGGGTGGGGCTGGCGACTGTGACAGAGTGTGATGACAGGTGAGAACACAGGTGAAACACAGGAAAAAGAAGAAGGAGAAAGCGAACATAAATGACCTGAACCTCTCTAGCATATCTGTCGGTGCACAACAACGTACCTATCAGTGACGTGCGGTGAGGTTCATGGTTGGTGAGGCACTGACTCCTTTAGTGTCAGATTTACAAATATATAAACCCAAAAGGGGCTTATTCAGTTGGCTACTGGTTATTTCATGTCTCATCAACATTCTTCACACAACACACATATTACAGATACGTAAAGGTAAGAAAAAGTTTTAGCTCCGGCGTTGGTCTACCTGTGTTAATCACGTCCACTTTGGACTGAAAGTCCAGTTTTGATACATGTTTAAGCTTAGATATATAATCCTCTTCCATGTTGGCGGTCTGGCGTAGCAAAATACAAAGACAAACGGACTTGACTCGCCTGTTACCCATTGGCTCACGAGCGCCCCCTGCAGTGAGGCAGAGTAGTATCTGCCTCACCCTGCGCCTTTTCACTGCGGTTTTATTTCCCATCAGCAAAACTAAATATGTCACTGTGACAAGTGTCTAGCCGTCACTGGTAGGTTCCCCCTTTAAGCCACACGGAATGAGCAGCCAGAGTGATGTTTTGTAATATTCTTCATTGTATCCGACCACAGGCAGTGTCTCTGCTCGGCACTCCACCCCGTCTTCAGTCCATCCAGCTCCTTTTGAAGACAAAGCCTCACAGATACACAAACACAGATTGTCATCAGCCACCGTTCCCTGAACCACACCCCCGCTCCACCCACTCTGCAGCAGAGCCTAAACACCCCCCGCTGCCACAGTCACTTACAAACATTAAAGTGTAATGGTTAAAGACCTTAGCCAGACTGTGGGAAATCAGGGCAAATAAACATATCTGCAAACATTATATTGGCGACATCCAGAGATACGGCAACCCGCACGGGCCAATTACATGCATCAACCCAGTTTGTGATGGATTGCGCAATCAGAGGTGAGGCTCGACTCGTCGCCGCAACTCTCGTTTCATCCTGTATTTGAACAGGAAATAGGCAAATTCAGCGTTTTTGACTATAAAATGTTTGAAATTAGTCATACATAAAGATCGGTGGACAAATTTTAATATCAATTTGATGTTATCATTATTTTATTTTTACTTTTTTTACTCATGATGACAGGTGAGGCTCTAGTTTGGTAACTAGTGTAGATGGCGGTCACAGAAACGGACCCTAGCTCTGAGACAGGAGTTAAGCAAAATACTGCTGCGGACCAGGCGAGCAGCAAAACAAAGACCCACATGAAAACAATCAATATCTTTCGTGTCTAAGTGTACTTCACTTCCCGGCACTAAGAAGCAGACAGAACACGTTAGCGGACAGCGATTCAGCTCCATTGTAGCAGCAGATGGCCTGACAACAGACATCTGGGCCAAGACTTCCTCTTCTGTGCATTTTACATTCACATTAGCAACTTGCAACGTGAGAATCTCTATGGAGTTGAGAGACAACGTCTCACTCGTCTAAATAAACAGATAAGAAAAGCTAAAGAAAAGCTAAACTATCGTCACGATTGTTTCCCCGCATGCCACCATCGTCCGCTCCGACGTGACTTTTACCAGACTACAAACAGAACCCTGAACACCTCCAACACCTGAACCTTGTCCTGGTGCCTAGAATCTGCATTCAAAGTGAGAATCTATTTCAGGGATTAGCAGCAAACTGGTCAACATGGTGGAGCTTAAAGCAACAACAGAACAGAGGAGACCAAAACAGAACCAAAAGGAGAATACATATTGGACTTCCATGCATTGAGTTCCCATTAAAAACACCAAATGAATACTAACATTGCTCCATGTTTGCTGGATGTCTAAACTGTTTGCAACATATTTTCCTCGTGAACACGTCAGATGTTGTGTCTTCAGCTCGTCTGACAATTCATGTATCAACGCATATTTAAAGTGCGACCGGCTCAATGTTCCATGTTCATGAAGCCACGAGTTCCAACGATCCTCTGACACCTGTTTCCTTCTCTGCTCTGCTTATCCCCAGGATGTATGAAACCTCATGTACATGTGACATTCTCCACAGAACTCCCCACGTACATCGTCTGAACTCTGGACGGGATTACCACTCCAGCCGCATCATGGCTCTCTTTGTTATTGTTTTGGACCCGATGGTTTGGAGCTTTATACCTGTGCATGTTGGACCGTGCTGACACGCATTTACTGTGCTCTGTTCAAACCACAAGAAACGGTGTACAGGTTGTCATTTCCTTTCAACATATGTGTGATAAATTCAACATTTTAGGAATCTATACAAGTCAGATATATAACTCAGAAGGAACACCAGCATGATCTTGAGAGGGAACACAAAATGAAATAAGCAACAATGTTTTGGTTTTGCTTACATATCTGAAATTGGTTTGCTGTTGTGAGAAGCGAACAGCAGTAGTGTATTATTTATTCATATAAATATACTTTCATGATGTTATTGAAGTGAATTACACATTTATTTTGTAAATCATGAATGTCTATGTTATAAATGTGTGTACTTTAATAACAAGTGTCATACTAAACAGAAATGCTGTTATATAATGTAAATAGGGTACGTCAAAGCTTTTGGTCCATTGTCTCTTGGAAAGCTGATTAATGGCACAATACACATTTTCTACTTAAACATTTCTTTTTTTCAGATTTCAATTCATTAACAAAAATACAGGGTTTGGTTTGCTGGATACATTTAACATTTGCTGTGAATCCGATGTTTCTGGTACTATTCATGATGCATAGCAGGCTGTAAAATGTGTTGTGCTTCAGCATCTGATGCTACGCTGCGCCATCAGGCTGCAGGTGATCAAACAGAACCATTACACGGTCAGGACTGGAGCAAGAAATGGGGGTAGAGGGTAGCGGGAGGACTATCCCACTCAGATATGTATTCCAAAGTGGTCCGCAGCCCCCCCACCCACCCCTCCCGATCAAAGCCAACATCTCTGCTGGAGGCAGAGTGCAATTTATCAAATGTCTGATTTACGATGGCAGTTGGAATGAGATGCAACCACTTTGTGAGAGAATCCAAAGAGCACGGCGGCCGAGAGAGAGCGAGAGAGAGAGGTGTTAAGAGAGATGGAAGAGTGCTTATTGGGGCCAAGAGTGTTCTATGGGACAGAATAAGAAGAGGCTGCATTCGTGAATGCCGAATGTGGCCAGTCAAGCTCCAGGCTGCTTATGGTTGGTGACACATTTAGGGTAATGTCCCGACCCGCTCTCGAGGAGCACCCATCTTCATCCCAGCTCATTATATCAGTGGAGGAGCAGAAGAAGTGGAGCGCAGATGCTACCAGGCGACACAGATGGTTAGCTTGGCTGTCGAGCCCCGTGGTACTTTGTGCGTGGAATCTGGCAGATGTCAATTCCTGATTGATGCCTTTCAAATCTTCAGAGGCAACCTTTCCCGATTAGTTTTCCCTCTTTTTACGCTGTTGATATGTAGGAATCCAGCGCGAGTGTGTTTTTGTCAACCACGGATGCCCTTTTCTACAATTGTTCCGTCGTGGCTGTGCAGACATTTGCACTGTAGTTCTAGCCACATCGCAGTCAGTAGAGAATGTAACGGTAGACTATACAGAGGAGTGATGATGAGACGCACCTGCAACACACACACTGGCTGCTTTGCATAGCGTCGTTTCATTTGGTTCCACTGAACACGATGCCAAGAGACGAGAAGTTTACAGCCAGTAAACTTAAGACGTGGAGGAATATCAGGGGAGGCGGGACGGCCCAGGGATGAACGTAATATCTCGGGGTCACAACTTCAATGAGTGTGTTCCTTGGTAGCTGTGTAGTGAAAGTACCTGTCAGGAACATCATTATTCTGAACGCTGAGATTGCCCCAGATGGACTCTTGCCTTGAAGAATACCGGTGGAAAGATGCTCACTGTACCAAACAGGCAATTTGTGCCAGAGCATCGGGGGACCTCGAACACAAATTATATTGAAATAAATAGATTAACACAAACTAATTCATACACAGCAGATTCACTGTGTATGAATTAGTTTGTGATCATTTTTTTATTTCAATATAATGTGTAGGGGATACATTAAAAGAAATAGAATATAATTTTCATCAGTGTACCATCACTTGAGACCACGTGGTTGGGTTTCCGTAGCTCAGAATGAGTCTTTCATATCTATAAAGAGAGCGGGTCCTCTTCACGTCGGCCATGTTTCACCGTCATGTTTCTGCGGTCGCCCTGTGGTTTGCTACATGGAACATGTGTAAGTTACCAAAAACAATGTACTTCCTGCCGGGTGGGTTGTTCAAGTCCTGGTTGCCGACTTCCACAGCGCTCGCATAAGGTGTCTCACTCTGAAGGAGTAGATGTGATGTGCATCAGTGCTAGGAAGTAGGAAGTAGGATGATGGCGTATGCTCAGGAGAGATACCGATATGTTTGTTGTTGAGATTGTAAGTTTGAGTGCTCTGTTTCTCTCTTTCAAGTCCCTGTTGCTTGTTGCTAGTGCAGTACTGGGCGTGGCCGTTTGGGGGCGTGGCCGTTTGCTCTGCTCCCAGCAGTGCTGCCTGCAGCTTGTAGACTGCAGTGGATGTGAAGAAGAGTTCGGTTGTAACGTTATGCAGCATCCAGAAGACATATTTGACTGAAGCCCCGCCCCCGCTGCTGCACAGAGCGCTACCACCTGTTCGCTCAAGATTTCTTGATATTGATCATCACTTTGCACTAACTTCAACGCTGCATTGGTTCCCCGGAAATACACCGCCAATGTTGTGTGGCGTAAATCAGATGAATGGTTCTGAAGAGGTGCGGCGGGCACACACACACGTTCACGCCCTCAAACAGATTCCTTGCTTTAAGTTATATTGTGGAGAATTGAGAAGCCTTTGACCATGACCTTCAGCTCCTCCTTCACTCTGTTTAAAGTTCATTTTTGTAGTTTGAAGCTTTTCAACGGCGTTCTTTAGTGCCACACTGCGTACGTCTTTGAGAGAGCTGCCATTGGCCATGGCCTTCCTCAATGTCAGAGGTGAGCATTTTTTGAATGAGGTGAATCTGTTTAGAAATAGCCGTTTATATTCCAAAGCTGCATGCTTAGATGGTTTTAGTATCAACTCTGGCTCCATCTTCATTTTCATCGTAGCTGTGTGTCGGAGATTGCAGGACGGACGTTTCACTCGGCTGATTTCTCTGCCTCCCCACGCGGCGTAAAAAGGGCCATTTGGCTTGGAGGGGAGATTTGAAAATCAGAACAATCAAATGAAAGATTTCGGAATGGAGCAATACAATCATGATTGGATTTTCCTACGATTTAAGGAAATGAAGGAATTGTTTTCAAGTTTGGCAAAGTAAGGAGTTAAAGTACCGAGTAGAATTTAATAACATTTGGAACGGCTTGAGGGGGAGACATACACTAGCCTGAAACCTCAGACCCCGGGGAACAGGAAATGATACCGGGCAGACCCGATCAGGAGGTCCGTCGTGACGGAGGCACCTTCTGCCTGTGGGTCCCACTGGTGGGGACAGGTCACTCTGCTACACCAGGGGCCTCCTGGTTAGTGGGAGCTATGACAGCAGGTGGTGTAGACTCGCTTTGATCTACTCTTTTTTTCTTTCTCTCGCTCCCTCTGTCTTTTTCTCTATATCCTCCTCTCTGCAGGATTAGCAAGATTATTATTTTTGTAGACAAATATTAATAATAATAAAAAAAGAGTTTTATTACTGTACAGCTTTTGTATAAGAACAGACGGTAAGGTGTTACAGTGTTTTTGTTTGACCTCAACTGTGCTGTGTAATTGTTTTATGCATTTATAATCATATTTATTAAATGGAAAGAAGTCTGTTAACTGTTGTCATTTTCTTACAAAATTTGTAAAGAAATACTATGTATTTAAGGAAGTAATACTCACCTATAAAGAAACGAAAACGAGCATGTGTTTTTATTTTATTCTACACATATAAAGATAATTTAGATGCATTTAGACATTTGAAAACATGTTTTTTTTTTATATTTCAATCGCATATTGTTGTCATTCACATTTCGATCAGAGATGACACGTGTGACAGCTGTTTTACTAAAGAAATCCATTATATGAGATTGAAATTATATCCAGAAGTAAATTTATAAATGAAATGAGCTTCACCTTTCTGCAACATGAATGCATCAACAAGTATTCATCTTAAAGTAACCTGAAGCAAATTTGTAGTTTGTCATTCTGGGCTATACAAAATAAACAATAGAATTGAAGTAGTCTAACAATTAAATATATATAATTGAAAAATTGTCCGTTCTCTTTCATGAATGCTTTTACTTTTGGTATATCCTATCTCTGTGTTGATGCCCATACTTCCGTACCTTCACTTCTGTTCTACTGTGTAATGGAGGACTTGGAACAGAGGAGTATACACTGTAGTGTTACTCATTTACTGAGTCTTTCTTCTACCACTGTATGTTAAGGTTAGTTCATTGAAAAATTAAACGGGTTTTCTTTCACTCACACACAGACCTTTCAGATAGAGTTAATGCATCTAGTGCACGGCTCACCCCTCCATCATCTGCTGCAAACTGTCTCTGACTGTCAGACTGTCAGACTGACTATCTGTCTGTCTGACTGTCAGACTGTCTGTCTGACTGTGACAGTTCTTACAAGTAGTAAAACGAGTTGTTTACCGATTTAGTTTATCTTGGAGCTGTGAGTGACGTAAAGTAACGTTATGAAAGGTAACTATGTGTTTCTTATGTTGCTGCCTGTCTTGGTCAGGTCACCCTCGAAATCTCAATCGGAATCATCTGATTAAATCAAGGTTTAAATAAAAAATAAAAAAACGGTGACGACTCCTCCAATCCTGATGAAAAGAAATGTATTTCATATCATGAATCATATTCTCAAGCTTTTATCTCGATCACGATGCTTGATGTGTTTTTTCTTACAACTGGACTCGTGCGCTCTGCCATTCCTCCTCTCCCTGCATCAGACCGCTTCGGCCTTTTATGTTACAAAGACTGTTGCACATTCACACACTCGAGCACAACAGCAGCTACATGTTTGAATCCCTGAGCACATCTGAGCATTGATCCTGTTCTTATTCCAAAGAATCAACATCAAGTGTCCGTTCCTGTCACAACGGCCCAAAGAGATCCAAATAGTACCCCGACATTGTCTTTGAAACAAGTAGCAGTAATTACAACCACTTCTTGCTCAGGGGGAATTTCCCATGAAGATTGCCATGAAATATTGTCATGTGAGATCACACGGCACAACTAAAAGGAGAGCTGTCGACAACCAATCAGATTCAGAGGATTTGGGCTTAGAGCTAGAGAGAAAAAAAGTCAATTCATCACTGCAACCTATCTAGACATTTGGAATCTCTTCTGTCATCAATATTTTTCTGTCGCTGTGAACGACCCCGAGGCCTTAGTGCGTGTAATAGTCTCTAACTCTGGCCACCTCCTGCTCAAAAGATCTGCTTGACTGTTTATCTCCGAATCTTAAACTGAGTTGGATCCCGTCCAAGAGATTCCTGGACTTGGAGGTGATGGCTCTGAAACCCAGAAAAATAAAATCTCCACAAGTTTGAATGTTCCCACAAAGCAATCAAGCACTTTTGCATGTTTTTCTAAATTATTCATCGACAACTTACTTGGGAGAAACTTAAGCAACCTAACAGTAATTTGACTGGAATATAAATATATATATATATATATATAAATAAAGTTCTGTGCTTTCTTCTCCTTCTCTGCCGAGGGTAGTTTGGCCCACTTTGTCAAGCAGACAGGATACTCTTATGAATAGGGATGAGTCATTAAAGATGAAGATGTTAATTTCGGCATGGACATAACCTTAACAAGTTTCAGTGGAGAATATAATGATGCTGAAATGAGTGATACTGCATACAGAATAGAAGTAATTACAGCGGGCTCTTTTACGCTTATTTATGTGGCCCCTAAAATAGCTGTGGTTGTGGCTGCAGCAGCAGTGGCGATAATGATGATGGCCACAGCAACTAACCAGGACTGATCATTGGACTGACTCGTATCGATGCGGCCAGTGCACAGTCATTAGTTGAAGCATTCGGAGAACATAATATCATCCGTTCATGATGATGATGGGTGTGTCATAGTCCAGCTGATGCACATATCCAAAGGAATTTATTGTCCTTAACTAAAGCGAAGACAGAGAGAGGCCTCAGGGCGCGTCATTACTGATGTGGACTGAAGCCACTGCTGTTGGCGAGAGTCAGACAGGGTGGTTTTCAATGGACTGAGGAGGGGGGGGAGCGGCCGGTTGATGGACTCTTTAATCGTTCTGAGCCTGAAGATGCTTGGGTGCCCGGGGGAAGAGAGAAGATTACCAAGAGATCAATTCCAAAAGGGCTGGCTCTGCTGACATCTCAAGGTAGCGCACCACAGTGTCCCCGTGGGCCAATACAGGCCCCTAATACCGGGGATTTAATGTGAAGTAGACTCACAGAGAGGATGAGAGGCTTTTGGGGAGAGGGGAATAGCGAAAGAATTCCACAGAATGCGACGGAATTAACAAGAGTGGACTCGGACTACGGCTGCATCGGACTGCAACGGAAAAGAGGGATGAGAAAGATTGAGATATCAGGTGTCGGCACGCTGCATCACATCTCAAAGTGATTAATAAGTACGCGGGTGGCTGCAGAGCAGATCAAATTAAATCTGTTAGAAAATACACATGTGCTAGCGTTTGCTCGTTCTCTCCCTCAAACATGTTTAACATCAACATGTTTAACATCAACATGTTTAACGCGTATCGTGTGTGCTACTCTGGGAAAGTGCACTGCATTCATCAAAGAACACGAAGGGAGACGTATTATGAATTACACTTGACTATTAGTTTTAGCCGCGTAATTATGGTAAGACCACAAAACAGTTGTTTGATAAAAAGCAAGTCAAAGGAAAAACTCCAGCCAGCAAAAGCATGAAGGCAGAATGTAATCCACTGAACTTTAAAAAAAAATATGTTGTACTCCATTTTTTTATATCTTAAAGTAACATTATGTAACAATTGTACCTTAAAATAACAGCTTGAAAAAAATTGTGCCGCTACAATGACTTTTAATATGGCGATTTGCGGCTCCGCCATTGCCATCGGGGGTCTGTGGGGAAATAACTCCGCTATGTAGAATTCTGGAGCCGCCCGATCCGGGGCGGATGTACTTCGACCTGCTTTCTGGCAGTGATTACGCAATGTCATATAGTGCCACTCCACGCTCGCAGCTCCAGTATAAGGGTAGCTTTTTTATGTAGCTTTTTGGTGTTGTCAACAATATTGTATTCGATCACACGTACTCCACATTCAAACATTTAGAAAACAACGTATATAGGCTGAAAACGCGATCGGTATTTCATCTAAACTAAATGTTGTCATTCTTTTGGTTATGTTGTTTCATTCGCCCTTAGCAACTCAATCAAGGGGAAAAGGTACAATTCGCAAAAAAAAAGGGGAATGGGCGGATCTGCGAATTCTGGTGTTAACTCTCTGCTCAAATGGTCGTAAAAGAAAAACACACAGTCGATATGCGGAAACCCAAATGTTATTATATTAAATCAAATTCAATGCATCTGCAAGCCCCCAAAATGAACACATACACTACAAACAATCAAACCCACTCAAAACGAAGTATAATCCCCAGATCCCGACAGTCCCAAAGTCTTTGCAGTCCCCCAAAACAAAAGTAAATGACTGCATGCGCACACCCCCCCCCCCACCCCCCCTCCCCCCAAAAGCCGGCAAACAGCTGACCGACCAGGCGGAAGCGTGGCGGCGCGCGTTCAATCCCGCTACTTCACCCTAGTCCGGTAGGTGCTGGGCCCAGTTCACAGTGTTCCTGCGCAGTCTTCGTATTAGTGATCCCGCCCGTTGGTATAAATCCAAAATAGAAACAGTCGCCGGATTGCTTCTACCGGGCTGCATCTATCGTAACTGGGTATTTACGACACTGAAGTAAACGTTAAATACCTCAAAAACTGAAGGGGGCGCTAAAAGGGAAAAACTACATAATGGGGCTTTAAAGAGTCTTACCATAATTTGCCATGCACTATGACATTTCAATCATACACTGTAACACTTTGATGTAAATTTACAGTGAAATTCTAACAGTAACATACTGTATTGTGCTATTACTGTATAATGCTGTAAAAGCAATGCATTCTGGGAGTTATAACGCTTGCTTCCATGATCCTAACGGTCAAGTGCTTCTTTTCACAGTAGTTTATCATGCATCTGAGAATCTTGGGAGAGTAACTATTTTGAAGTTCTCATAAATGAGTAGCCAAAGCAGAGTTTTGCAATTCCTCTGTCAATCTTGTGAGTTTCTATTTTAATGATAACGTCTTCCGTGTGTTAACATCCAAGTCACTTTAGTTTTACCACTTTAAGAAAAGTTGTATTTATTTATTTTTCACCGCGATCATGATCGGTCCGCTCCGGTCGCGGAGCAGTAACCCCGTTCCTTCTCCCGTGCAAGTGAAGGAGACACCAACTTTATTAGGATATCGCTATATTTGTATTTATTTTCACCACCGCCATTTTTTGCTTGTAATGAGTGGTGCAAGTCTCGGAGAACCGACGTCTTCACCGGGTATTTTTAAGTCTTACCCCCGCCAGTTTGGGAAAGTCAACTGAATCTTCAGTCCAGACAAAAAAAGGACAACTACTAACCAACTGCCTGACGGTAAGTTCACTTTCAACTTAGGCTACGTTTTGAACACCTTTGTTAACATGTGATTAGCTAACGTTAGTTAAGTTAGCACATGTTTCTCCATGTGGTTGGCATGCACATTAGCTAGCTAAGCAGTTAGCTGTTCTTAGCTTAGTTAATATTTAAATACTGAATACTATTAGTAACATGTTACTAATAGTATTCAGTATTTACGTTAACAAGGGAAGAAAGGCAGCAGTCTAGCTTATTTTTCCATTATGTTCAGTTGTCAATTTTGTGGCCACGAATTACTAAATATGCCTTTGCAAGGCATATGAAAGTTCACCAAAACACCCCCCACATCAAATTTAAATGTGCTTTTCATGGTTGTAACCGTTCATTTGGCAAAGTGTTGTCTTTAAAATGTCATGTATATAGAGATCACCCAGGTCAGAGGGAGTCAAGATTAAGTGAAGGATGTTCTGGCATAAGGACATTAACGTTGGACGTTTATTGTCATGCCACTTCGATTTCTGTACTGTCAAGTGTGACAGTTTGTCACGTTTATTTTCTCACTTGAAGACCCACATTAAAGAGGAAGACAAGTCATATGTCCATTCAAAACTGTGGTAACGTGTTTACTGTGATATCCACGTTTTCATCACACTTGTCAAGAACACATAAAGGTTGTACAGTTGATGATCTTTCAGACAGACATGGTCAGGTAGAGGTAATGGAGAGAATACTGTTGAGCAAGCAGGGTGCTCTCATGAAGAAGCTGAGGTGTGGGCTTCCAATGTTAACAATGATGACATGGAGACCAGGCAGAAGTTTTTCCTGAAAGCACAGATGAGTCACTTTTCCTAAAGAACTTGGCTTTGTTTTACCTTAAACTTCAAGCTAAGTTGTTGCTCCCATCTTCAGTTATACAGAGCATTATTGAAGATTTCCAGGCAGTGCATGATATAAGTCAGTCTCATCTGTTTCATAAACTGAGTGAAAAGTTGGCAACTTTGGGGATTCCTGATGGTGATGTTAAGAATGTATTAGATGCCTTGAAATCCGATGATCTATTTCGGGCGTGCAACACTGGTACTCTAAAAACGGATAAAAGAAGAAAAACGTTTTTTAAAAATGAGTTTAGATATGTTGAACCAGTGCCTCTGTATCTTGGGCAGAATGAATCTGGAAAGGAATGCTTTGTTCACTATGTGCCTGTTAAAGAAACATGTCAGTCACTTCTTCAGTGTGACTCAGTCAGAGAGCAAGTTCATTCACACAAGCAGCAGATGCGGTCTTATGATAGACCAAAAGACATTTTTTGCAGGCAGATGTGAGTATAACTGATGTAGTCAACTTTATTCCAGATAAGCCTTTAAAAGTATTTAAATATCTTTTAAAATAATTTTCTTAAAAGTGAAATTGATGGCAGCCATAGTTAAAACAATGCTAAATTGTATTAACATGAACTTACAACTGCAATGATATTGTTGTCTCCTATAAAGGTGTCAGACACAGCAGCAACTGTGAAGACATCCCTTGCCCTCCCCGATAGCCCTCGGTTGATCATTCTAGGTAAGCACTAAGCCCCTCAGTTATAGTGAGTTCAGTTGTGGTGAGTTTTTCTTTCATATTTTATATAATACACACACCTTTACATTTCTGTAAATATGTACTAATTCATAAATAGCTTAGAAATATCTTGGATAAATGACTACACAAATTTAAATAGTTAATAAACAGTTGAGTCTCTATAATACAGACACAGTAGGCTATATAATAATATTGTCTCTGCCATGTCAGTAGTTTGCTTGTGTTTCTCCATTTTTCTCCACTGATTAAGGTCTCTTTATAGCTTTTAAAATTGTAAATAGTTTGGTGATTATTTATCTATATGTCTCTATTTAGGGACAGTCACTAAGTTGCATGCAACTGTATGTGCATTGCAGAGACATCAACAGGCCAAGTAGCATTCACTGAATTAAAAATCCTGATATCTATCGGAAGCTTACATTGTTTAAAAAATCTTTTCAAATATCAGTTGGAAATGTCGGTACAATACAGAAAAAGATATAGCAGTATGTTGCCACTTCATTATATTTCAAATGGTAAATTTGACATTCAGCCTAACACTTTGCATTTTGTTTAAGGTCCAATGATTCCTGACCAGCGTTGGATGGTTAGCATCGAGGGCCACGTGGTGTCTTGAGAGCAACGTTTGTTTTGGGGCTTGCTGTTGTCTTCGCATGCTACTACAACTTCAACCTCCAATATCAGGATCTGGCTGCCTGCACACTTGAATTCATACAGAGGTAAGTTTGAATCCCATATCAAGTCATTCGTTTCAGGTGTTGGGGCTCGGTACAGCCCTCCATGCATTTATCTTTATGTGATAGATATAGTATCTTCAGGATGCAAGCTTGATAGTTCAATTGTTTAAAGGACATGGACTTCAATCAGAGAACAGAGCACATAAAGTTAATTGCAAAAAGAGATTTATCTTTGGTTCTAAAATAAACAGAAATACACATTCAACTTCAGTGGTTATCAGATTTATTGGGGCTAGATACCCCTTGCAGGGTAGAAAAAATAGCAAAAGACCCCCTAATTATCGTAACACCGTTTAACTACGCTTACTAGCATTTGTACTCATAGATGCCATTGGAATTATTTGCATTCTAATGCTTTTCAATCTAAATGCTTCAGATCTGTTTCATAGTGATAAACATAACACAATCTCATATTTAATCAGAGGTGCTTTGTAATAATATTTTGCATTTTACTGTAATAAAGACGTACTTATGTACAAGAAAAGAAAACTGAATTTGCACATTCCAAAGATGTGATGCATATAAAACTAAATATAGCAAAATGTTCCCATATATCTACTCTAATATGTATTATAAACATAAAGTAGGAAAAAGAATGATTATGCTAACAATATGTGGTGGCCATTAACAATAGTTTAGAAGTGGTTTGACTATTTCTTTTGTTTTACCTTGTCATGCTCGCCAGAAGCTGTGTTGGGATTAACCCAGAGAGAGGGACAAAGGCACGTCAGGGAAAGGTGACCAGCAAGAAGAGCGGGCGAATGGTCCAAAAGAAAGCGACATCCCTGAATCCGCATGTGTGCACCCTCTTGAGGAAGCTCATGGACTTCGAGTGGGACTTTGTATGAGTTTATCACTACCCTGACTCTGTCCATGGAGTTCAGATGAGTACACATACACACGCACGCACACATGCACACACACACACTCACACACACACACACACATACACAAACACACCCACACAGACGCACACACCCACACCCTTCTATGTATGGGTCTCACTTCTTCACATTGTCCATGGAGTTCAGATGAGTACACATATACACACTCACTAATCATTCATATCTATGGATGTGTCTCACTCATTCACATTGCTATTTGTATTTGTAAGGGCTATTTTTGTTTTATTTGTATCTATTATCTTAACAATGTCCAACCAGACATTATTTCTGTTAAATTTTGAAGTTAGCGCACAATATTGTTCAACAGCATAGATCTGTCAAGTAAAAAACTCTAGCGTACTGGGGAGGCTCTTTCCTTTTGAAACATAACACTATTGTCTCAGTCTGTAAAGTACAATGCACAACGTACAAATACACACATAAAAAAATTCATTCACACCAGTATTTATATGTGTAATAGCTATTTTGTGTTTTGGGCTATACACAGTATTGTTCAATAGTCAGTATTGTTCTGTTAAGTAAAACCCCCTAGCGTAATGGGGAGGCTCTTTTCTTTTGAAACATTAGTATTTACTCAGTTCATCAAGTACACATTTTGTCCGATAACCATGCACTCACTAGGAAAAACACACTCACACATGCAACTTATCCATACCATTTTGATTTCTAAGGGCTAGAATATTTGAATCAGTTATTTGGATGCTATTTTTTGTCAAGGCTATTCTAATAAACAAGAATATTATGAATATGTCCTATTGTCTTATTCATTGCAAATTGTTCTTTTTCATGCTTGTTAATTTGACAGATGCTTCTACAGTTTCCTAAATGTTTTGGGGTAAAGAGCTAACACTAAAAGTCCTGTTATTTTACGAATTCATTTAGCAAATTACTTTACATTTTGATTACAAGTTACTGTATTTCCATATTACTGTACATTTTACAGTAACTTACAGGCGAAACTGCTGCCAGTAATTTACTGTAATTTTGAATTATTACAGTAAATTACAGTATCAAAAGAATACAGCAAGCTGCTGTATTCTTTTGATACAGTAGAGATACTGTAAAACTACAGTAATTTACTGGCAGCAGTTTCGCCTGTAAGTTACTGTAATTTCACAGTGAAAAGTTTTACAGTGTACTTCATATTGACATAGAATGCTATATAAAACACAGAAAAATGATCTCATAATTAGGAGATAATAATTAACATATGGATTTCATATTCTATTGATTTTGGCGACGGTTGGGTTAAAGTCTGTTCAACTGTCTCCTCCCCTTCGTCTTGCAGCTGCAGTCCTCCACATGACAGCGGGCTGAATGGCTGTAAGCAGCCTGACCTGCAGAGCTCACCACAGAGTGGACTGCAGAGAGAAAGAGGCACTAATGGCTGTGAGGTTGGTTTCAGTCTCGGTAAGATAGAGAGAGAGAAAAACAACTTCAAATGATCCTTTTGACATTATATAAATAGTCTCTCTCTGCACCTCAGCTGCCTGTCTCATTTAAATTAAAATGACGTTAAAAGTGATTTTCAGAGTATATACAATATTCATCTATTCTGATTACTTTGTCTTTCCTTGACATCATGTACCAGCTCTTATGTAAATCAGTTTCACGCCAGGGTCAAGTTAGACTTTGCTCCCAGAATACCACACTGCCTGCCACGTGGTGTGTTCCTGTAAACTCCACTCCTTTACAAACCTGTTAGCTCACTCTTTTCAATGATTATGCTAGATACCTTCTGCTTATAATAACCACCATCTCTTTCACTTCCCAATATATTTCTGAGGCCACCACTGATAATGTCAGATTCGATGGCTCGTGACGTCACGTTCAACAGCTGAGCTTAATGACGAGGAACAGAGCGCTGCGGGAATGAGAGCTAATCGCCTGGAGAGGAACAACTGTGAGATTGAAGGGCAGGAGGAGGACGGCCCGTTACTGTAGCTGCAGGGTTCTGTGAGTGTGTGTCATGTGTGTGTGTCATGTGTGCGGTTGGCCTGGTGGGGTGTGCCTGCATCTGTTTCAAACCACTGAAGATGTTTTCAGTCCGAATAAGCGCTAACCAAAGTAGCCAAATCCTAAGATTGCAGATGCCGCAGGTCTAATTGGACGGGCTTGTCAAGGGGGTTGTTTTTCTACAGTGGAACCATAAAAAGGAGAGAACGGCGCACTCCCGATGTCCCCCCAAGGCCTTAAAACCTGAAGTGGCACGGTAAACGGTCGAGTGGGAGAGATTGCAAGGGCTTGAAATGTTGTAAATGTGGACGGGTCAGCACTTTGTTGAGACATTTCAAGTTACCTTGACAACGTCATATTGTGTTGTGAAAGTGTGGGGTTTTATTATGTATTGTTTATTCCCACGTCTTCGAGGCTCTTTCCCTGTTGATTGTCAATCTATTCACTTGTTTTTGTCAAAACGGCTTTAGTAACACAAATTAAATAAATAGTCATATAGTCTCTGCTTTGAATATGCTTTTATACCATTTAAATCCTTTCTGTGTAAATTCAACACGCCAGACTGAACACGCATGTACCTAACTCTGCATTTACCTTCCACTGGTAACCCTGTGTTAACCATTACAGCGCTATGAACTGTGGGTAATTTCTTCATGCAAAGTCTGCAGAAATTCAGTCTCAAGGAAAGTCTTCAAAGCCCGAGACCCTCAAGACGCCTCAAAGTCTGAGTGTGGCCGTTGGGATTGGACCAACGTGTATCTGTGTCTATTCATTTATTTATACTGACAGAAGACTCCCCAAATGATCTCTTTAAATAGCTCCTGATACGTTCAGTCCGACTAAAAAGCAAGCATTTTGTATAATTGCTTTTGTTCTACAGCTAATACATTTCTCTACTGAACTGGAAAAAAAGAAATCTCATACTTGTGTCAAACGTAATTCCCAAGTGCAGCAAGTTTTTATATCTTAGGAGTCCTTTCAGTGCAACATCTGAACCGTTAACCACCAATGTCTCCTACAGTTCTCTCCATATACCACTTCTGTACATCAATGCACTGCATGTTGTTAACTTTGAATATTCTTTCATGGACAGAACAATAATTATGTCACTTGACTTCATCTGGAATGAACAGAAAAATGGTAAATTAACTTATACTTGTATCAATGGACACTCATCAATGATAAATGAAGTCAGTTCGCCGACCCACCTGGCATCGGGGGGGATGGCGCTGCCATCTACCTTCTACATCGATGTCTCTCTGACTTAGTGTCCTGCAGCACGGGCGCCCCACAAGGAAACGTTCTCTTCCCATGAAATGTGCTCCATAAATAAACTGTCCATGTCTTCTTGTTCTATCCGGGATCAAGTCCTTATGAATTGCAGCTCACGGGAACTATCCAGTGTCTGGTGGGACCTGGAAAACCAAGCTGCCCAACTGGGTGGTTAACAAACCTGCTGATGATTCCTAACTTCATGAAGTCCACCTATGAATCATAACATGTGGATAACAGCCACAATGGCACAATCGTATATCTCGGGGCAGATATCCAGCCCACCTGGCTTGCGTTTCGTTGAACTGTTGGACTTCACAGCAGCTGGAGAAAAAACTATGCAGACATGTGGAGGATATTATTATGTATTTATTTTAGCTACCTGTTCCACTGTGTTTCTACTGAACGTTTGCACATCCTGTCAATACTTTTACTATACTGTTAGCAGGTGCTTGTGATTTTCCATTTTTTAAATGTGATGATGTATATATACATACCACAAGATGAGTGATTGTATGCTCTCTAATGTAAGTCAAATGGTCACACTCCATAGGTTGACCCTCTAGATCAGGGGTCGGGAACCTATGGCTCGCGAGCCAAATATGGCTCTTCCGGTGACGGCATATGGCTCGCAGACAATTTTAAGTTGAAAAAAAAATATCTCCGCCCACCCCCTTGTACAGCAGAAGTAATGTCAGGTCCTTTTCTTAAAGACGTCTTTGTTCTTTTATTAAACTAAACATCTGTTATTGAGCGTATCTACACAACAGCATGTCATCTCTTTCTCTACGTGTCGCGGTAACACTTCTCGGCTCGCCGTCTCGCGCGCCGCAGAGCTCCGATGCCGGCATGTGCGAGCATCGCCCCCCCCCCCGTAGCATCATGCACCACCAGACGTCGCATTAAAAGCAATACATATTTAATTTATTATCCGTTAAAAATACTTTATGGCTCTCAATGAAATATATTTAGAAATATTTGGCTTTTATGGCTCTCCCAGTCAAAAAGGTTCCTGACCCCTGCTCTAGATGCTAAATGTTTCACTTATTCCGTCAGCTGGTTTCTCACTGTGTCTGCCTGCTGCTTGCAGCTGGGGATGGTCATGTCCACTGGGTTGATAAGAATATTTGACTTAAAACAGCGAGGGGAATGAGAGCAGAGAGTGTGAACCAAAACAGGGAAGTAAAGGCCGTTAAACCAAAACGGTGAGAGGAAAACCAAGTAGGGGCTTGTGTTGTGGGATTGTCTCTATGGCTGATTTACATATATTGTTAATTCGAACAAATATCGATACGATATATTATAATATTGACAGCTTTTCTGCTGATAATACTCACACGGCACATTGACCAGTTTATGCAGCGTGTTGTCTGTGACTCTGGAGAGGCTTTGATTCCAGTCTGAAGACTTAACTTGAGTGATCTCAGCATATGTTTGGAGACAACTCAATTGGAACACAAGGCTTTATTTTCGGATATAAAAATCAGCTTTAAAAAAAACGTTTTCATTTAAATGAGGCACCATTACAAACAGGAGCCCTTAAGACGTCACAGACGTCTGCGGATCCCTTAAAGCTGTGCAGGGCAGTGAGGACGAGCCTCTGTTCATGGTCAAAGTAGAGTTACAGAGAAAGGCCACAGTTAACAAGCCCGCCCTCCATTCTCACTGTCCCCTGAGGAAAGTGAGGAGAGATTAAGGGAATGCCAATTTGTTCTCCTGGGCAATTTACATGCTCTAATATTAATTGCTATTGGAAATGCTTGATTTGATTAAAGGGGGAGTCCCAGAGGAGGAGCGCGTATCTCCTTCTCTCTCTGTGGTTGACGAGAAGGGAGTGGCGCCTTTGCTCCTAAACTTGTTATGTTGAAAGCCAACTGGTTTGAGTCAATAATGTGCTCAACATGCACCAGAGTCTATATTAAGTTAGTTGACCGTTATGAGATCATGTTAGAATGTTGATATCACATTGCAAACCTCTCTGAAACAAATTGCCATTGTTGAATTGCTGTTATTTTCCACATGCTATTTGAAATGATTACAGTCAATCCACTGCTGTGCCTCTTCACTCGACACATTTTCTATTTTGGGAATAATTTTGTGTGTCTGTAACTCAACAGGGACAGCTGCTGCGATGCCAAAAAGTGATTGGTACTTGCGGGAGCGCACATATTTTTGCCTAATGATTCTCCATTGTAAATCCCCCCACATCCTTTCTCCCCGCCCCACACTCAGAGCATCTTACAAAAAATATAAAAATATTACTGAATCACCCAGCGAGAGAGAAGATGAAAAATCTGTTCATATATCTTTTAAGCGGTAACATGCCTACAACCCAAGAATTGCAGCTTTTCAACATCACTAAAACATGTCTCAGAAAGACTTGTTTTAATTGGTCTGAGTTATATTTGATCGTCTTTAGCCACCCAGTCCTTTTGACATGTTGAAACAGTTGTTCCAGAGGCACATTACTGGGAGGCTCTGACACAACGGCTTCTTTGTCGGACATGTGCAGAAGAATTGCCCTTTCCTCCCGTCCACCCAAGCGACGTGTATGTTGGCAGCCTGGTGCACGATCCAGACACAGGGGTCTCCTGTACCAAAAGCCAGGAAAAGAGAGGCTGTGGCTGGTATTCTTCAGCCAGATGAAGTGTTAAGGAAGGTAGAACGCCAGTTCCAAAGAGCCCCTGTGCTGGTTCACCCTATTAACCTTGGCGTTGCTACAGTCCCAAAGCTATGTATTCTCCACAGGGCCCAATGACCTCAATGGCAGCAGACCACAGCAGGTGCAGTAAAGACTGGAGGCTGGCCAATCCCAACCCAGCAACAGTGGTTGTAGTTGTGAATAAAATATTATATAATAATATATTCAATACCTGCGAATTGACTCTCCTCATGAAGAAGAACGGTGAGTGCAGGTGTCTGCAAGGTGTGAGTTCAACAACCACTGCTGTATGCGTGACTCAATGAATACAAACCACTTGCTAATTCCACATCTGGACACTAATGGCCTCTGAGGCTTTATAAAACACACTTGAGGAGATGTATGCCAGGAAACGACTCCAAGCATTTCATACAGCCTTGGCAAAAACTAAATTAATCTCACCGAGCTGTTAGTATGTGTCCATTTGTTAGTGTTGGGTTTTTGATTGATTGATTGATTGATTGATTGAATTTATTTGTCGTTTGCCAGAGTACAGGTACAAAAGCATCGAAATTGCAAGAAAGACTTGCAACGAGTAGGAAGGGGAGGAGGTAATCCAAAAACTGGTGATCTAAGCCCATCCATTGGGGGCAGAGGGTAACAGCACCCGAAAGCAGCCAGCCGTCGGCGCCAGCCTTTCAGCGCCAGCCCCACCCGTCCGTCCTCACACACTGGGGTAGAAGCAGGCGGGCGGGGGGGGAGGGGGGGGGAATGCAAATCAGTATATTGAAAGTTTGTGTGTGGTGGTCTGGTATGCGTCCTCCCCAGGCCACAACAGACAGAGTTCACAGTCCGCAAGATGGTCGTTGCCATGGAGATAGCGCCTGGAGGTGGAGGTCTGTGGATAGGGGAAGGAATGAGAGAGGTTCTTCAGCGCGATTCAGGGAGTTGTTGTTTTGTTAACGGCCTGCCTTGGCCCTGGCCTGGTTGAGGGAGCCGAAAGCAGATAAGATTGGGATTGTTTGGTCTTCCAGCAGCCCAAACAATCCCAATCTTATCTGCTTTAGACCTCTCATATGTTTAAATATTCAAATCGTACACACAGCTGCCACAGTTTGGGTACCTTCACCTAATATTATCTTCACCAATTATTATTCATATAATATGGTTCAGAATCATTGCAGTGTTCACAAAGCTCTAATAAAAAGAGCTTACAGATGATATGGGGGTTATTCAGCCACTGTGGCAACAGGTCAATAAACTGCAGTGCCTCCATTTTAATCCAGTGGACGGAGAGTCCCAGTGGGGGAAAGTCTCAATTAGTTAACGCAATACGGTTTTATTCAGTGTGTTCTATTCCTCCATTATTCACCACTTACATTACCCTAATGGATGACAAAGTGGTGGAATCCAGCAGGCTGGAGCCTACATTAGGCTACAATTTACACAATAAATGTGTTAGCTTCAACCAACAAAACGCGGGGGCCAGGAATTGAATTTTAAAAGAATATATATATATATATATATCAATTAAAATCAATCAATTAAGAACAATCTGATCCAGTCATAATGGTGATTTACATCGTGGTTACTATGAATCTTGGCTCAACAGCATTCAGTGCCTTTACTTTAGCTTCTTAAACCAATGTATGCAATTCAACCACAGCAACATGCTGTTAAAACACCCGTTAAACTCTGCAGCTGCTTCATCACAAATGTGAACATATGATCTCCAATATTATAGGAATTATGTTCCTCCAGTGTGACCAATCCCATCATGATTGATGGATAACCATTCGTTGATCCTAAATGTCAGAGCCCTACTGACCTTTACAATTTTACCTGTGATTCCGCATTATGTGCAATAAAGATGTTGTTGGGTGACTGCTTGAACAGTTGTGAAAAAAGGAAATGCTGAGCTTTTTGAGGCGGAGTGTGTCTGTAAATAATCTGTCTGTGTGCCGACGATCATCTTCCAAATATTGAGAAACAGGGTCATGTTTTGTTGTTCCCGGGTGTGTGTATGTACTAATAACTGTTACGCTCTATTTTTTAAATCAAAATTCCACAGTGACTCTTGAGTATGTTTTACACATTTCAACATACTTTTATTTCACAGATCGGTGACACAATATTTGCTGCATTTGAAAGATGTACTGTATAGAAAATTCTTTGCACACTTATTTGGAAAAATCACAAACACACACCTACACACACACCGACAACCTCACACACACAATCGCTCAGATACACAAACACTCAAGCATGCACATGCTTCATAAATTATTTCCACTGATTTCCATCAGAGCATTTATCAGATTGAAATATTGAGGCACACAAATACACACACACACTCAAATGCATGAACACTCAAGCATGCACAGGCTTGAGCGTTCGTTGCACTGAATTCCATAATAATATTTATCAGATTGAAATATTGAAGCTATGCACACAAATACACACAAAGACACACACACACACATTTAGCATTGAAACAAGGCTAAGGAATTGATCGCAGTGTTTGATATGGAAATGCAGCATAAGCACACTGTATCAGCCGCTTATTTGCATTCTGCTGATGACTACTTAATTCATGGCGCAGGTTTTTTTGTGCATGTTTTCTTTGTGGTATCCACCAGGCAGCTCATGAGGATCTTTTGTTTTGACTGCAAAGGGCGTGTTTGTCCCTCGGCCTTTGTACAAATAGGAGCTGATGATAACATATAGCCTCCAGGAGAATTAACCACTGAATTTGAATGAGGACAAACACAGCTAATCTGTCTTCACGTGCTGCTTTACATAACGGCGTGCCTGTGCAGAAAAAGTATGTTTACAGTCTGTGCTCGAGTGTATAAGGAACGAAAAATCCACTTTGATTACAGATTTCTGCATGAAAAAAAGAAAACTTCCTTTGGTAAGTGGGATTACACTACATGTCAACATTCACCCATTCACACTGATGCAGAGGCTGCTTACAAGATATAATAACATCAAAAGAACCGATGGCACTGCCTTCTCCAGCAATTTGGGGTTCATGGAGTGTCTTGCCCGAGGACACTGGGCTGCATGAGTGGACGTCCCGCTCTCCCTCGTCCCTCGCTGTGAAAGCATGATGAGCTGCACTGAAGCCGGCGCAACTGGATTGTTGTAACTTGGCGCCCATGCGACAACAATTCCAAAAAGTTCACTGATAAAAACACTATTGACATTACAAAGGAGTTTACAAATAGCTTGCTTTTAAATGCTTTGGAAACAGGTTTTAGCCCACAAATCTTCATTTGAGTAAACATTTTCCACCCAAATCAAATATTTTACAGGTCAGTCAACCTCCGTTTCTTCAATACATTTAATATGTGACTTCTCTCTTGACAGTGCTTTTACAAAGGTAACAAAGTAGCCTCTAAATATGAGATATGATATGATAAGAACAATCCCTCCTCGCAGTGGAGGTATGGCTATGCTACATGGTTGGTATACGGTTCACCTGCAGTCCATGGGCATGTCCATGAGGTACAGTTCATTTTGTTCGTACCCGTCCTGGCGTTTCGGAGATTAAGACAGCTCATATACTCCAAACACTCTAAATATACTCTTAAAGCTCGGAGCTCGCGCTCCGTCTGCGGAGGTCACGCTGCGCCGCAAACACTTTAGGTTTTGACCTGCGCCCGACAGAGAAGTTAGGATTCCAGCTGGCTTATGTTCATCGTCGTTTTCAAATGAAACTCAGTGAGTTAAGTCTCCAGATCACTGAGCTTACACGGCATGTTCATGTTACATGGGGGAGACTGTGGTTCAGGGTTGTCCTTCATTCAGAGGATCGGAGGTTCGATCCCCAGCTCTGCTAGTCCATATCGAAGTGTCCCTGTGTCAAGACACTTAACCCCACATTATATGAGTGTGAGCTAGTCCTGATGGGCAGGTGGAACCTCAGCTCTTCCATCAGTGTGTGAACGGTGTGAATGATGAATCATGACAGGTAGTATTAAAGAGCTTTGAGTTAACGGAAGACTAGAAAAGAGACGTACAGGTCCATTTATTGCACTGTACAGAACAGCAGATGATGAATTCAGAATTCCTGTGAGGCTTCCAGCATAAACATACATCCACAGTCTGTCACTGGATACACTTTATAGTCAGCGCTTGTTTGTTTTCCGTCGACGTGACTGGGGATGCAAACATTTACTGAGACAGACAATGTTTCATTAAAACCACCATCAGGGCTGCAGGCAGACTTATCTGGGTTTGTGAGTGAGCCGTGGAAGATGAGGACATTATCTCTGATTTATGTTTGTGAAAGGCATTATTACACAGATCAGTGTGGCTGTTTAATAGCGGCTGCTGAATGAGATTATTTTTCACTGATGCAGTATTGTGGCTGTTCAGAATATCTGCTTTGGATACAGTATACATACAGTATATGCCATATAATGTATATTATCATGACTGTTGTTACTATGTAATTGTATGATTGTACTATGTAAAAAGTAAAGTCGACATCCAGAGAAAGACAATAATGTTTAGTCATTCTGCTTGTTGTGACACTAGGGAATTTCTTCCTTGATGTCTTCCAACTATTTGTAAAACATTTGTGATTATTCAATAATTTGATTGTTTTTGAATATTTATTTTGGTAACTGTAAAACCGATATGAAATGATGTGTGATTAATTGGCGCCAAGTGAAAGGAAATGGAAATGAGTTATGCTTTCTGGCATGCAGCTGGAGTATTTTCTAGCCCCCAGAGCGTCACCATCTCCCAATTAGAACAAATACAAAAGCCTTCTCACCTTTTCTTTCCAAGTTAAAAGAATTGATGAAACTACTGCAGTGGTATTTTTAAATCTATAATATTAGACGGCCACATCATTTCTAACATTCATGCTTTTAGAAATATTTGCCTAAAAGATACTGTTGCCTGGCGTAGCCCAGAACACAAGCAAAGCAAGTGATGGGTGTTTAGCCACACTAAGAGGCAATTAGTGACACTTGCCGTCTGTATCGGTGGGCCTGTGTCACTGGGCCTGTGTCACTGGGCCTGTGTCACTGCCAGAATGATCTGCAAAAAGACTCAGCGAATTCTGCTGTAGAGCAATACTTCACTAACGTGCAGGCCCGGGGTGGGTAATCGGGAGAATCGGGGGAGTTCCCGGTGGGCCGCTTCACTTCTGGGCCGGTCGAGAATTTTATTTGTTATCACTTCGATAGGTTGATCGCGGTCGCTGCAGAGCTCCGACGCCGGTCTGCGCGCATCGGGACGGAGCAAAAAAATAGTCACTTGCACCCCCGTCAACAACTCTTCTCGGCTCGATGCCGGCGAGCGCAAATATTTGCATTGCATTATCCAATTTCCACTACCATAAAAAAAGTGGGCTGGTCTTGAGCCTGAAATTCCCGGGCTGAAAAGTGGCCCCACTCCAACCCTGCTAACGTGTACTAGCATTGCTATCATATGAGACCAAGTAAAGCTGCAGCAGCAACATCTATTGTACTCAAATCTTTATTCTTGAAAAAGGGTCTTTCAAAAGAAAGTCCATATTTAGTTCTGAATATTCTAACCTTTCATAACCCAGTATGTTCTCTTCTGAAAATCAGGCAATCCGTATCAAAAAGCCCACAAGCTCTCTCCTTGACTGGTCCATTTATGCGAGTGACCACTCATGTCACATGAAGTGAGTGTGAAGCTTTAAAATACGACTGACACTTTCTCCCCGTCGTACAGATTCACCTGCATCAGCCAAAGCTTGAAACATCACATGCAGAGATTTGACGAGCAGTTTACTTTTCCCTCAACAGGGGGAGATGTGGCGCTGTCATGTTTGGCTCAGCCCTGTGTCAGTGAGCTGCACCTGGTGCCAGGCGCTGCTGTCCTGCCTGCCACACAACCAGCAGGCTGCTTATCTGGTTTGAACTTTCTGTTTTTATGATGTTTAATAGGATTTCCATAGCAATGTGTCAATTCAATTCAATTCAGTTTATTTGTATAGCCCAATTTCACAAATTACAAATTTGTCTCGGAGTGCTTTACAATCTGTACACATAGACATCCCTGCCCCAAAACCTCACATCGGACCAGTAAAAACTCCCAAATAACCCTTCAGGGGGAAAAAAAGGGAAGAAACCTGCAGGAGAGCAACAGAGGAGGATCCCTCTTCAGGATGGACAGATGCAATAGATGTAATGTGTACAGAAGGACAGATTTAGAGTTTAAATACATTCAATGAATATGACAGAGTGTATGAATAGTTCATAGTAGGCATATTCCACGATGGAGACCTCCACGATCCATCAGGCAGATGGCGGTGGGGAGGAGGAGTGGGCGGAGTCTCAACAGTGGGCAGAGTCTCAACAGGACAGTGGCGTAGTCAGGAGCAGGAATTCCACGACCCTACAGTCTGACAGTTCCACTGAGTGCAGATGTATGCTGGGAGCTGGCGGGGAGTTCATGGTTGTCTAAACAGGGACCTCATTGGTATGGATTCTCAAAGCTTAAAAGTGCAGTGAAATGGCATATATATATATATACACACATATATATATATACATATATACAAATATACACATATATACATACATATATATATATGTACACATATATACTTACTAGGGCTGGGCAACGATTACAATTTTTAATCGCGATTAATCGCATGATTTCCCTGATTAATCACGATTAATCGCATTTGTATACGCAAAATCCAATAATTAATTCAAAAGTAGTGTATAGCGCACTTCTATTTTAAATGTTCTGCCATATGAATGAAAGTGCCATAACATTTGTTGTCCCTGTTAGAGTGAGACACCAGAAAACACTTTCAGTGCAGTTTGTCAATTCCTAGAACTTGACACTTATTTTAAATGTACTGCCATATGAACTAAAGTGCCATAAAATCTGTTGTGCAAACAAACACTTAACATCAGCATTTGTATATAGTAGCAGTTAAATAAAATAAATACTTTGTGTAAATCTCAACTTAAACAATGTTATCAAAACAAACACAAAACTAAAGCTTATTGCCACTGACAGGGCATTAATGTTAGAGTGTCGTGAAGCACCAAAAATGTGATTACATTTACGTAAACCAGAAAACGACAAACATAGAAGGAAGTTAGCCAAGGTGTATTTAATTGTAAAGATATTTTATATTTTCTAACATAGCTCTTCCCTTTGTACAGTCCTACAGTAGGCTATGAACAAGATTTACAGTTCAATCAGATTAACTCAACCAACAGCAAACGTGGAGGGTAACATGGGTTTCATGTGTAAACGAACCAGCTATTAACAATGCCATGATTCAGAAACCCGTTGGCCTAATTTAATTGAGAAAACTACGTTGAGGACCTAATCCTGAAAACATCAGCCCTCTCCTCAGAGAGAAAGAGCTAAAAATAACCTCACTAGCTAAAACTAACCCGAACCCAAAAAAGAGTTTGTAGATTCCTACAAATTTATGTTTTTACTCCTCTGCACTAAACCAGTTGCTAAGGCACACCAGATTATTAACATTTTCAGATGATAAAGAAGCTCTCTTCTTCTGGACAATATGACCAGCAAGAGAAAACAACCTTTCGCAGGGGACGGAGGTTGCCGGTGTGGCCAGGTACTTCTGTGCACAGGGGGCCAGCTGCATGTTTGGACCACCACTCTAATGGACAGGAATCTGAACTGATGGCGGGCTCTGCTCTGTATCGATGCACACTGTTCTCAATTGAGTCTTCTTCTTGTTCAGAATCGGACTCGGATGAGACAGCCAATAGGGTTAACTTTTTCTTTGGTGGTGAGTTTTTTTCTTCCCTAGGTTCCTCTGCAATAACCCTCTGTTCCTTGACTAAGCTGGTGACTGAGGCCCACACCTCACTCCTCTCAGCTCTGGGTATACACTTGAGGTCCTTGAATCTAGGGTCCAATGTAGTAGCAATCTTCAGATATGCAATGTTGGCAACAGAAAATCAACTCCACTTCAGTCAAAAATAAATTGCATTCACTTACAGTATACACAAAAAAATATCCTCTACATATTCATGCTGCATTTACACTATTTCTCTCTTACATGCACTCAGACAGGATAGTAAGAACTATGATGTAAAACATACCTGCAGGGCTCCAGGAGCGTTTCCAACCTCTGCAGTTTGTCCATTTCAGCTGTAGTTGGCATGACAATGTTGGTGTTTGTGGTGAGGACGTCCCTCAGTGGCTGTTCGTTTCTGCGGATGCTTTTTATCATGTCCAGAGTAGAATTCCATCTGGTTTGAACATCTTGCATAAGCGACTCCTTCTTCTGTCCATGTTCAACTTGTTTTTGTTCTAATTCTGCTGCACTTGCTGGACTGTGTTTAAAGTGCCCCACAACCTTTCTGCACTTGGCCAGGACATTGTCAAACGCACTGTTATGCAGAGATACTGTGACAGAACGCTGGAGGCTGTGCGCGAAGCAGGGGACATGATCAAAAGGCAGTTGTCTCGCAGCAGCGATCATATTTGGTGCACTATCTGTGCTCAGTGTGGTGACTTTATCTTACACATTCCACTGCTGTGCAACTTCAGTAAAGTGTCCCGCGCACGTTTCAGCATAATGTCTCTCCTGTTTTCATCACAGTCAGGGCATGTGAATGCAGCGCCCACTTCTCATCAATATAATGCACAGTAACTCCGAGGTAATTGTGGTTACCGAGTGATGTCCAGTAGTCCCCAGTGAGAGCAACAGGGTGCACGTTGTAAAGCTGTCGCTTTTGCAGTCCTCTCCTTTTCATACAACTCGTGTATTCTCCGTGTGATGTGTGTCTTGAGGGCGTCTCATACCTGCCGTCATTTGTTGAGATTCTCAAAATGTTTCTCAGACCGACGTCTTCCACAATCCTAATCGGCCTGCAGTCATTGGTTCGCTTCTCTTGCCTTGGTTTAGCTATCCTCCTCCCTGCAACTAGCGTCGTCTGCCGAAGCCTCGCTCCACTGTGTGTTTGGTTGTATGATTCGCTGGCATCAACGGTGTGTTTAGCATTTAAATGATATTTAAGACTGGAAGTACTCCGGTGATAAGACAATTCATATTGGCAGTGGTTACATATGACTTTGTTTCTGTCGACTCCGCCGTCTTTAAGAACTTTAAATTGAAAATGGCCATTTAAAATCTCCGTACTCTTCTCCATGTTTGTTAAACCGCGAATGACTTTCTTTTCCGGTTCCGCAGCAATCAGTAGCAGACTTTTACTAAATAAAAGCCTGTGAGCAACAAACTTTTACAATCATAAAATAAATAATAAAACCTGCGTTAACGCGCGATAAAATAATTGTCGGCGTTAATTAATTGATGCGTTAACGCAAGATTAACGCGTTAACGTGCCCAGCCCTAATACTTACATATATATACACATATCTATATATACACATATATATATACACATATATATATATACATATATATATATACATATATATACACATTTACTGTATATACATATATATGTACATATATATGTACATATATACACATATATATATCATATATATATATATATGTATGATATATATATATATGTATGCTGGCATGAGCTCTGTGGTCACATACAGTGGCTACACCAATAATATTATCTGTTATTGTCTTATTATTCATGTAGCCTATACCAACATGTAGTAGTGCATATACAGTAGTCCTGAAGGAATATTGGAAACCATTTTTTAGCATCAAATACTTCTATCCTGCATTGAAAGTTATATGTCAAGAATGTAGTTCGCTACCCCTCAGTGTAGTGGACTGAAAGCAGTAGTATCCAATGGGTTGTAGAAACGTGTTGTAGTCCATGTCGATGTTACCTTGCATGGTAGCTTCTCCCATCAGTGCATGTATGCATCGCTGTGACTGTTGACATGTAGTGTTAAAGAGCTTTGAGTGATGAGAAGACTAGAAAACTATCTTTTTGTGTAGTGGCTAGCACTGTCGACTAACAGCAAGAGGGGTTCGGCTTCGGTTTCCGGTCTGAGCGTCCTTTTGTATGTTCTGCCCATGGCAGCGTGGGTTCCCTCTGGGTTCTCTGGCTTCCTCCCACAGTCAAAAGACATCAGCTTAGGTTAATTGGACTCTAAATGGCCCGTAGGTGTGAATGGTTGTCTGTCTCTGTAAGAGCCCTGAGGTAAACTGTCGACCTGTCCAGGTGAACCCCGCCTTCACCCAATGTCAGCTGGGATTGGCTCCAGCGCCCCGCGACCCTGAATAGGATAAGCGGTTTGGATAATGGGATGGAAGACTACAAAAGATCTATAGAGGTTCAGTCCACTTGCCATTTACCATGAGTGGGAGCATCAGAATCAGAATCAGAAACCGTTTTATTGCCAGGAATGTTTACACAAACGAGGAATTTTTTTTGGCGGAAGGTGCAACATTTAGACATGACAAACAACAATCAACGCGACAGCAACAGTGAACTTAAGTATAAGATAAGATAAAGATAAAGATATAGTGCTCGGATAACAAATAACGTTAAAGTGTTTAGGTGTGTGTTTCAAGTGACGTGTGTTTAAGTTAAAAGTGTATGTTACATGTGACGTGTGTTTAACCCTTGTGTTGCCTTAGGGTCATTTTGACCCGAATCAATATTACACCCTCCCCCCGCCTTAGGATTAATTTGACCCCATTCAATGTTTAATGTCGGTGTTCTTTCGGTAGTCAACAAACAAACATAAAGTGCCTCACACTTAAACTTGGAAAACAATATTAATTCTAATAATTTTCTGGAGGTTTTAATTGCTGGCGTCAAATTGAACCCAAAGGGTAAAATATGTTAGTAAATATAAAGGTAACAGGAGGGTGAAACATTGAATCGGGTCAAAATGACCCAAAGGCGGGGGGAGGATGTAATATTGATTCGGGTCAAAATGACCCTAAGGCAACACAAGGGTTAAGTTAAAGTGCATGTTAAAGTGGCATGTGTGTGGAGGAGACCTAGAGACCAACTACAGGAACCGAGAGACCTAGACCTGAAACAGTATGTTTCAGGTCTAGGTTTTCCAATGAAACACAATCTGGAAAGGTATGAAGGCGGAAACTGTTGGAGCTCTCATCACCACAATCAGGAATAAACAGTATAAATGCAACTTTCATGTTACAAAGACATGTGCATGCGAATGAGAGGGATTGGGTTTTTTTTCATTTAAAATCAGCAAGTCATTTTGAGCCGACAAGTTGTTAAACGGAAATAGAATTTAAAATTGACTTGTCAAATCAATTAAAATGTATTTATGCAGCACAATATCACACATTTTCAGTTTTGGTTCAATTTTTCTCTTCAATGTAGGTATTTACTATCTACTGTGTAGAACACTTTTATTTAGTGTGCACCTCTGGTGTCACGGAGCTCAAACCAAAAGGAAGTGACGACATTTGCCTGATTCTCACCAAATAGCAATGTATCCTCTTTTTTCTTTTTGCCTGTGGTTGTTGGATTCATAAATAACACAAGCTCAGAAAGCCCTGCTGTCTGGCTCTGTATCTTCACAAGCAGCCTCATAAACATGATAACCACATTATAGACGTGGAACAGTGATGGATGCATTACCAAAGACGGGGTGCACACTTTACGATGATAAACGGTCTCACACTAGCACAGAGGCTCAGTTGTGGAGTTTAGGATGAAACGGTTGGAATAGAGAGAAGACAAAAAGCATCACTTCATGAGGCTTTTTGCTTCCTCTGGTCTCAACAAGAGCCGGGCGGAGGAGCCAACCGGTGTGGGAGAGAGGGCCTCTCTCTCTCTCTGGTTAATGTGAAATGAACCCCTGCAAGGTAACAGACTGCAGATTAGCTTCTCATTGATGTTGAACAAAAGGCAGGCGATGCGGCTTGTGCGTTAAACACTAATTGTCTGATATTCTAAAATAGAGCTGGATGACACAATGAGATTGACGACTTACACGTCTCCAATTTTTCATGTTCAGGTAGTAATGAGGACCATATTTAGATTCACCATTCAAAGTTTTACAAAAAATGAATCACAACAAGCAAAAGTACAAAATGTTCACTAGCCTGTAAGATATGTTTAATGTCATCTGGAGAAGTTGCTGGCTCAATATTTCACGGCCTATGCCTGTATCTGTAGATGAACTATATTTTAAAAGTGGTGCATCCGTGGTCATTTTTCCTGTGTATAGGTGTTAACGTTTTTTGCACTAGATGGCACTGTGCACATGGTTGTGAGAACCCTTTTGTATACTGTGGATGGATCAAGGCGCACACACATCACTTATGATCAGTTATTGACACTGTGTTTAGTATTTAGAGCTCACCCCCATCAGACTGGCTCTGTTGCCTGGGAACGGGTCTAAAAACGGATTGCACAAATCCACACGGTGTGATTTACTCCCTCTCCAATGTCTCTGAGCCGAGTCACTGCAGCGCATGAGGCAGCAGAGTTGGGTCAGTAAAGGTCACAGAAGATGACACGACACTCTGAAAGTGAATTAGCAAGGGGTCCCTGCCACGGCCAGGTGTCGGGCCGTTGGTGCACAGCCACACAATGAAAGTGAAGTCCTGGACACCGATGTCCTTTAAAAGCCAAGTCTTCCTTCTACACAGTGCTGGCCAGGTAGTCCAGCAGGTAAGTTGAAATGTCAGCCCCGCAGGATGAGCTCAGCACACCTGTCTGGCTGCTCTATATGCAGTGGAGCTATACCAGCGGCTCACATGTCCAAAGGATGGAGGAATGGCTGATAAATGGTTCCTCACACCTTTTCTTATTTACCTCTTCAATCTGGAGTCAGAGCATTAGAGAAATTACCAGCAGGCATGAGTTTTTCTATCTCAGATAACATATGACTATTTATTATTCATTCCCTTTCCGGTCTATTTTTGTATGAATATGCAAACACATTCATGGAGAGCAAATGTGTGGGGAACTTCTTTATTCAGTGCCTTTACAGTTGTGACTTAAAGGGGTAGATTCTTTAATTTTTTACGATTGCACACTATTTTCCAGCGTTTTTCTGTAGAATTGCTGACATGTAACCAAATCAGGGCAAGCTGAAAGCACCTGCCTTTATTATTAGAACCGTTATGAGTGTCTGGCAACATTACAATAACAACCCCTTTTTTTTTCCCCCTGAAGGGTTATTTGGGAGTTTTTCCTGATCCGATGCGAGGTTCTAGGGCAGGGATGTCTATGTGTACAGATTGTAAAGCACTCCGAGACAAATTTGTAATTTGTGAAATTGGGCTATACAAATACACTGAATTGAATTGAATTATCAATAGAGTCCTTTTTAAGGGGACGTCTCCTTCTGAGAGGTGACGTGTTAGTGGAAGACACCGGTGGAAACGTGAGCGAGACTTAGTCACCATACCAAACGGACGGGATCTGTTCTTATCTCCACAATGAGCACTTTTAGTAGACGTACCATCACATTGACGCCCTATTGACCTCAAACATCGTTTTGCGGCTGCTGCTTTACAGCGTTCTCCTATAGATGCCTTAAAAAACGTGTTGTCCCTATCAGTCACAACAACCTTGATCAATAAGGTCCATCCAGGTTGGAACATTACAAAATACCTTTGAATATGATTAAAGCATCCAAACATTGTGTAAAGTGTTCCAGTATACACAATTGTACTTTTGCAAGAAGACTCCAACAAAACAAATTGAAAAAGTGTCTTGACAATAATATGTAATATTAATCCTATTGGAAACAGTCATTACTGTGAGAAGGAGTGACACTAAAAGCAATGCCCTACAATGTGGAATTGTATTCTAACAGTGAAGGCTAATGAAGTAATCTGGAGTTTAAATATTCTGTGTGACCATAAAGGAGTGTTTGAGTGGTGGCTCCGTGTTATTACCCCCCTCAATAGGGTCAATATAAATATTAATGGCTTTCTGAAAACATGAACACTTATGTTCCACAGCAGGTTTTTATTGGATTTACTTTGTGCCAATGAACAAAGCCCAGTGTGATCTGAAACAACGCAGCCATGGTTTCTGTCCATAAAGTGTTGTTGAACCTCTTAAGGACACTCCAGTGATTTAATATTGCAATTGAAGGAGGAACTTATCGCATAAAAAAGAAATTGTCAAAATCTCTTTTATGAGACCATCCCTGTCTAATAAAAGCTTTCTGATGAAAATATGAATAGTCAGGCCTGATTCAACAAAATCCTGATGACATCATTGAACCCTGATCACATCATTGAGGTTATTCTCTGTTTAAAACGCGTTTAGAGCCATATAAGAAATGTAACAGTCTTTTTCAGTCTGCAGAGAGCTCCTCATAATAAGTAAAGCGGCCCCTGTGTGTAGGGTTACCCTTTAAATGACATTTTATGTTCTATAAGCAGCACAAACACAATTCCATTCCCCCATATTGCTGTAGTGTCAAAAAAATGTAAATGTCAAATATTTAATTTAATATTTAAACTATATCGTATTAAACTGACCAAGAATCGCAAATGATAAATTACACAATTTGTTATTATTTCATTTAGGTTAACTCCCTTATTAAATGTCTAATATATTAATTCCCTGATTGTTAGCTGATGCATCCATGTTGCTGTATATACTGCATAATACATGTTACAGAAGAAGACATCATCATGCATCGGTTCCCCTCCTTTATATATGAAAAGTCTGACATGTGACTTGCCCACATGTAAAAAATGGAGGTATCAGGAACATCACATAATGTATAGCCCTGGTCTGTATTGTGCTTTCCAAACAACATCGGCCAAGAAGTAAGTGCCTGCGGTCGCACACTCATGAATAAAGAGAGGGAATGGAATCCCTGCTTTCAGCATTCAGCAAGCTTTCCCTTCTCGCGCAGTAGGAAACAAAGTATACATTTCAAAGGGTTGAAAACAGCTGGTGCGAGTTCAATGATGCCATTGAATACTTGTCGAGAATAATATAGCAGTGGCTTCCTGTCCAATACATCTGTGATATTGCCTAGACTTCATATGCTCAAAATCAGGCTTCTTCCACATATCAGTGGCTCCATCTGTCTCTGCAGCCGCTCCACACACACACACACACACACACACACACACCCACACTACCACCCCACCCCCCACCCCCACACACACACCTACACGCAAACAAAGATGCACGCCTACAGGCAAACACTCACACACACAAATCATCAGTGGAGAGGGCAGCTTCACAGTCTATTCAAACACGTTTGTGGAGCAGTTGAATTTGTTGACAATCCATATCAGAAATGTTTTTCTTCATTTCAAGCCCTATTAAATTAGTGTGAAGAGCCAGTAAACGTGTGACCCGACTTCAGATTTAGGAAGATATTCACTTCGGCTGAGGCTTCTTATCTTTTTATCATGGTTATGGAAGTCTTAACATAACCAGGGCAGTTTCATCACAGATCAGATAACGGATCTGATTATCATGCTGACAATTTTCGATCTCTGACTGGCTCTTCCTGTTTATTGTTTAGTTGAAATGAATCAGACCAACAGAGTGCAACAGTGAAATTGAAATCACAAAAACAACTTCTTCAAATGTTTAAGTGTGTCTACAAATGACTCAGCTCCGTGTTAGCATTTGCTCTCAGGGGCTTCCTGCTTCAACATTGAATTCACATGTGAACTCTTTCAAATCCTCCTGTGCAGCATATTTTTTGTTTTGTTTCTCTTCTGAGTCAAGAAGTTAGAGAGAAAGCACAAACAATCATAAACAGATTACTTACTTGAAATGTTGGTTATATTGCTGTTGTGAAAGAACTGGCCACGAAACCATTATATTGCAATATCTGAAAAATGTGTGCCGCTGTCGGTGTATCTTTTTCAAAACACTATTTACTAACAAAGATCACAGCAATAGCAATATGAGTTTACAGATGGTTTATTAAGAGATGAATTAATTAATGACGGGATCGGGGAATGACTATCAGCCGTAATGAGAAGGGTAGAGGGGGTCGTGAAGAGAGGTTTGGAGGGGTGCGATGGGAGAATGCTGGCATCCGGTGGTCATAAGGAACGCCGATGGTGGAGACTTGTGGGTGGGGGCCATCTCTTCTGAAGCTCTGGTGGTGCAGAGTCCCCAAAAGATAGCTTCATTAAGAAGAGTGCGCATTCGCGTTACTGATATCGTTAGATTGGACAGTTCATGGGGGACGACCGCCGGCCAAGCGTCTTAATGATATAGTTTCGCTAAGAGGTTTGGCTGGCTGGCTGTTGAGTGTTAAATTGTGGCGGTTAGGGTCGTATGGACTTCGGGACGATTCTCGTCGGAAGGCGAAGGTGGGTTTAGACAGATCATGTTAGTTGGTTGGTCTTGCTGAGTTTGAGGTGATGGATGATGGAGATGTCGGACGTGGGGGTATGTCGTAATCGGTAGTGGTCGGAGTTTGAGGCTGTAAACTCCAGGCAGCGCAAAAGGCTGAAGAAAGCCAGCAAGACAATAGACTTCAATACTTTGTCCATGAGAGGAAACCGCTAGCCTGAGCAGTGTGTATGCCTGCGAAAGGTGCGGGGGTCTGAAGTGAGAGGCAGACGGTTATGTGTGGAGTGTGGATCAAATTTATGGAGACCGTTACATTGTGTGGCTATTTGTGAGTTATGTTGAGGCTGGACGCGGAGCCCCGAATGAGTTCATATCGCATATTTTCTATGACTTACTGAGATTACTATGCGTTCAATGCCTAAAATGAAATTGATTCCTGTAATTGGGGTGGTAAGCAGAATAATGGCTGGAAGTTAAGACGACCAATATGAAAGCATAGGATGTCATAGCATAATGGTAGTAGAGGGAAAAAAATTATCAGCCTTTGTAATAGTGATTCGACGACCAATGAAGGTAGCTGTGGATGGCAGGATCACGGTCCAGATGTTTTGCGATCCTTGGAAACCTGTGGGGCGAGAAATCGATAGTCTTGAAGCTAGTTAGTAGGGTATATTAGTGGGACGTTAATCCGTGTGGGAGAGATGTAGATACGGAGGGAGAAGGGAGGTCGCAGAATGAAGAAATGGAATGGGGTCAAGAAATGAGGAGATTATGTCAGCAACGGCAGGTGGAAGAGCAGTGTAGGGGACGCAGAGTTTGGGATCTCCCGCCCTCATTGGGGCTTTTGAAAGGTAAGGGCCGAGGACTCCGGAGTTGTCAGATTATGGGTGGGGATCATGGATGGCTGCAATCAGCCGAGGATACTGCAGAGGAAGCGTGGCATGAGAAGGAGGGAGCTCCGAGGCTTCAGGATACGGCTGCTCGTCCGGAAGGGTTGAGAAAAAAAACAAGTAGTTTAGGATTTTGACACAGTCGGAACTGATTCGAAGAGGAAGTAAACGGGTTCGATGTGCTTAATTACTGACATGAACACCTCACATGAATTAGGGGGGAGCTATTGGCAATTATAATGTTATATTCATAACTATATTTTCGTCAGTGTTTTGGTAAGCTTATAATGAGTCCTTCATATTGGCAGAGTCCATATTTGGAGTAGCCTGGAACAGTCAGACTAAAGTGAAAATATAAATATAACAGGATTTTAATAAACCGTAAGTTATGTCCATAACTATGGATCCATGAGACCTTACTCTGACCGTCACCACGGTCTTCACCTTGAATGAAGCCATTCTTCTTCCTATCTGCAAGACCATAATATCAACAAAGTCATGTGACTGACCTTAAGAGACTGGCCGTAGGTTATAAAGCAACCGGAAAACCATGCCTCTTCCTCCTGCCTGGAACGCCTCAGAATATTCGGAGCGACAAGAGATGGTGACGGTCATCCGTCGGTCTCATAGATCCATAGTTATGGACATAACACAGGAAGCGCTGTGCCAACGGCTGCTTGTTTCAGTAGTGGCGTTTTGCTTTTATTTTATTGTCTTTTTTTGCACTTTTCCTCTCTTTTTCTTTTCTTTCTTTCACGTTTGTCTTAGTTACGGTCGGACACTGGACCATAACTACTTTTTTCGATAATTCTACTGTGGCTTTTGTTCACTTTGTCGTGAGTATCGGTGAGCCACAGCAAAACAATGACGGGGACCGTCGTCTGCTCACTACCGGCTCAGCTGATCGCGCTGTGCAGACCGAAGCTTCTGCCTGGAGACAGACCTGTGATCCCGCTGGAGCCACGGAGGAGGGCACGGTTGCAGATCGGGTGTCAAGCGGAGGGCTAAAACGAGAGATACGCCTCGGTACCGATCATAACGGGAACGGAGGTCTTTGGCGAATAAGACGGATGAGCTCGGCGCGCTGGTAATGACCGAGAGGATCTTCCGTGAGAGCAGTCTTGTGCTTCACTGAGACGTGGCTACACGCCGACTATCCGGATCACAGCGCCTTTTGCCCGGCTTCAGGACTGTTCGGCTGACAGAGACGCTACACAGAGCGGTAAGAAGAGGGGGCGGATCGCTGTTTATGTGAATGAACGGTGGTGCCATCCGGACCATGTGCGTGAAGGAGCGCTTGTAGCCCGAACATTGAACTGTTGGCCGTGGGATGCGCCTGCATTTATTTGCCGAGAGAGTTCACGTCCGCCATTGTGGTTGTCGGTATGCCGCCATCAGCTGACGCTGAGGAAGCTGTGGACACCATCCACTCCACTGTGTCTGCTCTGCTGAATCATCAGCCTGGAGCATTCATGGCTATCACTGGTGACTTTAACCACACCACATTGGAAAAAGCTCTGCCAACCTTCCATCAATACATAGACTGCCCAACAAGGAACAATAAAACTCTGGACTTGCTGTATGCTAATACTAAGGACGATACAGCGCCACTGCCCTTCCCCTCGGCAGGTCTGATCATGACCTGGTCCGCTGACACCCAGGTATGTTCCTCTGGTGAAGAGGCTGCCGTGACCACCAGGACTGTGAGGAGGTGGTCTCTGGAGGCTAACGACGCCTACAGGACTGCTTCGAGTCGACGGACTGGGATGTGCTGTGTGGACCGCACGCGGAGGACATCAACAGTATGACCGACTGCATCACGGAATACATCAAGTTCTGTGAACACACCACCATCCCATCACGGACTGTCCGCTGCTTCCCAACAACAAGCCCTGGATCACCAGGGACCTGAAGGCGCTTCTCAACATGAAGAAAGCTGCTTTCAGGTCTGGAGACAGGGATGAGCTGAGGAAAGCCCAGCGCAACCTAAAGGTGAAGCTCAGGGAGGGCAAGGACTTACAGGAGGAAGCTGGAGGCCAAACTCCAGCTGAACAACACAAGGGAGGTGTGGTCTGGCATGAAGCAGATAACTGGCTTCAAGGTGGAGGGAGACAGCCAGGGGCTCCTGGTGAGGGCCAACGAGCTGAACTGTTTTTTCAATAGGTTCAGTTCACAGCCCTCCCTGCCTCCTCCACACATCACACCTCCCAAACACCTCCTCCCCTCTGTCCCCCTGCTGAGCTGCACATCCACCGAGCCCTCAATAACAATGGGCTCCTCCACCTCCCCTCTCTGTGACGACTGACCAGGTGAGAAGACAGCTGGAGAAACTACACCAGCGCAGAGCTGAAGGTCCTGATGGCATCAGCCCCAGGGTCCTAAAGACCTGCGCCACCCAGCTGTCTGGTGTCCTGCAGCGCCTCTTCAACCTCAGCCTGAGGCTGGGGAAGTCCCGTGCTGTGGAAGACGCCGTGCCTGGTCCCTGTCCCAAAGAAGTCAGCACCATCTGGCCTCAACGACTACCGACCGTCGCCTCACCTCCCATGTGATGAAGGTGCTGGAGAGGCTGGTCTTGGCCCACCTCCGCCGCAGGTGAAATCATCGTTGGACCCTCTGCAATTTGCTTACCAGCCTCATGTGGGAGTGGACGACGCCATCATCTACCTGCTGCAACGAGCTCAGTCGCACCTGGATGGAACCGTGTCTCTGTGAGAGTCACTTTGACTTCTCCAGTGCATTTAACACCATCCAGCCACTGCTGCTGAGTGAGAAGCTGCGGGTGGCGTGTGGACGCGTCCACCATCTCCTGGATCACTGACTACCTCACAGGCAGACCACAGTTTGTCAGAATGGGCCGTGTGCTGTCTGGAACGGTGGTCAGTGATGTTGGAGCCCCACAGGAACTGTTCTGTCTCTTCCTCTTCACCCTGTACACCAGTGACTTCCAGTACAACACGGAGTCATGCCATCTGCAGAAGTACTCTGATGATTCTGCAGTGGTCGGGTGTATTAGGGATGGACGGGAGGAGGAGTACAGGGCAGTGGTGAGTGACTTTGTAAAGTGGGCCGATGAGAACCACCTGCGCTGAACGTGGCCAAGACCAGAGAGATGGTGGTGGACTTCAGGAGGAAGGCGACAGCTCCTACACCTCTGAGTGTCCTGGGAGTGGACGTGGACATGGTGGAGGAGTACAAGTACCTGGGCCTCCATCGACAGCCGACTGAACTGGAAGGCCAACATCAACGCTGTGTACAAGAAGGGGATGAGTCGACTCTTTTCCTGAGAAAGCTTCATCCTTCAACGTGTGCAGCAAGATGCTGGAGTTATTCTACCAGTCGGTTGTGGCCAGTGTGCTGCACTTTGCCATTGTCTGCTGGGGAGCAGCATCGAGCCGGTGACACCAGCCGCCTTAACAAACTGGTTAGGAAGGCTGGCTCCATCATCGGCTGCCAGCTGGAGCACCTGGAACAGGTGGTGGAGAGGAGGTCGTTGAAGAAACTGGTGTCCATATTGGACAACCCGGACCACCTCTCCACCACCTCCTACAGGGACAGAGGAGTACTTTCTCCAGACGCCTCCTCACGCTCCGCTGCCACAAGGAGAGATACAGGAGAACATTCCTGCCGACGGCTATGAGGCTCTACAACAGTTCACCTCTTGCCAGATCACCCTAACCCTTCTTATATTTTGTGTTTTGTTTTTTTATTCTTGTGTGTTGCTGCTACTGACTCGACAAATTTCCCCTTGGGGATTAATAAAGTATATATCTATCTATCTATCTATCTATAACTTACGATCTATTTCGACCTCACTCTGACCGTCACCACGGTCTTCACCTTGGATGACTAATATCAACATTGTCGCGAGGAACGGAAGATTCCACCGCCTCACCAGCATGCTCGGCGGCCGACATAATAACTGTTGAGCCAACTGCCGTAGACGTCACATTGACTTTATAAAACCTTGCAAACGTGCATGGAGTACTCCATGATGCTGCTGCACAAATGTCCCCAACAGCAACTCCCTTTAGAGCTGCCCATGAAGTGGCCACACTGCGTGTGGAGTAGGCCACCAGACCTTCTGGGACTGGGAAATCTTGGTTAGAGTAAGCCTGAGAAATTGTCTCCACCAACAATGTACTGTATCCTTGGATACAAGCAGATCTACCTGAGCCATGCCAAATTGAGTCGACAAACTCGCCACCACTTCTGGGTGTAGTCTCCATTCCGCCGGTAGAGGCCCCGATCTGGAGAGGTCTGCAGCCTGATTCAGCACCCCTGGTACATAGACAGCCTTTAGCGAGGCTAGACGTGGAAAGGCCCAAGACAGAAGCCTCTGTGCAACCTTGAGGCAACGCAGAGACTTTGTGCCTCCTTGATGATTGACATAGTAAACTGCGGCAGAGCTGTCCGACTTCACCAGGACATGTCTGCCACGTATAATTGGGAGAAACGCCCTGAGAGCCAGATGCACAGCCCTCAGCTCGAGCACATTGATGTGTTCGGTGTCCCATGGAGGTTTCCAAACACCTCTCGCCATTCTGCCTTCCCAGACTGCTCCCCAGCCTGTCATGGAGGCATCTGTGGACACCACAGTCCTCCTTGAAGGCAGATTTCCCAAGGGTAAAACCTTGTGTGAGCAACTTGTGGTCCCTCCATGGACTTAGAGCTCTCTGACTTGACTGAGTCACTCTGAGCTTCACATGCCTGTCCCTCCGTGGATGGCGGTTGAACGCATTCAGCCACCGCTGTAGGGGCCGAGCCCTGAGCAGGCCCAGCGGAATCACCAACAATGCTGCTGATATCAACCCCAGCAGTCTCTGAAAGTAAACCAACTGTAGGCGTTTGCCCAGTCAGAAGATACACAAGACCGTTAGGATTCTCGCTACCCTCTGAAGGGTAAGGGACGCCTTCATCATAAGTGAGTTCAGGCAAAGCCCCAAGAATACTGTTTCCTGCCTCGGTTCGAGGTTGCTTTTCTTTAAGTTCACCTTGAAACCAAGGGATTGGACATGAGCTAAGACCCTCCCGGTATGCTGCATGACCTGTTCGCGAGATGAAGCGCAGACCAGCCAGTCGTCCAGGTATGGCAGGATCTTTAAGCCTGCCCTCTGGAGTGGTGACAGAGCGGCTGCTACCACTCGGGTGAAAACTCTCGGAGAAAGGGAGAGACAGGTGGCATATCGTCCAAACCAGACTCATGGGGGTACTGTGCCTTGGCTAGCCTCCTGCACCCCAAATTAAACTGAGGGGCGCTACCAGGATTATTCCATGACCTCTTTAACATCCTCGGCTGCAGGAATAGTCACTGAGGGGCGAGACTGCGAGATGCCAGCCCAGACTCCCTCCGATGAGCTAGGGCAGGGGTGGGCAAACTTTTTGACTTGTGTGTGGGAGACCGTAAGCCCCTGTCAACAACCACTTAAGTTAAATGTGACCAAATATAATATATCGCCACTCATCACTGAAAAAAGCCCCTCCCCCTTTTACGAGCGTCAGCCAAACGTGTGTGCGTGTATGGCAGCGAGCAAACATTTCACGGTCGTTGCGGCAAGGACGGCTTCTCATTGGCGGATGAAACGTGAATCTTCAGGCGCAGAAATGTGTGCCCTGGTCAATGACAGTTTCTTATTTCACATGATTGGACTATTCGTCCAATCAGAGACCGTTATCATTCCCTCCCAGCGCAGAGAGCTCCTCGTATCTCCGCAAGCAAGTTGCTAACCGGAGCTGGTTAGCTGGAGGCTCAGTGAGTAATGGGTTGTTTAGTTTCCCCTGTCTGTTGTTCCAAAGTCCTGGGACTGAAACACTCTGGACTACAATGGGATGAGGGATCTAAAGCACTTCACCGACAAGTGTAAGAAGCACAAATCTTGCCGCAGTCATCTAGCTAACAGCATGAAGCTAACTAGTGTTAATAAAATGTGTGTCTAAAATGCTTACATTTTGCTTATGGTTGCAATAAGGTGTTCACACCTTGTAGGTGTGTGTAGCAGCTCCATGGCCACTACCCGTGGGTTTCCCCCTCCAGCACCAAGGATCCGCCCAGAACCACGAGGTTTCGTTGAAAGACATGATTTATTTGTCAGCCAACAACGCACAAGCAGACCGCACAACCTGCACCTCTGCTCACTCCCCCGTCCCTCCAGCTCTGCTGCCCTTTTATACAAGCAGCATCGGCTGCTGACTAATTGCCAATCAGTCAGAGCAGCTGACTGATTGGCAACCAGCCAGCAGCCGAGGCCAGATTGGGGACACCTGCCACAGTGTGAAAAGAGGGCCTCTTCTGAGAAAGAAGGATGTGAAAAGAAAGAGGGCCTCTTCTGAGAAAGAAGGAAGAAGGACGTAAGTGTCTGACAGGTCCACAGGGCTCTCAAGTTTTGAAGACAGGCAAGCGTGAGATTTCCATCAGCACCCGATACAGCTGACCGTTGCGCATGCCGGAATCGAGCCGAAAAGAGTTGTTGACGGGGGGGGGGGTGCTAGTGACTATTTCTACTCCGAGAAAAGTTGTTGACGGGGGTGCTAGTGACTATTTTTTTTGCTCCATCCCAATGCTCGCAGACCGACGTCGGAGCTCTGCAGCGGAACAATCGATCGGCGTATTGAGCACCCCTGCATTCAAGCATTAAATAGCCGAGAGGTTTTTTCAGCGTGAGGAATTCGATGTGTGGCGGGAGTGCGTGAGATAAGACCGAAATGCGTGAGTCTCACGCTCAATGCGTGAGACTTGAGAGCCCTGGGTCCATACATGGAGAGTACATAGGGGCTAAGATCTGACAGGTCCATATATGGAAAGTACCAAGGGGCTAGTTGAGTAGTATAAGGGTGCATTTTCTGCATTAGAGGAACATCAGCCAGAAAAGGGGAACAATAATGTAACCTCATAGTTCCTTATTATCTGCATGATACGAACTTGCCCTTACGGTAGCTATCGCTTGCGCGCACATATCGCCCACGCTGAAAGACGGACGAGAGGAGGAACCTGTGAGCCATAAGAGGGAAGGACTTCCCAGTCCTCCAATGAGGCTCGCACAAAGTCTAAACCAAGCACCACCTCCTACAATAGTCAGCCAATCACGGAGGCTCTCCAGAACTATTTATGCCGCTGCTTCAGGTAGCTCCGGCACCCTTTTCAGCTCCGACTCCATAAGAGTACCGAGCGTTTAGGTCCAAGAATGATCAGCTTGTAATAGCTTGTTTTACTATATTCTGTTGCTGTTGAATAAACGTAGTGTGTTTAAACTTAGAAGCTCCTCTCTTTGTCTGATTCAGCCGTACTCCTGGGTGAATCCTTGATCTCGACACTAGCTAACAGCATGAAGCTAGCCCTGTTTGAAGAGTATAGCAGAGCAGCAGAAGAATACCGAATTGGCATTCGAAAACACAACGAAGAAGTTCGGAAAAACAGACACATTCTCTCAAGAATGATGGAAACAGGCTGGTCACAGACATGATTGACTTTACCCAGAGAGTTATTGAGAAGTTTGCCAACTTGAAAGAGAGGAGGGCTACTTTTCTTTACAAGTAGTGGGGCCTACTCTGTCAAACACCCAATGCAAGGCATCTCTTTCTGACTATTCTGCTCTAAACCTCCTTCATGTGAGGGTGAACCTATTTTATTCTGTAAACCTCTGAAACCCAACCCAATGTTTCTTAAAGCATTCTGCTCTGAACCTCTTATGCCCAAAGTTACAGTGTGTTGATAGTTGTTATTGGACAGTGTTGAGCACTGTTTTCTTGAAATAAAGCTTAGTTTTTTACAATATTCTACTCAAAACCTCTTTTCTTCTCATTGTTGAGTGCTATTTAAACCACGCCGCCCAAATGCGCCCCCCCCCCTCTCCCCAAAAAATTTCACCAGCCGCCACTGGTGGCAAGGGGTGGCAGCTGCCACCCTAAGAAAAATTGCTTGCCACCCCACTTGCCACGGTCAGAAGTGTCTCCTATAATATACTAAATATTTAGTGAATGGTATTATATTGTTGCTACTTAAACTGTTGATCTCAGTGTTTGGTAACTTGTTCTAAAATCTTTAAGTTCCCCCTCCCCTACAAAATGGTTGAGTCCATGAATCCGCTTTGCACTCTCCCATCTCCCGCTCCATTCCAGTGAAGAAAGAAACGGTTTGAAAGCATTTGAGAGGCTTGCAGTGATTAAAGAAGGTACAGTACTGCTGAATCATGAATCAAGAAAATGTGATGGGTGGTCATATGTGATAGACAGTTCCATTGTAATTTCAATCGTTTATTTAATTGCTAGCTTGCAAATGTCGGTAGCATACAGTAGCTAGCTCGCTATACAGATTGCTTGTGCTAGCTAGTCTTGAAGTTACCACTGTTAGCTTAGCTAACCAACGTCTTACTTACGTCTTTAGTACAGTAAGGTGGACTGACAGAAAATGTTATTGCAGTTTTTTCTCAGTTTTTACTTTCATTACGTATGTAACCTAACTGTTACGCTATTCCGAAATCAGATTTTAGATAACACTAACCATTTTCTCACAAGCCTTTTTCTGGCTGTTTTTAAGGTACTCCATCTTGTAGCTTACAGTAAACTCAGTAATAGTAAAAAGTGCGTTCTTTCGTCCATCCTATCTTTCGCTAGCTAGTTAGTCTAGCTTTGGTATAGATTATTGTGTATGTTATAACCTAATATAAACGGAACAAGCCATTAGAAATTCAATTGGCCATTTAGAAAGGTATTTGTCATTATGAAGGGAAATATGTCATGAACATTTTGTGCTGTGGGTTCTGAATGCAGTTTTCTTTTTTTGAGAAATCAAAGTTGGACTTGGAAAATGGACAAAAAAATGTAAGTAGCACACATCTAATGGGCTCCATTAGACCATAGCCTATTTAACTTACCATCTAAATGCCAGTAAGCACTAAATCAGTTGTAAATCAAACTGATGGCACTGTTCAGATATAAGATCCTCTTTAAAACTAAACCACTAGTAATATTGTAGTTTCAGGGCCCAAAAATGAAGAGAAAGGGTCAGGACATCAGGACTTTTTTCAAGAAAAGGTCAGTCAACCAGAGGGAGACAGAAGAGGTGGAGCCACAGAAAGTCAGTCAGAGTGTGGAGGTGGAGCCACAGAAAGACAGTCAGAGTGTGTAGGTGGAGCCACAGAAAGACAGTCAGAGTGGGGAGGTGGAGCCAGAGAAAGACAGTGAGAGTGTGGAGGTGGAGCCACAGAAAGACAGTGAGTGTGTGGAGGTGGAGCCACAGAAAGACAGCCCAGAACCCCCAGAGGACACAACCAGTCCAACAGGTCCACATGGTATGTCTCAGATTAGATAAAACAGTAATTTATTTGGTTGCATTTACTATTTTTTATAAACAAAACACTTAGGTATTTACCCTGCCCATAGTATACCTAAACAAAGTATTCAGTATGATTTCTGTAGAGGAATCACGTCAATTTATTTTTACTGTAAAATTGTTCTAACCTGTTTTCTCTTGTTCCAGATATATCTAAGCATCGAAGTGACAGCCCAAGTCAACCAAGCAGGCAGGGATTCCCCAGAACTCTCCAGGGTGGAGCTTGGAGAAGTTTCCACGTAGAGTGGTACCAAGAACATCAATGGCTTGAGTACTCGCATTCTAAAGATGCAGCATATTGCTATCCTTGAAGGCATTTTTCTCTACCTAATGTCCTCAAGAGAGTTTTTACGTCAGTGGATGGTTACTCTTATTGGAAAAAAGCAACATTTAGGGATAGTGGATTTTGTCTTCATGCTAAATCTGAACACCATGTCAATGCAATGCTTGCATGGGAAGAATATAAAAGGAAGGACAAAAACACATCAATGGTAGTATTGATGGAAGCAGAAAATAGGAAAAAGATAATTGACAATCAAAAATACATCAAAACAATAGGTGAAATACTGTGTCTTACAGCAACCCAGAATATTGCCCATTGTTTGTGAACTTAAATAAAACTTAATTGTTTTGCTGCTGAATATGTAAATATATGTAATATCTGACAGTGTTTAAGTCTTATTAAAAGAGACAAATATTTGTTTTGGCTTTTTGTAACAATTTCACTATCTGGATTTGTATAAATAATTACATATAGACACAAGGCATGTGTGTGCGTGTGTGTGTGATATGCCAAATTGAATTTCAACTTGCCACCCTTCTGCCACCCCATGTAAAATGTTCTAGAATCGCCACTGCTTCCCGACATACTTACCGGTCTCCGATGAGGCGAGAAAGGCAAAGAGGAAGAGGCATGGTTTTCCGGTTGCTTTATAACATCGTGGAATATGCCTACTATGAACTATTCATACACTCTGTCACATTCATTGAATGTATTTAAACTCTAAATCTGTCCTTCTGTACACATTACATCTATTGCATCTGTCCATCCTGGAGAGGGATCCTCCTCTGTTGCTCTCCTGAAGGTTTCTTCCCTTTTTTTCCCCCTGAAGGGTTATTTGGGAGTTTTTCCTGGTCCGATGCGAGGTTTTGGGGCAGGGATGTCTGTGTACAGATTGTAAAGCACTCCGAGACAAATTTGTAATTTGTGAAATTGGGCTATACAAATAAACTGAATTAAACTGAATTGAACCTACGGCCAGCCTCTTAACCCTCCTATTACCTTAGGGTCAATTTGACCCCATTCAATGTTTAACCCTCCTGTTACCTTTATATTTACTGTCATCTTTTACCCGTGGGGTCAATTTGACCCCAGCAATTAAAACCTCCAGAAAATTATTAGAATTAATATTGTTTTCCAAGTTTAAGTGTGAGGTACTTTATGTTTGTTTGTTGACTACCTAAATAGCCCTTTAAATATATAAAAAAGTTGATATTTCTTATATGTTTGACAGTGAAAAACAGCCTGGGGTCAAATTGACCCCAAAGAACACCGACATTAAACATTGAATGGGGTCAAATTTACCCTATGGTAACAGGAGGGTTAAGGTCAGTCATATGACTTTGTTGATATTATGGTCTCGCAGATAGGAAGAAGAATGGCTTCATTCAAGGTGAAGACCGTGGTGACGGTCAGAGTGAGGTCGAAATAGATCTACATTTACATTTTTTATTGAAGTTATTATAGTATATGTAACACCCTGTTCTGTGTGTCTCCCCAGTGTGTTGTGTTCATTCCCTTCACCTGCCCTCAGCCACTCCTGTCTCTTAATTGTTCATTCCCTTCACCTGCCCTCAGCCACTCTGCCTCCCTGATTCCTCATGCCTACAACTGTGGTTTTCACCCTTATATATTCTCCTATTCCTTCCCTTGTCCCCAGCCAGATTATTGTTGATTCCTTGTCTTTGTTACCTGTTCTTCATTCCTGTCGCAAGATCCTATTTGTCTCTAGCGTAACTTTGCCTTCAAACTGAGTTCAAATTTTTTTCCTCAGGAAAGAGTTTTTGTGTTCACTTAATCTGGACTCCTGCTTGGTTCCTCTGTGCCTGAGCTTTCGCCTCACCACACCTGTGACAGTATAATTTTTTTAGGTAGGCATTTAGTTTTTTTAATGAACTTTGTAGATATCTTCCTTAAGTACCATTTGAGAAACTCTGAAATAGTTGCCAAGATAATTAAATATCTGTAGTTAAAGCATTAACCTCTTACTGGCATTGGAGCAGTATTTCTCAAACTGCGGGGTGCTCCCCTCAAGTGGGACGCAGTTAGATACAGATGGGTATGCAGATTTGTTTTTACTTTAAGAACTTCACGTATTACAAAAGTACACAGAAATAAAACATTCATTATAAATACATGTCGAAATGCCTGTAATTTCAAGTACATTTTTTACGTGATGCGGTTATCAGGCTGTTCAAAACAAAAGCTCAGTATTGAGCATTAATTGATAGTGGCCGTATCAAGCCTGCAACCCTGTTTTAAAAAGAATTGTCGTGGAAAATAGGCATTTCAGCCACTAATACTGATAAAAGGTGACGGCTCACACATCTGCATTCATTTTGTTGTTTTTTTGCACAGATTCCATGTTATTGTTGTTTTGTAAAGATGCAGTAAAACTATTTATTGCCAAATATTTGAACTAGTTTTATTTACTTATTTTACAGGTTGCACTTTATTGTCTTGAACAGGTATTCAGTGCGAACAAGGTAAATTGCAGCCCCAAAGAGTGTCCTATTTTGTTGGGGCGGTGGGGCATGAACATGTTTCTTCCTTCAAAGTGGGGCATGACAGAGAAAGTTTGAGAATCACTGCGTCAGAGAAATAGTCCGGAGTTAGAGAGCATGAGTATCCATCTGTCCTTGAGCTGTCTGAACCAAAGTGGGGACCGGCATTGCCTGAGAGCCTTGCCGCTGGCATTGCTAAAAGGTTTGAGATGTAATTAGGACTTGTTGGAGTTTTGGACAGCAACACACCACCTGGACGGCACTCACTGGAAGAAACAGCAGTAGACTTTTACTTGAATTCTATAAAGCGTTTATTCAAAATCAAGATACAAATAGACAATCATGCGCATGGACCCAACACCAGACCTGTCACCGATGGCCCCCGCTCTGGAGAAAGGGATGCCGGATCAGTGCGCGCGGCCATTGAAATAATCAACAGGAACAGTTCTGATTGGTCAGGAGAAAAGAGGGCGGTGTTTTCTCATTGGTTCTTGTTCCTCTGCTTCCGCCGTTGTCGCTCCTTCATTGGTTCTTGTGGCCCGTCAAGGAATGCATATGTTTTGTGAGAAAGTGTGAGAAAGGAAGAGAGCTGAGTTACTTTTGTCTCTTTCTTTGAACCTGTCTTTCACTCCTCTCGCGGAGCCTTATCGGTGCAGGAATGAAAACTGATATTCTCAGAAGGTCGTTAAACAAAGGCCTCTTCACGTGTGTGAAAAGGTCAGTGAGGGGGCATGGATGATTCCTGAGAATAATGGCCCCATCTGGACCTTCCCTTATCTATCTGCCCGGTGAGTTAAGGTCTATAGTTGCTCTTTCTGAACTATGAATATAATGAGCTCTTTGTTTGTGACCATTTCTAGAAAATGCGTGATGCGGGGGAGGGGGGGGGGGGGTGCATAAGACTTCCTTCGAGTGTCACTGTTATCGTTATTAGATCAGTCAGGCGCAAGAGTGCCCTGCTGAAGTTTTCAACTTTCATTCAGTGTTTTTCCACCTTACGCATAATCTTTATGCACACAATATTTGGGACAAGCCAAGCAAAAGTATATATTCTTTACAGCAATGGCTTTTTTTCTGTCAGATCTTCATGTCTACCGTAATATTGTAATTAAAGATACTCACAGCTGACTGCCATATGCCGTTGAACATTGAACGCCTGCTATATACAGTCAGATGGAAGCTATGGGAGGAAGTCAATTCTGAATAACCATTGTGAAGTGTTTGAAGAGGCAACCATCTTGATATATGAATTTTAGGCTGTGTTTCCCATTTCCTGCTATGTATTAAAGAAATTAGCAGTGCCTCGGCAGGAGGCAGGGCCACAGAGGCAGGAGGCATCGCGAAAGAGGCCAGGCCCTTGAGGTAGGAGGTGCGAAGAAGGAGGTAGGGCCATTGGGAAGGAGGCCAGGTGATGGATGCGCAGGAAGCAGGGGCAACGAGGCAGGGGGGCCAGGTCCAGGAGCCAGGACCGGCTTCAGGCACAGCCAGGTCCAATGAACCCTGTGAGGCAAGAAGGCACAAAGACTCCGGGGAGGAAGTAGAGTTAGAAATGTGCAATGAAGAGACATAAAGGTGAGAGGAGCTCTGTGTATGTAAAAATGTTCCCCAGCAGCCTATAAGCCTATAGCAGCATATCTAGGGGCTGGACCAGGGCAAACCTGATTCAGCCATCCTAAGCGCTATTAAAGAAACTCTTAAGTCTACTCTTAAATGAGGAACACAGTATACCTTTGCTTCTAAACATGTTATTTTCAGAAAATCCATTATATCTATTGGTTTTCTATGTTATTATTATACATACTTTACATGATGAAATATGACCTGTTTGGGATGTATACAGGACTGTCTCAGAAAATTAGAATATTGTGATAAAGTTCTTTATTTTCTGTAATGCAATTAAAAAAACAAAAATGTCATGCATTCTGGATTCATTACAAATCAACTGAAATATTGCAAGCCTTTTATTCTTTTAATATTGCTGATTATGGCTTACAGCTTAAGAAAACTCTAAAATCCTATCTCATAAAATTTTAATATTTCCTCAGACCAAGTAAAAAAAAGATTTATAACAGCTGAGTGTTTGTCAAGGCTCAGGAAACCCTTGCAGGTGTTTCGAGTTAATTAGACAATTCAAGTGATTTGTTTAATACCCTACTAGTATACTTTTTCATGATATTCTAATATTTAGAGATAGGATATTTGAGTTTTCTTAAGCTGTAAGCCATAATCAGCAATAAATCAGAATAAAAGGCTTGCAATATTTCAGTTGATTTGTAATGAATCCAGAATGCATGACATTTTTGTTTTTTTAATTGCATTACAGAAAATAAAGAACTTCATCACAATATTCTAATTTTCTGAGACAGTCCTGTATATGCTCTTTGGGGCTACACTTCCCTCACATTTACCTTTAAAACAAACAAAAAATATATTATTAATAGTGACATTTGTCTCTTAATTTGAAAACATATGAGTTCATAATTAATATGTAGTGTTAATTTCGTGGTAACCACATATATTTGTTTCCTGCTACATAATGATGCTGATGGTTCAACCAGCACTATTTCTCTGAAGCTCACAGACCACCCGTCGGTTCCAGGCTGCACTCTCCAAGCCTTCTTGTCTCTCTGGGATACTGATTTAACAGGGTGTCTACAGGAATAAACAAGTGAAATTTAAGACTTTTTAAGACCACGTTTAAATAAAATGTAAGACCTAACTTGTGATGGAAATACAAATCAAAAGTGGAAATATACATTAATCTAAACACACTGATGTTTGTTCAAAATGAACAGTATGGTGTAATGCGAAAGGATAACACAAAAATGTCATTGCTGTTGTAAATTATATTTATTAATACAACATTTTCAGAACATTTAGGTCCCATGAACAAATGCTTATAACATCAAGTAAATATATTTAAAAAATACTGGCAACATAGTTCCTTTTGAACAAAAAAAATCTATTAAATAACATAAATAACAATTCCAGCTGCTATTAAAATGCAAATACATTTACATAACAGAATGTATGTGTGTGAGTGAGTGAGAGTTCTCATGTCTCTATGTGATGGATTTGTGTGCACAGGTTCATACGTCTACTCCTGAGCTTTTGTGAATATACTAGGAAAACAATCCTTTTCAAACTATATGAATAAAAAAACTTCCAGTTGACATTTGGTCCATTCTCCTGGAAAAAAGAAAAAAAGGCAGACATTAGCCATACAACAGTCAACACATCTCTTCATGACACCACCACTTCAGATTAATGTCAGACAGAGACTGGATAAATATGAATGAAAACTAGTTTTACAAATTAAGCAACGCGAGCCATCTCTTGAGCCTAGTGTATACTATTTAGACATATTGACAGGTAAACACCACTCTACTTACTACCATTCTAAAACCATTTTTTGTTAGTCTAAATAATGTGAAGTGCGCCTATGCATAGCTGTTATTAACTTGACACGAGTAAAGCTTAACTATATGAAACACATACTCATATACAAGAGGATAGTTAATACATAGATGTATGGCAGACTTACTTTGAGATGCTGAAGTAGGTCCTGGGCGTGTCATGGCCCATGAGCTCCAGAGGATCCTGACGGGACCTGGTCATTTCACCAATAGCGCACATGAAGTCCAGCTGTCTGCTCGCGGTGGTCTGGTCCAGAGTCTCGTGGAACAGAATGAAGAACGCACTGCAGCATTGGACTTCGGTGATGAGCTCTTTGTTGCACGGCGCTGGATTTCCTCCGGTGACCTCCAGCGTTGTAGTTGACGTCGTTGCTAGCGGCGGAGCAGGAGCTAGCGGCGGAGCAGGAGCTAGCCCCGCGGGCTGCTGGCGGCCTTCGCTAGTCTCTGTGCTTCTTGCTCTGCACGTGAGATTCCACCGCTGGAAAGTCTCGTGACACATAACGCAGCTTCAGAAGCATTTCACCGACCGTGACCAGAAACACTCGTTCTTTTCAAGCCGTTTGCCATGTTTTCTAAAGTAGCCGATGCTTCACGTTGAAGGGGATGGGACCGAATACGCGGAGAAGTGGCGTGGCCCCGGTGACACCAGAGACACCGCAGAGCAACCGGAGCAAAATATTAGACCTGGCAGAACAGATTGCCTCATATTCGCAGTGACATGACACCCAAAAAATTTAAGACCAATCCAATCTGAATTTAAGACAATTTAAGACTTTTTAAGGCCTTATTTTTTGGAAAAGCAATTTAAGACTTTTTAAGGACCCGCGGACACCCTGTTTAACCATCCTTTAACTATTCACAAAGGTACACATATCAACATAGGATCTCTGTTGCCGTGCTTCTTGTGATAACTACATTGCCATCTGTTGATTCAACTTAGTGTTTTATTTCATGATTATAATCAAAGTGTTATATAGCTGAGACTCCTAAAGGTGGAAGAATGAAACTGAATATATAAGTTACCTTTCCTGTGAGAGAAGGTTGCATGAGAAACTAGAACATTTCGCAAGAAATGTAGATGGTGTGGCTACTACCGAGAGGTGTTTATATACATATATAACATTACCAGGAGTGAAATTTGGTAATGATGTCATTCTGTGCCTGCCTAACTGCGTAGGGGAGGGGAGGGATGGGGTGGAGAGAGGTCCTTCCTTCCTTGCCTAGCTTCCTTTCCCTCCTTCTTTGCATCCTTGCCTTACTTTCTTCCTTCGCTTCCTTCCTTCCTTCCCATGTGTGTATCAGTAGACACAGACACACACCCATTTCTCTTATCTCTCCTCCGCAGTCATGAACCAAGTACATATTATAAATGAGAATATTTGTGTGTTTGTGACTTTGGTTCTGTCAAAGTGCACGAATGAGAACACCTGTGAGCTACAAACATCAAAAGTTGCCATAGTGATCACTTCAAAGGGAAGACAGTTGCCGGGCTTACCATTGAGATAAAGCTAGCAAACACCTATCAATACACTAGTAACATCACAGTGTCACAGAACAGAGTTTACAAATAGAGCCCAATTACTTTCTTTAAACCCTCAATATATTTTTTTTAGAGTCCACAAGACTACCGACTTGATTCAAGACGGGGTAACCCTCTGGAGTCTGGGGTCAATTTCTCGATTTTACACAATTTCTTAAATTCACCTTTTAAAGGCAATTGCATATGACACATACCTAATATGTTTTGCATACAAAATTGCAGATCAATCTCATCTCTATATAATGAGGCACAATTGTCCTCAGGCACACGTGGAAATATATGGCCCTAAAGCTGAAAATTGAAGTTTGATTATTTTTAATTCTTCATATCTCTTGTGAAAACAAACCTTTACTCATGTGGACAAACTTTTTTGTTGTTTGAAATTGATTTACCAAAGGTCCTAGGTTCACAAAAGCAGTGCAATATATGAATAAAATGCTAGATACAAGTAAATAAGTATCTAAAACCAAATTTATTATTTTCGTTTTTTTAGTAGAAATTATGTGGTCTGCGCTTGTGAAGCATCCATCTCTTCGTGCTGGGATGGACCGGTCCTCTTCAGGAAGCTGACAAGACATGCGGTTTAAAAGGCTCTATTATTCAATTCAATTCAGTTTATTTGTATAGCCCATTCTCACAAATTACACATTTTCCTCAGAGTGCTTTACAATCTGTACACATAGACATCCCTGTCCCAAAACCTCACATCGGAGCAGGAAAAACTCCCAAATAACCCTTTCACAGGGAAAACAAAGGGAAGAAACCTTCAGGAGAGCAACAGAGGAGGATCCCTCTCCAGGATAGACAGGTGCAATAGATGTCATGTGTACAGAAGGAATCATTATACACTGTTAAGAGACGCGTGCGTAAACGAGTCGGTCGCCTCGGGTGGGAGACGGAAAGAAAAGTCACGCCGCTTATTCTCGTGTAGGGGAAACGGGGGAGGAAAGGAGAGGAGCGGGGAGGGGGGGGGGAACGAGACGGGAGAGGAGAGATGGAGAGGAGAGAGGAAGGTTCGAGGTGCGAGTCGGCTCACACCGTTTACTTTATTGAGGGAGATAAGCGTGCTCTAAGGACAGACGTGTAGCAAACTGTCGTAAAAGCACGTCGGCGACGCCCAGGCGCAGCGCTTCACCGCGCGCTGCTAACCTGTCGCACTGGAGAGGACGCGGGTCCACGGGTCACGATGCCCGGCCTCTCTTCTGACGATCACCCCGGTCACGGTATCCTCGCCTTGCGCTTCGAGGGGGAAAGGGAAACTCGAGCGAGGGCGAAGACCGAGTTAAGGGGGAGGGAGGCGGAGATCAGTAACTCCCTCTATATGATTCTGCGACCGTTCGGGCCTGATGAGCGACGCGCGTGCACCTCGACAGTGGTCACTGCTCGGCTCGGCGCGCGACACCCCGAGAGGATGTCGGAACGATCTCCGCTGAGAGAAATGCTGGGTATTCAATTATCGGGTCTCACCCCAACACGCTCGAGGGTACAAGGCTCGTAGAGCGGCTGGCGGGACACTTATTAATATTCTATTTTTAGGACAAACTCCGCGACGAGGACTCGAGTGTTACGAGTCCCTCTCTTGGTCCCAGAACCAACCACGGCTTGGCCGAGAGCCGGAGGTCTACCAGCTGCAGCGATATCTCTCTTCAGTACAAAATGTCAGTTACAAGTGTGTGAGGAATCAGTATGTGCCCTGGGTAACTGAGGTCAGTGGGTGTAGCCGTGCAGATGTCGCTCAGACTCACCTCGGGGGCTGCGGGGTCCGCTCTCGGGTCTCCGCCTTCGGTCTCCTCGGGTGGGTCGACAGGTGAAGAAATAGGTCTCACAAAAAAGTAGGTCCACAAACCGAATGTAAAGTTTTAAGACTGCAAGGCAGCCAAGTATTTTATTCAAAAAAAGAAGAAAGAAGAAATAAACAAAGTACACTTGCAATTGAGTTCTCTCACGGACGCCTGATGCCAGTGACATCAAACACACTCTAACCGGGGGTCAGGATACAGAACATATGGGAGACATAGATTACATTATCATATCAAAGAACATTGATCTTACAGGCAGGTTAGCATACATGAATCCAGGCTTGTGTTTATTCACTCCGCAGTCACATCACCTCTGGGCCCATATGGTTGGGCTACGGGCTCCGAACACATAATTAAACAAGTCTTCATTTGAATATCACAAGAGTGGCCATGTTTACCTCTCGTGTCGAGCCGGTTGTAAACGCCTCCGCTGACCCCTCAGGACCCCTGTTCTCTTCGCACCTGGCCCTCTGCGTATTGTCCTAGCGATGGCCTCGACGCTTTTATTTGATCATACAGCCACTCTCCCCGTCGGCCTGATGGATTCCTGATTGCTTTCCTGTTGTTGTTGTCTAATTGAACTGGGGTCACCTTTGATCTGTTTTATGACTAACATTCCGCATTCGATACTTCCCGGCCTGGTCTACGGATCCCCTTGCTAATCCCAGAAAAATTCACATTTATTTGTCCCACTTCTAACAATACAAATTAAAACACAGTAACAACACAATCAATGAATATGACAGAGTGTATGAATAGTTGGTAGTAGGCATGTTCCACGATCCAGACCTCCATGATCCCTGGAGAATAATAATAATATTGAGCCTGGCTGCTTCGCATAGCCACACCAAATAATCAAGAAAGTCTGTTTGACGCAACTCTTTTCCAGAAGATCATCACGTCTACTCTGGATTGAACGCTGAGGTGTGATCTCGTCTTGGGGTCTGGAATATATATTGTAAGTAGGGCTGTGAAACGATTACAATTTTTAATCAGGTTAATCACAGGTTTCTGTGGAATAATCATGACTTTTCTTTGCTCCGTCCCGATGCGCGCAAACCGGCATCGGAACTCTGCGGCGACCGCGATCGACATATGGAGCACCCCTGCATTAAAACATTAAAGAGCCGAGAGTTTTTTTCAGCGTGAGAAATACGATGTGTGGCGGGAGTGCGTGAGTTAAGACCGAAATGCGTGAGTCTCACGCTCAATGCGTGACACTTGAGAGTCCTGCATTTATACACAGGGGGGCACATAACGTGCTCACCAGTGCGCGCGCCAGCATCGGAGCTCTGCCGCGCGAGCCCACGCCGGCATCCGAGCTCTGCGGCGCACGAGACGGAGATCGGAGTCGTGTTAACGCGACACGTAGAGACAGAATGACATGCTGCTGGTTCGAGACGACCAACAACAGACGGATTGGAAGCTCATTCTGCGCATGCGTTAAATGCGTTAAAAAAACAAAACTAATTAATCCTGTAATTTAATTAACTGAGTTAACGCGTTATTTTTCACAGCACTAATTGTAAGATCAAGATGCTGTGGAGTGTATGTTGTATGTTCATGTGAGGGCACTTTAAGGTGTGCTCCCCAATTAAATACATCATTGTGCAGTTGGAGGTTCTGTTGCAGGTCTGTATATTAATGGTGTGTGTACTTGTTAGTATGATAATAGCCTGACTGAACTGATCAAGAGTGGCTTTTACTCCCACAAACATTGTATTTATCTCAGCAGCACTTCAAATGACCTTAAACTAAACTCTAAAGGTTTTTGGGTTAGTAATTACTGACTTATGTGGCATAAATCAGTAGGCATTCAGTCTCTAATACTGTAACCATACATTACTGAGCAGGATGGTTTGGGCTTGGGCAAACACCTCATTTGTGTTCTGCCACCAGCAGGCGGTAACTGCTGATATATCAGTTTTCCTTTGACAAGGGTCATAAAACCCTTACGTGAACATGTTGTACAGGTTGCAACATGATTCTGTATATTATTTTATTTTTGTGTTTGCCATTTCATGTGTCCGCACTTAACACATTACAGCTGTTTATTTAATCTTACCAATGCATACAAATGCATAAATAGTTTGCCCTGTGTAATTTACATATGAATGCATGTAAATGAGATGGGGCAAAATCATTTAAGGCTGACAAGATTATCTTGAGACGTTCCAATTTGGTACAATGTAAAGATAATTTAATGTGGCAATGCATAATGGAGGTCACACAATTGTTATGGTCACTGCAAAATCAGCGCTGACAAAGTCTCTCGGTTCCTCTACAAAGCCTTTCACCATTGTTGTCATTGGTTTGGTCTGTTCAACTAACTTTCAATCTGACATACCATCGCCACTGCTAGTGTGCATTAATCACCCTGTGGACACGTAGCTTTAATACTGCCCAGTATCGGTGGAATTACGTCCGTATTGGATTATTTATGATAAATATCCAGTGCCGATGTTCAGTGTAAATACAAGAGGTATGGGGGTCTGGATAGCTAGTTGATGGGCATTTCTTTTTTTAAACATACCAATGTTCAATGATGCAGCAACCCAGGAGACCCACATCGATCTGGAAAGAAAATAATCCACCAGTGACCTCACCTATCGGCAAATGAGGTGATCAGAAAGATAATGCATTAATTCTCCAACCTTAAAGCCTGGATAAATGAAGCGGTGAGGGCTCTATCCAGAGACAAAAAAAGGTACCTTTTGGTGAGTTGACATCAATGAGTTGGTATCAAGGAGCGGATGTCTCACGGGAGACTGGCGAGAGCAGCGCAGCACCAACAACACTAAAGATGTGTGGCATAATGTCACAGGCTCCCAAAGCACCTCCATCCTGTGTGAGGCGGCGTTGCCAGTTGAGCTGGACACCTTTCAAGTCTGCCCTGCCTCAAGGAGATGTGTCGAGTCTAAATTACTCTTTCCCTGTGGCACTCACTCCCATTCAGATGAAGTCCTTGAAGAAACTGATTCTTCACTGCTCCCCATCCAGCCCTCACACGCCCTGAAAATAGCAACATGTAGACGTTATTTTCATTGTTACATTCATTATTTTCATTGAACATCCTCACAAACACACCCCAGGCAGTTTCGATAGCAACCGGGGGCTGTGTGATCAGCCCCCTCCTGTTCATGTTGTACACCCACAACTGCTACCCCGAGTTGAAGATGAGATGTTGTAAGGTTGACAGATGACATTACTGATGTCATCAACCAGATTACTGGGTTTTTAATTTTAGAAAAATATGAGGCAAACCCACACACCTGTCAACGTCAGTGGAGCTGAGGTGATCCAAGTGAACAGCATTATAAAGAACCTGTCATGGTCATCACATAACTCCACTCCGGTGAAAAAAAGCTCATTAACGGATGTATTTCTTAGATAATAAAACCCAGCACATGTTCTGTCGCAATACAGGGCGTAACAATTTGGGAAAGTAGCTAAGAAGTTTTACTGCCCAATAGCCAAACTTACAAATGATTAATTACTAATTTATCAATTAATAGGTTAATAAAGTTATCTTTTTATGTGGTCACTGTCCTCTGTAATTCTTTTAGACCTTAGTGTAGCTTTCGATACTGTTCACGCCATTTTAATCGATCTCCTCAAAACCTGGGTTGGCATCAAAGACACAACATTTTCTTCAACTCAATAACTCTAAATCAGAAGTGATATTATTCAGTTCCCCAAACAATAACACCGGTCTCATCGAGAGTGAACTTGGTCCCCTGGCTGCCTATTTAAAACCAGTTGCCAGAAATCTGGGTGTCATATTTGACTCGCAATTGAACTTTGAATCGCAGATTTAAAAAATTGTCCAGTCCTGCTTCTTTCAATTGTGAATCATTTAAAAAATTAAACCCATACAGTCACGGTCAGACCTGGAAAAAGTCATTCATGCACTCATTTTCTCGAGACTGGACTACTGCAACTCCTTCACTTAATCAAAAATCCATCTCCCGCCTCCAACTAGTCCAGAATGCAGCAGCTCGGCTTCTGACTGGTTTTAAAAGACGGCATCACATTACCCCAGTCCAGGCTTCTCTCCACTGGCTCCCTGTTAATTTGAGATTTGATTTTACTGATCACTTTTAAAGCACGCCCAGGTCTGGCCCATAGCTACATCATTGAAATGTTAGCCCCATATGAGCCAGCACGCAGCTTTAGATCCTCTGGTGGGGCCCTTGTGGCCGTTCCAAAGTCGAGGCTTAAATCAAAGGGGGACCGTGCTTTTGCTGTTAGAGCCCCTCGACTTTGGAACGACCTACCGGAGGGGATAAGGCTCGCAGAATCAGTAACTTCTTTGAAATCACTTCTTAAAACCCATTTTATAGAACAGCTTTTAAGTGATCTAGTCTTTTTATGCAGATCTTTGGTTCCCCTAATTTTGTTTATCTTTTTTTAAATTTATGTTTCTTACTATTCTATCTGTTTTTGCCTTGACTCTGTAGAGCACTTTGTAAACATTGTTTTTAAAGGTGCTATATAAAAAAAGTTATTATTATTATTATAGTAATTATTTACATAAAAATACACAGTTGAAATGATAAGAAAATAAATGATTGTATTCTTTTAAAATATTTTCTTTAATAATAAAAAAGGGATTGAAATACTTTGAAATTCAAAATGTCAACACTACAGTGCTATTAGAGGACATACAACTACTGTTTTACTGTTGTGACATACAAACATATATATTGTTTTTATGTAGACAATCAACATCAATGAAGTTAGCATATTTCTGTAAAAAAAATAAGTTACCATATGTCACACTCCCGAAAACTATTGTTCTTGTAATCTTTAAGAAACTTCTTATATTTCTTCAGTACGTATTTTGGACCCTTTCTCCTCCTTCACATGTTTATACGAATAAACATTTATATAAATCTTTATTCTTTTAATCAAAATGTTGTCTCTCATGCTATCATTTAAGGTTTATTGTATGCTTTGGAATTCACATTGTTTAAATACTAAATGTTCTCCCATTTTTCATGTTATACACCGATATTTCAGTTTGGTCATGGCAAAATCATGGACATCCACTGGTCAAAATGTGTAAGGATCCTGTTTCTGCTACAGGAGAGCGCACACACAAACATCCTTAAAGAGCGCTGAGCTATAAATAAGCATTAAGAAACATAGATACTGGTCTGTTGCAGTCATTGTGCTTCGGCAGACTCAAGTCGGGAACGGAGAAGTGTTACAGCGCTGCGTGCCGTGCTTTCTTCTGGCGTATTAAGCTGCGATTCCAGTTTGCTGCTCTCTGCTCACTTCCACCCCTCCCCTCACAGACAAGCTTGCAAAGTGTTTTTAGGATCACTGTAATGTTCCGCATACCACTGGAAAGCTCCACTTCTTAGCGTTTAGAATCCTTTGGAATTACGTTGTAATGCGTTAACTTTCGAAGAGTTGCGGTAATTTGTATTTGGGTTGAGTTTTAGAGTTGTAAAATTAACTGACAGCTGCATCCAGAGTATTTTTCTTGGCATAACAAACACACATCAGACCCACAGGACTGCACTGCCATGCGCGCTCATGTGAGATAGGGTACTTGTTAACTGTGAGTGAGGGAACTTCAGCATCGTCATAGAGTTAATCAGGAAAGCTGATGATTTACGAGAGCTGAGCGACACCAATTGTCTTTGTGATTTTTCTTTACTTTTTAGCTTGTTGATTTGTAATTAGGGTCCTCGTTACGACTTCATCGTAGAGGAACCTATTGTTTTTCAAGGAGTTATTATTATTTTTATTTTTAGGGTCCTCGTTACGACTTCGTCGTAGAGGAACCTATTGTTTTTCAAGTGATTATTATTTTTTTCTCCAAACAAACGTTGACTGGCCGTACACCGTATGCCCCAGCAGACTGTAATTCCACATGCACAAGCAGACTGGCGAACATTTTTAGATTGAGTTTTCGTATTTGTTTATAAAAAAAATATCTCTAGCGCCCCCTAGAGTGTTCGTACCCACAGTTGCTTTCACTAATGACGGATTGACTTGACATTTTGCATACAGGTCCGCTTGGACCTGCTCTAAAGAAAATTGCATTATGACCATAAGCTCCGCCCACTTAGATGTTCCGCCATTTTGAATTTTGTAAAAAACACATTATTTTCAAGCCTCCAAAACGATAGGTGCGATTCATAATTGGTTCAATGCCATAAGAAATCCTTAAAAGATTGTTGATATCTCATTGCGTTCAGAGAATATGGACCAATGAAAATACAAGGGGTGTGGCCTAATATGTAAAGACACCTAACTTCCAAATTACTTTGCCTATCTTCACCAAATTACTAGCCTATGTCCAAATGGCATCCCTTAACCTACCCAATTTTTTTCATAATATTTGAATATTAATGGGCGCTGCAATAAATTGCTCAATAGCTGCATTTTTGCCCTTTTTTCACATTTGTTCAAATTTTTTGGAGTTGTAAAACAGTCAACTCCACCTAGAGCTTAAACCCGATTTGTTCCAAAGTCAGCCAGTATGGTCTTGAGACCTTTGCCGTAAAAAATCTTTGAAAGATTTAAAAAATATTAAACTATGTGCGGTCTCCGGACTGGCAAAGAAACTCCATTCGCCATGAAAATGTAAATTGATGTCCGAGGACCCGCACATCGCTGCTTGCAGCTTTAATTTGTATTAGTTCACACAAACACTATCCATCCGATACTAACCCGGCCCATCTCTCACATTTTCAAAGTCATTTTGGTCCCTGAGCCAAAAAAGATGAATCGCACAAGATTTCTTTTTCATGTTACAGGATGCAATGTGCACATATCCCGCAAGTTTTGAGTGATTAGTCCCAAAATGTTGAACTTTTAAACATTGAACAACAAGACCGAGCCCCAAGAGGTTAATTGGTCCATATATCCTTTACACAATGAGATATCAAATAACTTTTGATACATAGTAGGCGATATAGCTTCAATCATGATTGACAGAAAGTTTGTTATGAATCGGACCCAGCATGTAGGAGAAGTGGTCAATTATGTGTTTTTCACAAAACTCAAAATGGCGGAACATCTAAGTAGGCGGAGCTTATGGATCTGAGAGGCTTTTTTGTAGAGCAGGTGGAGATGGACACTTGTTAACAAATCATCTTTGTCTGTACAAATTGACATTTTTCAGGAAATCATTAACTCATATTTAACCACCATCGTCATAACATTTAACAAATCATGAACTTAGTACAAATTATCAATTATTTAAGGAAATCATTAACTGTCATTTTTTTATTTAAGGAAACTTAAAAATGCCAACGTGTTTGCAAATTATTATAGAGGAATTATAGAAAGTATTCTCAATGGAAACATTACAAACTGGCATGGGATGTGCACGGCCCAGGACAGGAGGGCTCTAAAGCTGCTAATTAGAACCGTGAAGAACATTATTGGTTCCCATCTCCTGAGCATCAGTGATATGAGTGACGATATGGTGATACTGTGAAGCGCTTAAAGGATATATTAAGACAATACCCAGAATCTTCACCCTACTGCCGTCTGGCAAGAGGTACACAAAATCATCTGCAGTCGCACCAGTCTTCAGAGTAGCATTTTTCTTCGTCTTTCTGCCTTTTTTTTGTTGTAAAATGACTGTACTTGTTTAGCGCATTTGTAGTCTTCCAACCACTCAAAGCTCTTTAACACTATCATCATTCATCATTTACACACATTCATACACTGATGGGAGGGGCTACCATGCAAGATGCCACCGGGCCATCAGGACTAAACTAATTGACACACATTTATACACCGATAGCATCGATGGCGTTTAAGTGTCTTGCCCAAGGACTCAATGACATGGTTAGGAGGAGCCGGGATGAATATAATCGAAATCTGTACAGCCTATTTAGAAGAAGAAAAAAAACACAATGAGCTGATTCACCATTTCCATGGGCTAATCCGAAATGAAAACAAATAATAATAATAAACTAATTCGCAATAATTTTGTGTATTGCCCAAGGAAACATCAATTACCTTTTTCAGAAGCCGCTTGTCCTTCGTGGGAAGTTTAGGATGCAGTTTCCTTCTATTGTTGCCCAAATCCCCATTTCCAGGAAACATCTGTTACATAACCAACTATCATAACAAGTTACATTATTGTTTCTGCTGGCTAACTCTAAGGAGTTCAAACTAAGTTATATGATTATCTCCAACACTTGGTCTTCAGGGAAAAGGTGTTCCTTAAAGGCCACTAAACAACAAATATGTTTATCTATGTCGATTGTTTTTAGCTACCTTTCCTCATATCTTGCGAGCTGTGGAAAAAGTCTCAAAAGGTCTGTCTTTATCGTAGCTTCAACTTTTGGGATTTTGGATAAGGTTGTCTTATGCTCCAATTAATTTTTGTCACGGGAGCAGGGGCGGACTGGGGAAAAAAGGTGGCCCGGGAGTTACTGTCAGACCGGCCCACTCAATACGCGGCACGCTGCCACTCAATGCATCGCATGTATCGACTAGTCAGTGCAGGCTTACTTGGAAATATACCCATACACGTAACGTTAATTTGGATGATTAGAAATCATATCATATTTGTTTGTTTTTTAACCCTTGTGTTGCCTTCGGGTCATTTTGACCCGATTCAATATTTAACCCTCCTGTCGCCTTCGGGTCAATTTGATCCGATTCAATGTTTAATGTCGGTGTTCTTTCGGGAGTCAACAAACAAACATAAAGTACCTCACACTTAAACTTGGAAAACAATATTAATTCTAATAATTTTCTGGAGATTTTAATAGCTGGGGTCATATTGACCTCAAGGGTAAAATATGTTAGTAAATATAAAGGTAACAGGAGGGTTAAACATTGAATCGGGTCATATTGACCCGAAGGCGACAGGAGGGTGAAACATTGAATCGGGTCAAATTGACCCGAAGGCAACACAAGGGTTAATAACATTTGGCTCCACCAATTTACCTGGATGGACACATTAAATGAAATGATACTGCTATTGTAACACCCCAAAGTAGGTGTAGTTTTCTAGATAAATATGCTTAAGCCGTGAGGAATTAATGTCAGCAGAAAAAGACCACACAATAAATAAACTGGAACTAGAGGGTAGAATTAGTATGAACTATATTGTAGAACAGAACATAAGATGGTGTGAACATCAGTGGGTTCAGTAGTGTTGCATGCTGGATGTGTGATTGTGTGTGTGTGTGTAGCAGTGTTGAAGGTGCATAACAAAACAATAAGTTAAGTAATAGAACCTAAACTGACTCTGCCGGCCCAGGTGCATTATATGTAATTATAGGTAATACAAAACAATATCAGTATACTCATGTTATTATTACTTCTATACATGAGTAGATTTAGCAGGAGCTCACTCTTTTCTGCAACACCATTAATGATGTTCTCACTGTCCTGCATCTGCAAAACATGTGTCTGAGTAGCCATCAACATAAAAGCCTCCAGGTGCTGTTGAGAGTGAGCTTCTGAGCCTGTTTTTGATATATTTTAGCGTTTCAACTCTGCCGGTGTTCTGGATTTGAATCAGAATGTCCTAAAAATCACCAAAAAGCTCGGAAAACCTGCAACTTCCAAACCATGAGTGTGAATATACAGATCGCTATCAGTAGTGTTGCATGCTGGGTATGAAAACCGTGAGTGTGATAACAGATCATGAGGAGTAATATAAAGATCAGTCAGTGAACGGACACTCCATGTGTTAGAGTAAATTTAACGTGTTCTGTGAAGCATAGAATTTAGTTGAGGCCGGCGATGTCAGAGGAAAGGTCGGTTGGTGAAAGAGGCGGGCCGGCCCAAACTCGGCGGGCCCACTGGTATAAGGATATTCTGAAACTGGGCACTTCGCAAATGATGGAAAACAGGCTTCGGACGCACGTGAATTAAGTTATCAACATTTAATGGCAGTGTAAAACAAACATTCAAGGCCTCACGATCGTGGTCTTCATCGCTCCCGGCTCCTCATGCCTTCAGCCGTCCGGGTTCCGTCGGAAGAGACTGCTATCTCTAATCCACAAAGTCTTAGACTCAAAATCAGCCAATCCTCACTCTCAAAGGTGAGTCCAGCCTTTAACAGCTAGTGATTGGTTCAAAGTCCCGCTAGAACAATGGAGGGGTCGAATGTCACTGAACCCCGGCTCAAAACGACACTTCCGGTCAAGTATTTAAACAAGTATTTTCACAATAAAAGTCCCGTCTTGTTATTGTCCGCATTAAAGTCACTTTCACGGGCTTCAACCGGCTTCGTCAATCTATAATACTAACATACAGTCACTCTCATGCAACATACATTCATTCTTGCCATTTACGGGCAGCACGGTGGCTCAGTGGTTAGCACTGTCGCCTCACAGCAAGAAGGCCCTGGGTTTGAATTCCGGTCGTCCCGGTCGTTCCAGGTCCTTTCTGTGTGGAGTTTGCATGTTCTCCTCGTGTCTGCGTGGGTTTACTCCGGGTACTCCGGTTTCCCCCACCATCATAAAGACATGCACCGCATCGTATGGATAAGAATGAATGTTGGTGGTGGTCGGAGGGGCCGTAGGCGCTGATTGGCAGCCACGCTTCCGTCAGTCTGCCCCAGGGCAGCTGTGGCTATTGATGTAGCTTACCACCACCGGGATGATTGTGTGTGTGTATGACTACTGGACTCTGGACTGTAAAGCGACTTTGAGTGTCTAGAGAAGCGTAGAGTAAACATTACCCCTATGCTTCATAATACATTAATAACAATATCAATATTCTCCCTAATATTTCCTTTTATAATATATTTCTATATGTATTCATTTAAAGCATAAGACCTCTGCACATGTTATCAAAATAAACTATTACAACCTAACACTGGCATGGCCAGTCCGCCCCTACACGGAAGCACACGTTTAGGACCCAATAGCAGACCACAGGAGGCAGAATAACGTAATGATATTCATTTAATAACGTGAAGGAGGTGTGGATCCCGAGGTCCGACACAAAAACAACAGCAAATCACGACGTGAGTCTCGTGGCTTGACGTCGGAGGCAGGCAGCCAGCCATTATTATGCCATAATGGTCCCGTCAAGATAAAAACATAAAACCCACTCCCTGCAGAGCTTTTCTGAAACTGAGTGCCAGAATGTCAATCAGACACTGAAGTGACATGTAGCTCAGCGAGCAGTCGAATGCAAGACTTGTGTGATTTCTTCCGGGTGTATTTTCAGAGAAAGCTGCAGATGGTGTTCAAAACTTTACGAGGTAAAGATGACACACAGTTGGATGTAATTGGAATGTTCAAGTTTGCACACCCACACATGGAACTGGTGCACAATCTGTCTTTAGGTGTGAACAATGAAGGCTGGAGAGTGAAATGTGATAAGATGGTTTAAGACTACGATTTTGGTAAATTTCACTTTTGAAAAAGTCTGAATAATGTACTTATGAAAAGTTATCTAAAGCACGCTATTATTTTAATTTGAATAAAAACAGTAATATTATTAGCTGTGTTTGAAAAAAGTGTGGTACATTCAGAAGGCACCTTTTGTTTCTTTTGGTTGTGAAAAGAATGGATATTGAAATAAGGGTAACACCGAATGAATAATTTATTCTCACTCGTTCATGGAGTAGTTTACAAAATAGCATGAGTCTCAGCAAGCAGTTGAAAGGCAATGACACCCATAATTGCTTAAGGCTTGCAGGTAGTCTCCATGGTGCACTATTGACTGGAATGTGTCATATTGTATATTCTACAAAGGTTTATGAAGCCATTTGCCTCCTTTGCTGCAGGTACTCATAGTGACTTGAGTTTTTTGTCCTTTACAACACGCAGTAATTGGGAGAACCCATCAAGCTAATAGGTTTGTGGAAGCTAGCAAGCTTTTAAACATCAGCACCGGTTGTCACTCCAGCTTACTTCTCTTTAATATTAAGCAAACAGCCGCTGAACCATCAACAGCTCTTGCCCACTGCCGCGTAACATAATGATGATTGGCCCCGCAGCGAGCGCACAAATGCTCATACCCACACAATCAGTTGCTGACAATTGCTATGCCACCGCGGAGAGGCTCGCCATGCAAATCCCATCGTGCACAGCAGCGGGTAGCAATGCTAATTAAACATCCTGACCTTGATTCATCAGGTCAATGTTATCAAAGACACAAATTACATTAGATGCACATTTGACAACATTGGAAAATAGATTACCCAGTGAACATGAGGGATTTCAATGTTGATTTCTAGTTACAACTGGGAGATATTCAGTCTGAACTGAACTACTTCAGTGTTATAAGTGCTTAAACTACTGAATTCCAGCAATGCAAATCAAATTCACAATGCAGGCAAGGTGGCTAGTTTGTAGCATTAGCATGATAGCTTGTAACATACTGCGGCATGAACCAACAGTAAACATAGACATTTAAAAGTTAGAAAATGTACAGAAAGCGATTGGCACTGTATATAGTCAGAATGAGGAGGAAGTGGGTAAAACAAGTGATGTTAAGGTGACCAGACATCCGGATTTAGGCCGGACAGTCCGGATTTTCAATGCCCTGTCTGGCTGTGCCGGACGCGTATTTTTCCTCCTTTTGGGAGCCGCGCGACCATATGTGGGCACTCCTTCCCGCACCTCAGTGATTTCAATAATCATATGGACTTCACCCATCCAATCAGCAGAGATCACCCTACGTCACTGCGCCCACCTTTGTGGCATTTGACCAATCAGCAGAGACTATGTGCGAGTTTGATTTTCTCCTTTTTACTCATCCCGGAAAAGACGATTTTGCAGCTCGACTCTACAATTTCGGTCCAAACAACTAAACTAACCATGGTAAGTTGATGAAACTCACACATTTTCAATTCAATTCAGTTCATTGTGTATAGCCCATTCTCACAAGTTAAAAATTTGCCTCAGAGGGCTTTACAATCTGTACACATAGACATCCCTGTTCCAGAACCTCACATCGTATCAGGAAAAACTCCCAAAAACCCTTTCACAGGTATGTTAAGACCTACTTAGTGTATTTTATTTAAACATAAGGCAATACAGCTTAGGACTTTGTTTAATGTTATTAAAGTGTTGTATAATTCAATTCAATTCAGTTTATTTGTATAGCCCAATTTCACAAATTACAAATTTGTCTCGGAGTGCTTTACAATCTGTACACATAGACATCCCTGCCCCAAAACCTCACATCGGACCAGGAAAAACTCCCAAATAACCCTTCAGGGGAAAAAAAGGGAAGAAACCTTCAGGAGAGCAACAGAGGAGGATCCCTCTCCAGGATGGACAGATGCAATAGATGTAATGTGTACAGAAGGACAGATTTAGAGTTAAAATACATTCAATGAATATGACAGAGTGTATGAATAGTTCATAGTAGGCATATTCCACGATGGAGACCTCCACGATCCATCAGGCAGATGGCGGTGGGGAGGAGGAGTGGGCGGAGTCTCAACAGTGGGCGGAGTCTCAACAGGACAGTGGCGTAGTCAGGAGCAGGAATTCCACGACCCAGACGATCCATCAGGCAGAAAGGATCTATGCCGTCTCATAGGGTCCGATGACCCCATGAGACGTGAAGTCAAAAGGACTCCGGGGAGAAAGCAGAGTTAGTAACGTGTGATTGAGAGATGAAAATTCATCCTTAAGGAGAGAAAAAAGAGGAGATAGGTACTCAGTGCATCCTAAACGTCCCCCGGCAGCTATAAGCCTATAGCAGCATATCAAGGAGCTGGACCAGGTGAACCTGATTCAGCCCTAACTATAAGCTCTGTCAAAGAAGAAGGTCTTAAGTCTACTCTTAAACGAGGTGACTGTGTCTGCCTCCCGGACTGAAATTGGAAGCTGGTTCCATAAAAGAGGAGCTTGATAACTAAAGGCTCTGGCTCCCATTCTACTTTTTAAGACTCTAGGAACTACAAGTAGTCCCGCATTTAGTGAGCGTAGCTCTCTAGTGGGGCAATATGGTACTACAAGCTCCTTAAGATATGATGGAGCATCACCAATCAAGGCTTTGTAGGTTAAGAGAAGAATTTTAAAAGTGATTCTTGATTTTACTGGGAGCCAGTGCAGAGCAGCTAGTGCAGGAGTGATGTGATCTCTTTTCTTAGTTTTAGTGAGAACACGAGCTGCAGCATTCTGGATCAACTGGAGGGACCTAAGAGATTTATTAGAGCAGCCTGATAATAAGGAGTTGCAGTAATCCAGTCTCGAAGTAACGAACGCGTGAACCAATTTTTCTGCATCTTTTTGAGACAAGATGTGCCTGATTTTTGAAATATTACGTAGATGAAAGAATGCAGTCCTTGAGATGTTCTTTACGTGGGAGTTAAAGGACAAGTCCCGATCAAAGATAACGCCAAGATTCTTTACAGTGGTGTTGGATGCCAGGGCAATGCCATCTACAGAATCCACATCACCAGATAATTGATCTCTGAGGTGCTCAGGGCCGATTAAAATTACTTCGGTTTTGTCTGAGTTTAACATCAAGAAGTTGCAGGTCATCCATGTTTTTATGTCTTTAAGACATGCTTGAATTTTACAGAGTTGGTTGCTCTCCTCTGGTTTTATCGATAAATATAGTTGAGTATCATCTGCATAACAATGAAAGTTTATGGAGTGTTTCCTGATAATATTGCCCAAAGGAAGCATGTATAAGGTAAATAAAATTGGTCCAAGCACAGAACCTTGTGGAACTCCGTGATTAACGTTGGTGGTTATCGAGGCGTCATCGTTTACAAATACAAATTGAGATCGATCTGATAAATAGGATTTAAACCAAATTAGTGTGAGAGAATCTTAACCCATTTCTAGAAATATTCAAGCTATAAATAGTGAATATGAGTGATTTTTGTCAGATTATGACCTTATAACAGTTGTTTTATTGCATGTGTTAAATGTTTTAGGAAGTGCTCCTGCTTCTTTTGGCAAGAGGAGGCAGCCTGCAGTGGAGGTGCTCCAGGACAGTAACAGATGGGCACCATGAAGTCCAAGAGGTGGTACATGGACTGTTTGCCTACTCCTGGTGTCAAAGGTCTGTGTCTGAAGGATTTCAGAATCAAGGTTTTTAGGGATGCCAGCTGACAGATCTAGCTCCAGTTTTGCAAATAGAGAATTAACTATTTGGTGAGTACACTAGTCTTATGTTTTTTCCCCCCAAACAGACATACACTATGATAATGTTGTGTCAGGGCATCCACTCAATATGATGCAATATTTTTGGTGTGTATTTAATTTAGCAAATATAGAGCGTATTCACTCACGTGACCACAACAAACTCTGGCGGCTAAGTTGGGGTCCCTCCACGGCATTGTTTTGCTTGTTTGTATGCCGCTCTTCCCTTAGAAATGACCATTATATCCTGAAGGAGACACAATTGCAGTTCAAAACGGTGTGCCTTGTGATTATGGTACTGTGCCTCATTGTTGGATGTGGGACTAATGATGTTATGCTTTGTGGCACTCAGCACTTTTCATCTCAATGGTCAGTTTTGAACACCACAATGTATTGAATAAATACAAATACTGTGAACAAACACTTTTTGACTCTTCAAGACTATTCTGTTACACATGCATCATGTAGAATCACACAAAGTTGTATTGTGGAGGGGAGCACGCCAAAGTCCTATACAATTATTCACAGCCTCACGAAATACAGCATAGTGTCCTCCTTTTTGGTGTTATTGATATGGTCACCCTAAGTGATGTACAAACAAGAAGATGGTCGAAATGTTGTTTGGCATACGGCAAAACAGTGTACAGTATTATACAATGTAAAATATTACTTTGTTTAAGTGACATTTAGAAAACAATTATGTTTAGTGGTTAAAATATGTTTAAAAAAACTGCTCAGAAGGAACGTTCTTTTTTAATCCTTAATTATTTTCCAGATGTCTACTTTAAATATGGCAAACCATTTGAAACCAGCCCCTGGGTGGCTTTGACAACGGCATTGACAGAAGGAAAGAAAGATTTGGTTATTGTTTGCATGGTCAACAATCAAGTTGTTTCTATTTAATTTTTGAAAGAACACTGTAGATCAGGTGTGCCCAAAGTCTGGCCCGCGGTCAGATTTCATACGGCCCGCAGCTTCGGTCATATAATGTGTTATTTCTGGCCCGCCAGATCTGTCAGAATAAATGAATCATAAAAACTTGAAAGACGTAATTCCTCCTTTCTAATGTTATCTGGCTCTGCATCCGTGATGTGAACCCTTCTCGAAACCTATTTGCCATGGCGACGGCAAAAAAAAGGAGAGAAAAGTCGACAGTGAGGGCCGCCGCTTTCAGGAGCGGTGGGAATTACTAGGGTTTCCCCATATTATTAGAACAGGGTGGGGGTCCGCCCCTCTGAAATGTTCTCTATATCACCAGATTACAACAGAAGTAATGTCAGGTTGTTTTATTCAACTAAACGGTCATATGTTATTGATGTAACAGTTTAGCTCCACACCTTCCTTTTTTACCTTCGCATTGAAAATGCCGGAAGGTTATGTTTTGATCGCCGTGTATTTATTTATTTATTTGTATGCGTGTTATTCGCAAAACTCAAAAAGTATTGAACCGAATCGCATGAAATTTGGTGGGATGATTGTTTATTATCTGGGGACCAGTTGATTAGATTTTGGGATCGATTGGGTCAAAGGTCAAGGTCAAAGGTCATGAACAGGTCAAAATCTTTCGCAGAACTCAAAAAGTATTGAACCGAATCGCATGAAATTTGGTGGGATGATTGGTTATTATCCGGAGACCAGTTGATTAGATTTTGGGATCGATCGGGTCAAAGGTCAAGGGTCATGAACAGGTCAAATATTCTTGAATCACATGGAATTTGGTGGGATGATTAGTTATTATCCGGGGACCATTTGATTAGATTTTGGGATCAATCGGGTCAAAGGTCAAGGTCATGGAAAGGTCAACATCTTTCTTTTACCATAGCACGATACATTTTTGTCCAATTGGCATGCAACTAATGCCAAAATGTTCATAATTCAATGCCCAATCTTGTGATATGCGAAGGTATGCGCTCTACCGAGTGCCCCTTCTAGTTTATTAGTTGTTTTCATCCTGTCACACAAACTATCATGTCATTCCAGATCCTGCTTCCCATCTCGTCAGTCCAACTCCCCTCACCTGCCTCTGATCACTCCCTATCAATCCCTCATTACCTTCACCTGGTCTTCATGCCCATCTCACCTGTTGCCCATTCCCTCATTAGTCCCTCTCTACTCAGGTTCCCTCACTTGCACTTGTCCTCTGCCAGATTGTCTCGTGTTTTCGTGCCAAGTTCTCCAGCGTTATTAGAGTATATTCCTGATCTGCCTGTTCTGACCCTGCCTGCCTGCCCTGACCTCTGATTCTCTGCCCCGCCCCTTTTTGGACTTGTTTGCTTCTTGGACTGATCTCCCGGTTTTGACCCAGCCTGTTTTCAACTAAAGACATTCTTCTTTGTTACTCCTTTCTGAGTCGTGCTTTTGGGTCCACTCTAATAGCACCGTGACAATTGATCGTATCGACACAGCGGCATTTCATTTCTGTCTACGTGGTGGCGTTCACACTTCTCCTAGCTCTCGGTATCGCGGCGGAGCTCCGCCCCCATGCGCACAGACAGGTGAGCACGCTCCAACCAGCCGGCAGAGAGCGTCCAATTTGTCGCGGGAACAGCAAACCGATACCTCTGCGTTCCCACGGTGGTGAAAACAAATCGTCTCAGAGTAGCTCTCTGCTCCCAGTTCAAGAGTAGAGACGAGGTGGGGCGCGAGGGGAAATGCAGATTCTTTTATTTCAAGACCTTTATTATTGAGAACTTCACATATTACAAACTACACGGACATAAAACCAAGTCATTAGTAAATAAAGAGTGAAATACCTGTCTCCTACTTTCGTGTAAATGTGTACGTTACGGTGTTAACCGGTTACGCTCCGCATGCGCGACCGATAAGATTCTTGGCGGCTTGCCAGGTGTTACCTCCAGGAGTTCAGCGTTCCAGCTGTTGCCCTTCAAAACAAGAGCTCATCATTGAGCTTTATTGAGAGTGGCCGTATCAAGCCTGCAACCCCGTTTTAAAAAGAGGTTTAGTGGAAAGCCCATTTTATCATGCATAGAATAAAACGTGATGACTCAAACATATCTGCACTCGTTTTGTTTTGCAAAGGTTGCACGTTAACTCACACTAAACTCTTTATTCCTAAATATTTGATCTTATTTTGTTTAGTTTTTCACAGGTTGCACTTTATTGTTATCTTGAAAAGGTATTCAGTGCAAAACAGGTTGATTGCAGTCACAATAAGCTAAATGTGAAGTGTGTCGAATGGTAACATATGTCATTAACAGTGAAAGACCTGTAGATGTGACACAAACTATTGCTTTTCTGAAAAGATCTAGTAAAAGATAAGGGCAAAATTAATTAGTTTTAAAGTGTAATGATAACAGACCACTTTGCATTACTTATAACTCCTGTTTAAAATGTTAAGCAATGTTATGTAACTCATAGAAATGTAAGGTATTCTATATACAGTTTGTTCATTGTTATCTGACTGAATGAAAGGCAGACTTGGTTTTATTATATGTGGTTACGTTGTCATTTGAAAAATAAAAGTAATTGTGACAGTAAAAATAAATTGTTTTATAACAGTGTATTTTCATGTAACTTTTGTGGTTTAAAAAATGTCTAAAGGAACTATTGGCCCCCGGGCATCTTTACTTTATCACATTTGGCCCTCGTTGGAAAATGATTGGACACCCCTGCTGTAGATATATAAGTGGAAATAATCCATGAATATGTCCACGTATATGAATTGCTAGATATTTTACATTGAAGAATTCTGCGTTTAAAAGACGTTTGATATTCAGTTATGGTGAAATGACGTTTAAAAATGGTTCAAAATAAAGTTTTTTTTTCACAACGCATATATTATCAACACAATGTAGAGGATGAAATCGTTCATTATGGCAAATCCAGGTGAAATAAGGTCTGAATGTGCAATTAATGTCTTTGAATAGTCTTTTCACCGGTAACCAACAATGAAGATGGTACTCAGCAATTAGAAGTTCACCTTCGGGTCTTTAAAGTCATTGACACTGCTGGAGACCAGTGCCCAAAAAGAAAGTTTGATTGCATTGTTTTCTATTTAAATATATAAACTGGCCGCTAGCGACGCCGGACATTACAGCAGCTAGGGCTTAGTACAGAGTATTCATATCAGTACCATTAAAGTGATCCAGAACTACACAGTACAGTTACCCCTGATAACGCTATCCCCCAACCCATTGGACCGCATTGTCGTAGAAGAAGAATGGCGACCTTCGGGTTTACCCAGTTAAACTAGTATTGTCAACACTGATGCTGTTCTTGGCACTGGACGTGCTGCCATTAGCTTCAAGCCGCAGGCTCAGAACAGTGTGCAGGCAGGCAGGCAACCTCGGCTGTATTGGTTGCGACTTCTGTGGAAGTGTTCCATCCTACGTCACATGAATGTAAGAAAGCTTGCAATGATGATGGGCTGCAAGGAAAACTAAGCAAATGGTGATTTTCCTTCTCGATCTGGGCATGGTAAGGATCATCACCGTGAGAGACATAAACAACTACTTGTAGTTCCCAACCACACAGTCTAACAACAACAAAATACTGTATATACTAATCTCTGTAAAGCATCAGTATCAATCATTCATCAATCATGAATCAATTCATTTGTTTAAAAAAATATAAACACTTTGTAACGGTTGATCAATCAAACGTGGTGCCAAAGTTATGAAAAAGTCTAATATAATCTGACATTATTTTTCATGTCAAGGTTTTTAAAGACACTTCCTTAAGAGTGAAAAAAGTATGTATCAGCTGCAACATTTATAACTGAGAAGAATGAGTTGTGCCTGGTAATGCATCAGTTGTCTCATGAAAAGCCACATGAATGTCAAGCAAGGACCTTTTTTGTTGAAAATCTGACGCTGGATCATATTAAAGTTGTGATTACTATGGGATGGGGGACACAACTTGACTTTACTTGTATTGTGAGACCAAAGGGAAGTATTGAAATAAAATAGTTGATGTTGCATCCTCCTATGTGTTCTGATGAATGGGAGCTGGATAGCTAAAGCTGAGGTCATCCATCATGAGCTGTATTGTTAATTAATGCCGAGGAGGCCTGTTCCACATCAGCAAAAACAAAAGCCACAGCTTTTCTTTCAACTCTTGTAGCTCTTTGCTATGAGCATCATGTGCATCACCTATGATGGACAAAATACTTGTAGGGAGACACAGACTCATAGTAGCACACACACATACACACTTGTATATGCATGCAGTCAGAAAACTACCTGATCACTAAACTCTTTCTCACATACCTTGTACTTGACACTGTAGCTCGAAGCAAAAATAGCCTGAGATGTGACTGGTTTTAATAACGACTTTTCATTACACTACAATATGATTTATGTGAGTGGTCAGTTTGAACACTGCCCTTGTAAATCATCCCAAAGGGAAATCCCTGCAAATAAACAAGCATGTCATGATCGTCAGCATAAAGTAATGTTAATTCATGACAAGTGGCTTGGGAACATGTCCGCTCCTCAGAATGCTGACCAATAAAAAGGCTCATGACAAATGAGAGATGTAATACTATGTAAGAAGTTATTTGTATTTGTGGGTGTGTTTAACGATGTTGGGGGGGATGTGTGTGTGTGGGGGGGGGGGGGGGGGATTCTAAGTGTAATGCTACAGCCTTGGGCAGAGAAGATACAAAAATGAAAGAGCATGATTATGTTGCATTTGTGTGCACACATGCAAAAAATAGGTTGTTAAATTCTTGGCCTCACATATTGTTTTGTCAACGCAGTCACCTGAAGAAAAAAAAACTTGGGATTACATTGGGATACATTACATTCTGACATTTCTGAACCAAAAACACATTTTATTAATTGGTTTCATATCAGCCTCGTATCACGCTTGTCGAAATGTACAGTGAGCCTTTGTTTTTCCAGCGTTTCTCATATACATTATGACCATTTATTTAAGGTTTTAATCTTTTTTTTATTTTTTTTATGCTACACAAATAAAGTCATTATCATAAATAATATTATTATGGAAGAAATACACATCTTGGGAATTACTTTTATTCACAGGAGATTGACACGAGATACATGAAAGAATAGCATATTTGTACCAGTCTCTTCAAGAAGCTATTTTAAAAATGTTCCACAAATAAAGTTGCTCTTAATAATGATATTATGAAAGATATACACATCTTGAAAATTACTCTCCATCTATTTTTTGCCGAGAGATCCATATTTGTACCTTTCTCTTCAACAAGAAGCTTTATATGAGAGGTTGTGTTAGCTTAGCTAAACAGCTGCTGGCTCCATTTATAATCTCAACCTACATTACAATAAGTATTCCTTGTGGACAATTGTTTTCATATTTTTACATTGACATTAATATTACATTAATAGTGCATTTGATGCCAGACAGATTTTGTGTCTTTTACATTAACTATTAATGATGATTTTATGTAATAAAAGTGCATATTCCTTTAAATGTTATTTAATGTATCTACCTTATCTAAAATAGTATATTTACAGTTTTCTCTTCTTCAAGCTTATGAAGATATGTCCAGTTTATATGAAAGACCGACATGTACGCCAGAACATATAATATTTATCTGAAAAGACGCATATTCACTTTTTTGGTAAAAGTTAGATGAGAAGATCAATACCACTGGCAACCAGACATACTGGCGTACATAAAACAGGTTTTTTTCTTCTGACTGGTTAATGAAGGTGAAACGACCAATTGTGGCTTCTTCTTTTTTTTTTTATAGGCTATACCAGGGGTGGGCAAACTTTTTGACTTGCGGGCCGCAATCGGTTCTAAAATTTGACAGAGGGGCCGGGCCAGGAGCTGTTGGACACGCAATGTAATTTATTAAACCTGGAGATTGCGTCTGATTTTTATACATTTCAGTTAAAGGTGCAAAGTTAAAGAAATCAACATTTACTGGAAAAAGATCAATGGAAGCACTTTCAACATTCAAAACATATTATTACCCAACGAAATAATCAAGCTCAATAATTTCTAATTGTTTTAAACCCCGCAAAATAATGGACGGATTGTCTCAGCTCTCTATATAATGAGGCACAATTGTCCTCAGGTACAAGTGGAAAGAGAAAATATGGCCCTAAAGCTGAAAATTGAAGTTCGATTTTTAAAAATTCTTCATTTCGCTTCTGAAAATACAACTTTACTCATGTGGACCAACTTTTTGTTTTTGAAATTGGTTTACCAAAAGGTCAAAGGTTCACAAAAGCAGTGAAATATCTGAATACAATGCTAGATACATGTAAATAAATGTGGAAAACTACATTTTGTATTATCGTTTTTTGAGTAGAAATGATGTGGTCTGTCACACATTCACCAAAATGATAAAGATGGGACTGAGAAATTACTTCATATTGCAGATAAAGTTTCATGGGGTGTGTGCAAATAAAAAATGACCATTCATTTTTTTTTCTTCAAATAAATATGTATTGTACATAAATAAATTTAAAAAACTACATTATATACATGTTGAGAAATAGAAAACAGAACACAACTATTGACACAGACTATTTACAATATGGCCTCACTATAATAACATCGTGTCACGAGACCTCCTTGCTGGCCGGGCAGGTGCATGGAGTTGCAGCCTGCGCTAGTGAATCCTCTCTGTAAAATACAAGACTAGTAAGCACCGCGCACACATTACGGACACCGTGACGTTTAGTAAAGACTCTTACCCGGTCCAAGTGGATCTCTTCTGGCTGCGTGTTCCTCCTCGTGGCTCTGCAGCCCCTCCAGGCTCCGCGCTGCTCGCCAAAATCACTGCGGCTGTTTCTAAATGAGCCTCACCTGTGTGGTGGGCGGGTCCCTTATGATTTACTGAGTTGGTTGTTTTTTTCGCAAAATGTTGACAGACAAACGGATTGACAAATCATGGTGAAGGGTTTCGTGTGACGAGTACTTTCCGCGCCAACACACACCGGAAGTAAACAAAGCTGCGATTTGGACAAGTTCGGCGGGCCGGATTAAAAAGCCTAACGGGCCGGATGTGGGCCGTAGTTTACCCATGTCTGGGCAATACACACATTTTGATTTGATTCATCCCGACACCTCCTATCCACCTCTTTGTGTCCTTGGGCTTAATCCACATCGATGCTATCAGTGCATAAATGGGGTTTAATTAGTTTAGTCCTGATGCGCAGGTGGCAACTTGCATGGTAGCTCCTCCCATCAGAGTATGAATGGGTGTGAAATGATGAATGATGTTATGTAGTGTTAAACGGCTTTGAGCTGTCGGAAGACTAGAAAAGACTCTACAACTACAGTCCATTTACTATTTACCAATTCCCATCTATCGCCAGCAGACAGCTATTACCAGATGTTCACTGTTCAACATTCAGCCATTGTGCAGATTATAGCAACTAAAAAGGAGATAAACTTCAAACTATGTGTTTCAAGCTACACACACAATTCTGAAAGAAAGTTTGGATGTGTAATGTTAGCCCAGTCCAATGTTAACAATAATGGTCACATTATTTGTTTCTTTTTATTTCAAATAACAAGATAGTAAGATGACAGGAACAAATAGCTGTCTACAATTTTATCTTGTAGGCCCAAACATATTTTCGTAGGTATGATCTATATCTGTTTGATTCATATCTGTCTTGTTTAGTTTTTAGTGTATTATTTGTATTTCTGTATTTGTGGTATATTTTCATAGATTGTCTGAAGGGTTACCTTTGTACAACTATGTTGCAGCACTTTAGTACCAGACAGTATGTTATTAAAAAAATGGGCTGGATGTGATTTGTTGGGCTTGTCCATATAGAGTAAAACAATAAAAATACAACATGCTGCATTTAAATACCCATCTGGAAGTTGCAACGGTCGAAGCTTCATGTCAGCCTAGTTTGGAGTCACACGTGCCCTCTCAACTGCGTGTGCACGGGCCTTCTCAGGATGCTCACACGGATGTATGTACATGTGCACGCCTGTGTGTTATGGAAACACACGTGCGTGTCTGCGTGGCAGAGTTATACTAATCTCACACAGACGCACACACGTGGGATTAGTGAATAATCACGCACGCTTGTGTCTTGTCCCCCGTGTCCTTTTCTACCTTGAGTGCGTGTTTGTTTGTGTGTGCATTTTTATGTGTGTGTTTGTGTAGGGGGGGGGGGGGGGGTTGTGTCCTGCAGTGTGGAGAGAGGAGAATTGTGTTGTTTGTGTTGGACAAATATTAGAAAAATTCATTGTTTTTGAAAACATATTTAAAATTGCATTGCTTGAACTGTAGTGACATCCTCGTCAGATGGACTACTTTAGAAAGTATTAAAAAGTCCACTGAAAGCGATTTGTTTTCCATAAAGGCTACAGAGATGTTTATGGGCTTGATGAATGAACAAATTACCTTTAATTTAATTATTTACCACCATTGTGACATTTCAGATATACCTTAATGTGAAGGTGTCAATACATGTAATAGATTAGGTCGAAGGATTCTTATTAGGAATAGAAAAAGGCAGCCGAATGGAATGTACTCGAAATGTGTTAAAGCCCCATTATGTAGTTTTTCCCTTTTAGAGCCCCCTTCAGTTTTGGAGGTATTTAACGTTTACTTCAGTGTCGTAAATACCCAGTTACGATAGATGCAGCCTCGGATACACTTGTATTGATGACCAGACGAAGTCAGAAACCAAGAAATGATGTCAACCGATAAGCTAAGAATATTCAAAGATTTTACATAAATATGACTGCATAGTTTTATTCATTGTGCTATCGGAGATGAATGCTAACATAACCAAAAGAATGACAACATTTAGTTTAGATGAAATACCGATCGCGTTTTCAGCCTATATACTGTAACGTCTCGGACGTTATGGCACTGATGACACAGACGACGTTATTAATCCTCACTTTATTGGGCATCCACCAACACTGACAGTGTGCTCCTCTCAGCTCAGCAGCTCGAACGTCAACAACAACGGTTCCCGTCAACCACCCTTAACTCCCCTTTTCCGACAGGTTAACCCCGCCTCCCCTCTACTCCGCCAATCACAGGCACGCCCCCTCGACCAGCATGCACGGTGCCACACTGTGATTGACAGCCACTTCACAGGGTCGCTACAATACGTTGTTTTCTAAATGTTTGAATGTGGAGTACGTGTTATCGAATACAATATTGTTGACAACACCAAAAAGCTACATATTCATAATTTACATTGGAACGTGTAATTCATTACAAGAGACTTCGCTTGCCTTATACTGTAGCTGCGAGCGTGGACTGGCACAATATGACATTGCGTAATCACTGCCAGAAAGCAAGTCGAAGTACATCCGCCCCGGATCAGGCGGCTCCAGAATCCTACATAGCGGAGTTATTTCCCTACAGACCCCCGATGGCAATGGCGGAGGCGCAAATCGCCATATTAAAAGTCATTGTAGCGGCACAATTTTTTTCAAGCTGTTATTTTAAGGTACAATTGTTGCATAATGTTACTTTAAGACTACATGTTATCATTCACCAAGTCACACCCATTCTTATGGGAGGAGCTACCATGCAAGCTGCTCTACCATTGAGCCACAGTCGCCCAGTCTAAATATTAATAGCTATTTACGGACTGCAAAAATGAAGCCGAAGCACAATTTTCCCGAACAATAAATCATTGCATGTTTACAGTTGACTAGGGAAACTTTGCCGTGTAACTTCACTTGGACCTGCTCTACAAATAAGTTAATGGTTGCCATTTAGAATTTTGTAAAAAAACGCTTTGTCCGATTCATACGAAAATTTCTGTTGTCCATTATTGGTTCAATGTTATCATAACCAGTGAAAATCGTGTTGATATCGTATTGTGTTTAGAGAATATGGACCAATGAACATTTAAGGGGTGTGGCCTAATATTTGAAGTACCACAACTTCTAAATTATTTGCGATGGGTCGAATGGCAAAAAACACCATTCGCCATAAAAATGAAAGTTGATGTAATTCGCCCATACATTATGTAATATGCTCCATATTTCTCATATATCATGACATACTGAGCCTGAAGACGTCCATATGCTAATTTTGAAATATAGTCATAGCGCCACATAGTGGCAAGAGGAAGTTACATGTTTTCTACTTGTATACCCTTCTGCTCACAGATTATTCAGATCCCTCTCAAAATATGCCAGAATAGATTTAAGACCTTAATAATGCTTCCCTGTGAAGGTCGTAATGACACGTTGAAGTGTGGTGAGTCGTAGCATCGGCTAAGTTTGATCCTTCGCCGTGAACAAATAAACAATGTAACATGCTCGAAACGTGACTAAACTTGGCACACACATTTAAAGTCAAATATGTAGTTACCTGGGCTGCACGGTGGTGTAGTGGCTAGCAAAGTCGCCTCACAGCAAGAGGGCTGTTGGAGTTGGACAGCGACACACCACACCTGGACGACACTCACTGGAAGAAAGAGCGGTAGACTTCTACGTTATATCTATAAGCGTTTTATTCAGAAATCAGGATACAAGTAGACATCATGCATGGACCCCCCTCCGGCTGATACCTAGAGTATTCAGACCAGCGAGAGGCCCTTAACAGAGGGCGCAACGGTTTAAATAATCTTCATGACCAGTTCTGATTGGTCAGGAGGTAAAGAGGATGGTGTCTTCTCATTGGTTCTTGTTCCTCTGCCTCCATCGCTGTCGCTCATTCATTGGTTCTTCTCGGCCCGCCAATGAGAGCACATGTTGTGAAAAGGTGTGGGAAGAGGAGATAGTTGATTTAATAGTCCCTCTCTTGTAAGAAGACTCCCTTCGGGCCTTATCTCTTCAGGGATGGGGCCTGGATCTTCTCCGAAGGCCGTCCACACACCGGGGGGCTTCTTCCCACGTGTGAGTGTGTGAGCGTGTGAGAGGGATAGGTGAAGGGGGGGAAAGTGAGGAGGGACAGTGGGGGCTTAAAGTGTCTAAAAGGAGAATAATGGCCCCATCTGGACCCTTCCTACGCTCTGAGAGTATAGAGAGCTCTTTGTATGTGATCACCTCCGGAATGTGTGGATGCGGAGGAGGGGGGCTAACAGAACCTCACCAAGCGTCACTGTTATCTTTCTTTAGATCAGTCAGGCACCAGAGTGCTCCGCTGGAGATTTTAACTTCCATTCAGTGTTTTCCATCTTACACATAATCTATATGCAAACAATACTAAGCTATGCTAAACTATAATATATATTCTTTACAAATCCCTCTTTTCACATCCGCTGGATGTGAACCCTTCCTCTGGGAATATTTATTTCCCTTTTATGCCAGATCTTGTCATGGCCTGGCCTCCCTAAGTGGCTATGTGTCCTGGTCTCCTCGTCCTGTCTTAGCTCTGCCACTTGACGTGAATAAGTCTCCTGAAATATAATCTTTCGTTGCCTAGATTAAGGTCCCATAAGACCTGTAAGATACCTATTTCTCGGGGAGAGAGTCTCTCTCTGTTAGGGATGGGAATAGGGGCGTGGTTTCTGTCATGTGGTACTCCGATCCACCCTCTTAGATCTTCCATCCTAGGGAAGTCAGTATGTCTGTGTGCGTTAAATCTGTAGTGTGCAGGTGTCGAAGGAAAGAGATGAAATTGAGAGTGGTCAGGTGGGGGGGTCTTGCATCCTAGCGGCTGGTGAGTAGCAGGTTGGCATCCTGATAACCAGTTGACGATCCGGTCCCCGCTGCAATCCATCTGCTTCATCCTGTCTGGTCGGCATCATCTGCTTCATCCTGGTCTGGGTCCTGGAACTCGTCTGGTCCTTCTGGTCCTCTGGTCCTTCTCCTCTGCTCCTCTGCTCCTCTGCTCCTCTGCTCCTCGTCAGCGTCTCCTCCGGCTGTCGATGGGGTCTTTATCCGGTGGTCTCGAACTTGATTTCGTCTGGATCGTCCTGGTCAGGCTTGTTGTTCTTCTTCCACTGGTGTCGCATGGGCCCTGGATTCGAAATGACTCTCATGGGCAGCATCGTGCTCTTCATTGGCTCCCCTGCTCCCTGTGCCGGGTGATGATGGTGTCCGATGCTCCTGTGGGCAGCTCCTCATGGCAGGTCCTCACAGCAGGCAGTCAGCACACGATGGAGGTCGATGCTGGAGCGTCAGGTGTAGCTGTTGAAGAGAATGAGAAAACACAACACAACAGCCACTAGGCCGGATCTATACAGAATGTGACACTTGACTATTAAAAATTGTATTTTAATTTCTATATTTAATAAGTATCTAATACTTTCTAGGCTTGGATTCGCAATCTTTAACTGAGTCGGAGGAACAGCTTCTCACCCCGTGTGGGAGGAATCATCTATTAAATGGCCATCCGTCGTCCAACAGAGTCTCAATTACTTATCCAATCCAATCTAACTTTATTTATCTTTACTGGTTATGATAAATGCAATTGATCCTATCTATGGCCCTTGACTAGGGCATAGAAATATTCAAATCCTACTAGGATCTGATAGCAGGCAGGTATTCGTCCGTCAATCTTCTCTTTCGTCCCTTGAAAGCATCATGGGAAAACAAACAGTCGCACCTGGTGGTGCAGCTAATGGCAAGTCTCACACAGTGAACAGTGAGAGTTGATGTCGTATGCGACAACTTTCTGTGTTGCAGTCTTAACTCTCGCTCTAATGTCTCAGTCTCTGCTCCTTCTTGTCTCCTTTCTGTCTCCTTTCTTTTCCTGTCATTCCAACCTTTCTTTGCCTGTCTTTCCAACCTTTCTTTTCCTGTCTTTCCTACTTTTCTTTTCCTGTCTTTCCTACTTTTCTTTTCCTGTCTTTCCTACTTCTAAGTCACTTCACGTAATTCAACTGGCTTCAATCTATAATATTAACATACAGTCACTCTCAGGCAACATACATTAAAAACAATATTCTCCCTAATCTTTTCTATTATAATGTCTTTTTTGGCAGGTTCTTCTCTAAACCTCACATGACTAATCCTACGATAATGGCAAGGGTCAGTCCCATGACCATTAGAACAGTTTGTCTGACTTCCAGCTGTTCCTATAGTGGTTTATGGGGGACCTTCTAGCTGGGCTATCAGGCTCCCCGAAACACCTACGGAATGACCTCTGTGGCATCAACATTTTTCGATCTGATTGTGTTTCTGTCAATGTCCCTGTTGGACAGGTGGCTGGGGCACAATGTGTCAGGTGGTGTCAAGGTGCCTCTGCCTTACCCTTGACCTGGACCATGTGTGAAGTAACCTCCTTCACTTCGTACAGACCAGTCCACCTAGGCTCAGTCCACTTCCTTTTGTGAACCTCGAGTCTTACCCAGTCACCTGGTTCCACTGATGACTCATCAGCTGGCTCCTAGTGGGCTTCAGCAACCTACTTGGAGAAAAACTTAGATCTGGTCAGTTATTTTTTCCCAGAATATTCTCTGAAATTTGTCAAGTCTAGGACTGTCTCCTAACTCTCTGTAGACCCCGCATGGGTCTTCATGTCAATAACTCATGGGAGAGAAATGTTCTCCCTCCTTTGAGGATAATTTAGCCATCATTGTCTCAATTGCTTCAATTGTTGATTAGCTCTCGCGACTATCACCTGTGATTGGGCAATAGACTGCTCCGTGTGAATGTGCTCTCTAGATATTTTTCTTCATGTAGGTGCTTGTTTCTAAAAATATTAAGTGTTTGGTTGCAAAGCTGTGCCAGCCAGACATGATCACTCCTCGAACGCCACATCTCGGTATCAGCCACAACTGTCTCTGCATCTTCTATCCCTCCTTTCTCTGAAACAACCTTTGATTCAGAAAACTCAAGGTGGATGCATGTTGCAGTCAACTTCTTTCTTGTTAAGGGGGATCAGGTGCTGAGGCTTAATACATGTAAGGAAATGTAAATGTAGAGCACAGAAATTCCTAAAAAATGTCAGATCAAAATCCCTCACAAAATCAGAATCGATTTTTCGAAAGAAATTGAAAGACAATTTTTTCTACACTATGTGTCTAAACGTGGGTGCGGTGCGGTTGGGATACATTTCAAATTAGCAAATGTACAGTGTACACAATTATACAACGTAGTCTCAAATATGGGAAAAGACTGTTACTTTTATGCAAATCTTTTTTTTTCAATCTTTCGTAAACAAGATGGCAGAAACTGTTACTTTGGTTAAACAGCAATCACAGACAATCAAAACAGTCAAGCATCAAGACTTGTTACAGCCTGCAGCTGTCAAAAATGGGAAAAGGACGTTATTATTACACAAAACATTTAACAATATACTTGTAGAATGGGAGAATATTTGTTACTTTAAACAAAACTGCCAATTTAGCACGTCGCATAAATAGGTGTCAGTTTCTTAACAGCTCATGAGAAATCGATTACCAGACGTCCAACGGACGACTGTAATAATAACCACTATTTTTCCAAAAAACAGTAAACCCAAAACTATCCTTTGAAACTGACTAAAATAAAAACCTCAGTTTTGAAACGGTGATGAGAAATCAATTACTCGTAAGCCTAATGGCATTACTGTAATAATAACCACTGTCTTTTCCCAAAAACAGTAAACCCAACACTATTCTCTAAAACTGTCAATCAAAAAAAAAGATAAACAAATAAAACTCAGTACTGGAACAGTGATGGGAAATCAATTACTCGTACGCCTAACGGCATTACTGTAATAATAACCACTATTGTTTATCAAAAATCAATAGTAAACCCAACACTATATCTTCAACACTGGCAATAGTACTCAAAGAAAAATATCTCTTAAATCCAAATTGTCAAAATGTGTTGGTGAAAACAGCAGCAGCATGTAACTGGTGTGTCGGATGTAATTTACAACAACAACCACGTACTGGCGTCTTCTACTATGCTAATGTGTCTCACCCCCACTGACCTCGTGTCTTCTCACAAAGGAACAAGAAAAATTTTAGTTTGACCTGGCCCTTTGTTAATCCGACTCGCACTTTTTTACCCCATGTACAGTATTAAAACAAAAACAAAATTAGCACGTTGATCTGATCATAATAAGTCGGCCTAATTATTAAAGAACGGGTTACAAATTTATTTATTGGCCCCATATCAAGGCCCATTTTCCAGGTTTAGGAAATTAAGTAATTAATGTATTCCAGGGAGCCCTCGTCCTCTCCAGTACACCTTCCTATAACAACCATTCTATGATTTAAAAAATATATCTACAGTCTGTTCCATCCTTAAGGGATGCTGGTGACGATTAAATTGGAATCGTGCGGTTTTAACTCTATCTCTACGGGAGCTATCGGAATCAGTCACACATCAGTTCACCCTTTAGTCCTAAAAGTGTCTGGAAATAAGTTTCGCATGTTGTCAGTGTCCCCATGATCAGTGTTCTCTCTACTATGTGTGTGGCTAAGCATGTGTCTCAGCATGTGTCTCTAATATTAACTGGACCTCCGATGTGTGTGCAGTTCTTTACATATTCTCAAATGTGGAGTAATGCAAGTGTTAATTTTGTTTGTGCACCCAGTCCGTAGCCTCAACCTCTGCTTTCACCATTGTTCTTCTCTGTGCCTTCACTCTGGACCAACACTGTGACGTGGAGCTGCGGTGTCAACGACTGCATACAATCTGCAACTCTGGTGTTCATTCACCGGCCGCTGCTACTTCTTGCTTCTCTGCATCGATCTCCAAGCCTCCTCAGCTGGGTCTTCACGAACCTCAATCTCGTGTTGCAGGCAGTCCCTCAGGATCTCAGATCTCATCTTGTATCAAGGAGGAGTTAAGGGCACAATGTCTTTGGTCCCCTGGTGGCGAGTAGGGATGCAGGACTTTGAACCAAAGTCTCCCCTGCTGGCTGTTGTCATGCAGAGGTGTGATGTCATCATCATCTACTCTGTCCCACCGGACCCTTTGCTTCCTGTTCAGTGTCTCTTTAGTCTCCAGTTGAATCATTGGGTGACTAGTGGGTGTGGCACATTTCTGTTCAGTGAGTACAGTTCGCTGTCAGCTGTTGGATCTGGGCACGCCTAATGTTTCTCTGGTCCGGGCCTGGTGCCGTGGATCACTATTGCCTTGTGGCTGTGGCTGTGTGTTGGGTGCTTGTTATGGCGGGGTTTAGACATTATGAGAGTACTGAAGTGGTCCTGACTGAGACTGCTAACCCTGTGGTGGATCAGGACAAAAATTAGCCCAATGTCCAGCCTGACTATAATTAAAAATTTATTAATACTCGTCTAAAGCCTCCGTTGCCCCAGTTGTTACTCCTCTTACTCCTGAACGGGCTTCTTTTATGCATAACTAAGCTTGAAGCGGTGCAAACGTGGCTTGCTGTGGCTGTTGATAGATCAGTGCTTATGGATTTGGAGGAGGGGCTGGATACGGACTATACAGGACTTAAGGTCCATGTTGTGCTGCTGTCTGCTGTGGCTGCTGCAGAGGGGGGGGCTGTTGTGGGGAAGTTTGCTGCTGTTGTTGAACAGGGTTTCCCTGGGGTCCATTATAACCTCCAGGTCCTCCATAACTTCCTCCTCTGTATCTTCCTCTTCTTCCTCTTCCTCTGCCACCTCTTCCGTAATAGTTACCTCTAGGCCTCTTACAGTCTCTGGCAAAGTGCCCTGGCTCCTCACATATGAAACAATTGTATGGGCCTGTTGTCCTGTCTCCTCTACCAGGTATATAGTTGGAGTCGTCATGGTGTCGTGTGTCGTCAGTCTGTCCGTACCCCCCGTTATTCAACGGCTGGGGATTCATCTTTGGGGACCGTGTGGGTTGGGGAGGGTAGACGGGAGGAAGGGGGCTAATTGTTGTTGTTGTGTTCTTTTATATTTTATCTGAACTGCAAATGTCCGTTTTCTGTTAATATTATAAAAAATACGTACTTATTAAAAACTATGTTTCAGACAGAAAGATGATGGTCACACACTCTATCAATTAATAGTTATCTTCAAAAGGAATTCTTCCGTCACTGTCCTGCTCTGTTCTGCTCTCAACTTGGCTCGCTCTGGGTGCCTGCAGTGGAGAACGGCGCGCGCAGCTAAGTGGGTAGGGGAGGGGCTGCTCTGTTGTGTGAAAAGCGCGTGCGCTCCGCGCGGAGACGCGCAGCAGCTCTCTGCTTGTCCCCCCTCCTTTCTGCTCTTGTATTTTTGCGTGTTACGCGGAGTTACCTCTTTGTTTCTCCGTATCCTCCTCAATCTCAAACTCGTACCTGCTCTTAAACGTAGTACATAATCGCCATACAATGTGTTCTTTACTCAGCAACGTGCCTTTCAGAACAATAAATCCTCATTTATCACTCGTGCAATTCAACAGACTAGAGCTTGCGTTGACACCGTGAGGTTTCGACTCTGCTCTGTTGATTCCACTTTGACAACTTTTATTCATTCACCACCGGTATTCAACATTCATTCACAGTTTATGCATACACGTGTTCTGATGCGGGTCCGCCCGGCTTCGGTTCCTAACCGGCTCTCTGTAGAGTCTTCTACGTGCGAGACCCGACTCGTCTTCGGTTCCGAACCGGCTCCCTCTGGAGTCTTCTACGTGCGAGACCCGACTCGTCTTCGGTTCCGAACCGGCTCCCTCTGGAGTCTTATACGTGCGAGACCCGACTCGTCTTCGGTTCCGAACCGGCTCCCTCTGGAGTCTTCTACGGCGAGACCCGACTCGTCTTCGGTTCCGAACCGGCTCCCTCTGGAGTCTTATACGTGCGAGACCCGACTCGTCTTCGGTTCCGAACCGGCTCCCTCTGGAGTCTTATACGTGCGAGACCCGACTCGTCTTCGGTTCCGAACCGGCTCCCTCTGGAGTCTTATACGTGCGAGACCCGACTCGTCTTCGGTTCCGAACCGGCTCCCTCTGGAGTCTTATACGTGCGAGACCCGACTCGTCTTCGGTTCCGAACCGGCCTCCTGCGAGGTCTTTTACGTGCGAGACCCGACTCGTCTTCGGTTCCGAACCGGCCTCCTGCGAGGTCTTTTAATGCGAGTCCGACTCGTCTTTCTGTCAAACTGTATCGTGATTTCCCTTTTTACGCTTTATTTTATTATTTAAATCAAGTCAAAAAAAATAATTGCAGTTTCAATACTCACTTCCAATACTCCTGATCAAATTTAGAGTATTCAATCTGACTGATTTAAAAATAAATAGGTTCAGTCCTACCTTATTTTGACACCAGCTGGTTTGATCAGTTTCTCGGAGTGGGCCTTGAAAGCAGTGGTCCATCCGGGGGCTCAGGTGCTGTCCTCCTCAGGTCTCTGGACCGGATTTCACAACCATTCGTCTGCTACCATTTTGTTGGAGTTGGACAGCGACACACCACACCTGGACGACACTCACTGGAAGAAAGAGCGGTAGACTTCTACGTTATATCTATAAGCGTTTTATTCAGAAATCAGGATACAAGTAGACATCATGCATGGACCCCCCTCCGGCTGATACCTAGAGTATTCAGACCAGCGAGAGGCCCTTAACAGAGGGCGCAACGGTTTAAATAATCTTCATGACCAGTTCTGATTGGTCAGGAGGTAAAGAGGATGGTGTCTTCTCATTGGTTCTTGTTCCTCTGCCTCCATCGCTGTCGCTCATTCATTGGTTCTTCTCGGCCCGCCAATGAGAGCACATGTTGTGAAAAGGTGTGGGAAGAGGAGATAGTTGATTTAATAGTCCCTCTCTTGTAAGAAGACTCCCTTCGGGCCTTATCTCTTCAGGGATGGGGCCTGGATCTTCTCCGAAGGCCGTCCACACACCGGGGGGCTTCTTCCCACGTGTGAGTGTGTGAGCGTGTGAGAGGGATAGGTGAAGGGGGGGAAAGTGAGGAGGGACAGTGGGGGCTTAAAGTGTCTAAAAGGAGAATAATGGCCCCATCTGGACCCTTCCTACGCTCTGAGAGTATAGAGAGCTCTTTGTATGTGATCACCTCCGGAATGTGTGGATGCGGAGGAGGGGGGCTAACAGAACCTCACCAAGCGTCACTGTTATCTTTCTTTAGATCAGTCAGGCACCAGAGTGCTCCGCTGGAGATTTTAACTTCCATTCAGTGTTTTCCATCTTACACATAATCTATATGCAAACAATACTAAGCTATGCTAAACTATAATATATATTCTTTACAGGGCCACGGGTTAAATTCCCGGTCTGGGCGGTCCTTCTGTGTGGAGTTTGCATGTTCTCCCCGTGGCAGCGTGGGTTGCCTCCGGGTTCTCTGGCTTCCTTTCACAGTCCAAAGACATGCATCTCAGGTGAATTGTCCTCTAAATTGCCCATAGGTGTGAATTTGAGCTTGAATGGTTGTTTGTCTCTATGTAAGCCCTGGATGGACTGGCGACCTGTCCAGGGTGTACCCTGCCTTCGCCCAATGTCAGCTGGGATCGGCTCCAGCGCCCCGAGACCCTCATGAGTATAAGCGGTATGGATAATGGAATGGAATGTAGTTACCTGATATGATTTTAATGCTTCGGAATAGCATTATGGCTCGATAGATAGATAGATAGATAGATAGATATATACTTTATTAATCCCCAAGGGGAAATTTGTCGAGTCAAGTCAAGCAACACACAAAAGAAAAAAAAAAACACAAAATAAAAGAGAAGTTGGGGAAGGGTGATCTGGCAAGAGAGGAACTGTGTCCTCGCCCTGCAGGAATGTTCTCCTGTATCCCTAGAATGAATTTTCGTTCAAAACACATTATTTATAACTCCTCTTAAATGATAGATGTAATTCATACATAACTTGTTATGGTCCAATGCCATCAAAAATGTTTAAAAGCTTATTGATATCTAATTGCGTTCAGAGGATATGGTCCAATGAACATCTAAGGGGTGTGGTCTAATTTGTAAAGACATCTTACTTCCAAATTACATGGCCTATCCCAGACATGGGCAAACTACGGCCCGCGGGCCACATCCGGCCCGTTAGGCTTTTTAATCGGCCCGCCGAACTTGTCCAAATCGCAACTTTGTTTACCTCCGGTGTGCGTTGGCGCGGAAAGTACTCGTCACACAAAACCCTTCACCATAATTTGTCAATCAGTTTGTCTGTCAACATTTTTCGAAAATAACAACCAATGAACACTCAGTAAATCACAAGGGACCCGCCCACCACACAGGTGAGACTCATTTAGAAACAGCTGCAGTGATTTTGGCGAGCAGCGCGGAGCCTGGAGGAGGAGCTGCGGAGCCACGAGGAGGAACACTTGCAGCCAGAAGAGAGCCACTTGGACCGGGTAAGAGTCTTTACTACACGTTACGTGTCACGGTGTCCGTCACGGTGTGCGTAACTTGTGCGCGGTGCTGACTAGTCTTGTATTTTACAGAGAGGATTCACCAGCGCCTGCAGCTCCACCTGCAGCTCCACCTGCAGCTCCACCTGCCCGGCCAGCAGAGAGGACTCGTGACACGATGACATGATGTTATTATAGTGAAGCCATATTGTAAATAGTCTGTCAATAGTTGTGTTCTGTTGTCTATTTCACAACATGTATATAATGTGGAATAAAAAAAAATGTACTATACATATTTATAAAAAAAAAAATGTAATGGTCATTTTTTATTTGCACACACCCCATGAAACTTTATCTGCAATATGAAGTCATTTCTCAGTCCCATCTTTATCATTTTGGTGAATGTGTGACAGACCACATAATTTTTACTAAAAAAACGTTAATACAAAATTTGGTTTTCCTCATTTATTTAATTCAATTCAGTTTATTTGTAATTACAAATTTGTCTCGGAGTGCTTTACAATCTGTACATATAGACATCCCTGACCTTTGACCTCACATCGGATCAGGAACAACTCCCAAATAACCCTTCAGGGGGAAAAGGGAAGAAACCTTCAGGAGAGAACAGAGGAGGATCCCTCTCCAGGATGGACAGGTGCAATTACATGTATCTAGCATTGTATTCAGATATTTCACTGCTTTTGTGAACCTATGACCTTTGGTAAACCAATTTCAAACACCAAAACAGTTCGTCCACATGAGTAAAGGTGTGTTTTCAGAAGAGATATGAATTTTTTTTTTAGATCGAACTTCAATTGTCAGCTTTAGGGTCATATTTTCTCGAGTAAAGCACTGTCAGTCTGTTTGTGACGGGGTTCATACACATGCTGACCAGATGACGCCGCACATCGCCCTGACTTTAAAGACCCCTTTCTAGTTTCTGCTGCAGGCAGGATATTTAATACAGTCTGTCTCTCAGGACAATCCGTCCATTATTTTGCGGGGTTTAAAACAATTAGAAATTATTGAGCTTGAGTATTTCGTTGGGTAATAATTTGTTTTGAATGTTGAAAGTGATTCCATTGATCTCTTTCCAGTCAATGTTTTTACTTTAACTTTGCACCTTAAATTGAAATGTATAAAAAACAGACGCAATCTCCAGGTTTAATAAATTACATTGCATGTCCAAATGCTCCTGACCCGGCCCCTCTGTCACATTTTAGAACCGATTGTGGCCCGCAGGTCAAAAAGTTTGCCCACCCCTGGCCTATCCTCATTAAATGTCTAGGTTATGTCTACATGGCATCCTTAAACGTACCCTATTTTTTTCATAAGATTTGAACATTAGGGGGCACTGCAATGCAATAACTCGCTCAATATCTGCATTTTTAGCCGATTTTTCATATTTTTGGGAGTTCCAAAACAGTCAACTCCTCCTACACTCAAAGAAATGACTCATTGGATGAACTCAATTAAATTGTTGTCAGGTTTTCCATCCAATAATTATATGCAACTCCAACTCAAATTTAGCACATCAGTGCAATACAATGTAATTAAGTTAGTCCAACTCATTTGTATCAAATACATCTAAAATAAAATAACGATATTCATTAAATTTAATTAATTTGTGTTTGTCCAACTCAAAATATAAACTAACTAACTAAGAAAATATGCAAACTCCACACAGAAGGAAAGCCCCGACTGGGAATTGAACCCACAGACCTTTGGCTTTGAGGCGACAGTGCTAGCCACTACACCACCGTACAGCCCTGAAAGTGTCTTCACCTTGTAAACAACTGATTTTCAGCTGGCACATGCGCAAAGGGTAGTCCTCAATGAAACACATTTATTTTGAGTTGATATGCACACCATCTAACCTAAATAAATCTAATAAATGAAAGAATTCATACATTTTGTGTTCCACCAATTAAATATAAATATCTATTTTTGTAATTGATTTATTTAAATGTATCAAACAATATTTAAATGTGTCACCTCGAAGAAGGGCTTGAATCGTTTTTCTGAGTGTAACCTAAATAAATCTAATAAATGAAAGTATTCATACATTTTGTGTTACACCCATTCAAAATAAATATCTTCGTTTTGTAATTGATTTATTTAAATGTATCAAACAATATTTAAATGTGTCACCTCTAAGAAGGGCTTGAATCATTTTTTTGAGTGTAGATATTAAACCCGATTCATTTCAAAGTCGGGCAGTATGGTCTTGAAACCTCTGTCGTGAAAAATCTTTTAAATATTAAAAAAATATTAAACTATGTGCGGTCTCCAGACCGGCAAAGAAACACCATTTGCCATTGAAATGCAAGTTGATGTTACTCTGCCATACATTATCTAATTCAATTCAATTCAGTTTATTTGTATAGCCCATTTTCACAAATTTGCTTTACAATCTGTACATATAGACATCTCTGTCCCAGAACCTCACATTGGATCAGGTAAAACTCCCAAACAACACTTTCTCAGGGAAAAAAAGGGAAGAAACCTTCAGGAGAGCAACAGAGGAGGATCCCTCTCCAAGATGGAGAGGTGCAATAGATGCCATGTGTACAGAAGTAATCATACACAAATTAAAACACAGTAAAAACACAATCAATGAATATGACAGAGTGTATGAATAGTTGGTAGTCTGCTCTATATTTCTCATCTGTCATGACATACTGACACTGAAGACATTCATATGCTAATTTTGAATTCTAGTCATAGCGCCACCGAGTGGCCAAAGCAAATCAGCCTAAAACGCATCGGATTCACATGTAATTTACATTCAATTCAATTCAGTTTATTTGTATAGCCCATTTTCACAAATTACAAATTTGTCTCAGAGTGCTTTACAATCTGTACATATAGACATCCCTGTCCCAAAACCTCACATCGGATCAGGATAAACTCCCAAACAACCCTTCAGAGGGAAAAAAGGGAAGAAACATTCAGGACAGAAGCAGAGGAGGATCCCTCTCCAGGATAGACAGAAGAATAGATGCCATGTGTACAGAAGGAATCATTATACATAAATTAAAACACAGTAACAACACAATCAATGAATATGACAGAGTATATGAATAGTTCGTAGGAGGCATATTCCACGATCGAGACCTCCACGATCCATCAGGCAGATGGAGGTAGAGAGGAGGAGTGGGCGGAGTCTCAACAGGGCCATGGCATAGTTGGTATTAGGCATATTCCACAATCGAGACCTCCACGATCCATCAGGTAGATGGAGGTAGAGAGGAAGAGTGGGCGGAGTCTCAACAGAGCCATGGCATCGTTGGTATTAGGCATATTCCACGATCCAGACCTCGATGATCTATCGTAGGGGTCCCCAAACTTTTTCCTAAGAGGGCCACATAACGTTTGCCTTGTCTGCTGGAGGGCCAGCCGGGGGGGGGGGGGTGCTAGTGAGAATGTGCTCACCTGTGTGCGCGCATCACGGCTGAGCGATGCGCGCACCACTCGCTGTGAGTGCTGCGCGTGCAGACAGCATTTAACGGAGCGAAGCAGCGCGTGCACTCTGATCGCTCTTTTAATGAAGTATCGATACTAAAAATATGCTAAATCACATCGTTTTTAACGTACGGGTACTTTGTTAGTATCGCTACACCGTGCAGCGTGACAGCAGCAGATGTAGCGGACTAACATTCAAGCTAACCTAACTTCCCAAACGCTGTGGACATCTGAACGCTGATTGGCCGAGACGCGACACGTCCCATCAAAGATGTTCTATTGCGAAGAGCACCACTCCACATTTTCTCCGCGTCTCACTGCAATCTCAACGGCAGCGGGCCAGGTGAAAAAAATAATAAATCGGAACGCGTCTCTGGTATTGTTCAGGGGGCCGGTCCAAATGGGGAGGCGGGCCGAATCCGGCCCGCGGGCCGTAGTTTGGGGACCACTGATCTATCAGGTAGATGGAGGTAAAGAGGAGGAGTGGGCGGAGTCTCAACAGGGCCATGGCATAGTTGGTAATAGCAGTGGCGTGCCGTGGGCCTGGGCCTTCAGTGAGGTCCTACACAGTCCCACCCGAATTAATCCACCTCTCATTACGTCATTATGATGCCATGGCTCTAGACACTATACAGTTAGACAGAGACGCAGTATAACCAGGCGTTACGTCACCTTGAAATTGACATTTCTCTTCAGAGAATTGCAGGGGAAGAGTACAATACAGTTCAGTTCAACTAATAGGCAAGAAGATAGTCGAGTGCAACAGTTATATTAATATTCTTCTTCTATCCATTTCTGGTCCACAAACTTTTAGCTTTAAATTCAACTCTTTTTTTACAGTGTGTTCACTAAACAGCGCATTGTCACCAGAGCAGTTTCACCGTGATGATGAAGATGAAAGTTCCTGTTTACCCAAACACATGACACAATTAATGAGTCTTTTCAATATTTCCCTCTTGTTCTTCACCTTTTCATTGTGCAGCTCCGTTGCCCTGCACGCTTAGATCCGCTCCGTGTCCCCAAAAGGTTTCAAAGCACCGATGCTTGTAAGTGCCGAGCCGTACGTTGGTGTCTCGTTGCTGCCTCGGTTAGACAACTCAAGTTTACAAAGCCAGTGTGGCTCCCAACACCAAATCGATCACTTGCAACAGGCATTCCCAGCAGTCCAGTGTGCAGAGCTTCTCGGAGCCTGAGCCATTGGTAGCGCTCGGAGTTGGAACTTTGAAAGTGGCGAGCGAGCCCCTGTCCCGCCTGTGACGGGCTTTGTAGCGTCGGCGTTGTTAAGTTGTAATAGTTTATTTTGATAACATCTGCAGAGGTCTTATGTTTTAAATTAATACATATAGAAAGATATTATAATAGACAATATTAAGGAGAATATTGATATTGTTATTAATGTATTATGAAGCATAGGGGTAATGTTTACTCTATGCAAATGTAAATGGCAAGAATTAATGTATGTTGCATGAGAGTGACTGTTAGTATTATAGATTGACGAAGCCGGTTGAATTCCGTGAAGTGACTTACAATAACAAGAGACTTTTATTGTGAAGGTGACTTTAATTGATGGGATTCTTATTGTGAAAGCGTCGGAACCGGAAGTGACGTTTCGACCGGCGCAAGAGGATTATGAAACAGCGTGTTTTTAGAGAGCTCGTTCTCTTTTTTCAGGTAAGCCCCGAAGGGAAGGTTGTGCTCTCGGAAGGTGCCGGGAGCCGGCAGCCTGGACACGAGGAGAGAGCGCGTTGAATGTTTGATTCACTTTCTGCCATTAAATGTTGATAACTTAATCCATGAGCGTCCGGAAGCCTGTTTCTCCACCATCTGCAGAGTGCACCAGTTTTGAGAATACCTTACAGCGTCGGTCTTAAAGTTCGTTGAGAATGGCGTTATAATTATATCCTCGACCAAATCGATATCTTCTCCTCCTTCCGCCATTGTGGGTTGAACAAACAGTTTAGTAGTACGCGAATTATTTCGTTTATCAAATTCAGTTTCCTAGTTCTGAGGTTCTGCATATACCTGCCCATAGGTCCCGCCTCTCAATATTGGTAATCCAATCAAAAGACGTGCACGCCCTCCGCCTGCTAGCTGCTCCTGTGCCGGTTCCGGGGCCAGCTAGCAGGCCTTCAGGAGCCAACTCTAAAGCTGATTGGTTGACACAAAATGTTCATTCCCATTCACTTTAAGCTACCAGCGCCCGCAATGTTGATTCTGAAGGCCTACGGGCAGATTCTAGCCCCCTGGCAACACACGATGGCTGAATATGATTGGATAAAAGATCTAACATAAAGACCAGCCCTCCAAATCTCAACCTGGGGCTGGCAGCAGTGCAACCAAGAGGAACGCTATGAAATTAAGAGAATAACTCTTACTCTGGGAAATAATTGAATACATATTTGTGGGAAAATATATTTAGAAAAAAATATATATTCTGATGATGTTTAGGCCAGCAGAGAAGGCCTTGCTGGCCCTGACGGCCCGCCACTGGGTAATAGGCATATTCCACGATCCAGACCTCGATGATCCATCAGGCAGATAGGATCTATGACGTCTCATAGGGTCCATCGGAAGTCAAAAGGACTCCGGGGAGGAAGCAAAGTTAGTAATGTGCAATAGAGAGATGAAAATTAATCGAAAAGGAGAGAGAACATAGGAGATAGGCGCTCAGTGTGTCCTAAAACATCCCCCAGCAGCCTATAAGCCTATAGCAGCATATCAAGGGGCTGGACCAGGTGAACCTGATTCAGCCCTAACTATAAGCTCTGTCAAAGAGGAAAGTTTTAAGTCTACTCTTAAATGAGGTGACTGTGTCTGCCTCCCGGACTGAAGGTGGAAGCTGGTTCCATAAAAGAGGAGCTTGATAACTGAAGGCTCTGGCTCCCATCCTACTTTTTAAGGCTCTAGAAACTACAAGTAGCCCCGCATTTAGTGAGCGCAGCTCTCTAGTGGGGCAATATGGTATTACAAGCTCCTTAAGATATTATGGTGCATCACCAATCAAGGCTTTGTACGTTAAGAGAATAATTTTTAAAGTGATTCTTGATTTTACTGGGAGCCAGTGCAGAGCAACTAATACGGGAGTAATATGATCTCTTTTCCTAGTTTTGGTAAGTACATGAGCTGCAGAATTATGGATCAACTGGAGGGACCTAAGAGACTTATTAGAGCAGCCTGATAATAAGGAGTTGCAGTAATCGCGTGAACCAATTTTTCTGCATCTTTTTGAGACAAGATGTGCCTGATTTTTTAAATATTACGTAGATGAAAAAATGCAGTCCTTGAGATTTGCTTTACCTGGGAGTTAAAGGACAAGTCCCGATCAAAGATAACGCCGAGATTCTTTACAGTGGTGTTGGATGTGTTAGATTGTAATAGTTTATTTTGATTCTGTCGTCTTGAGCTTTAAATTAATACATATAGAAAGATATTATAATAGAAAATATTAGGGAGAATATTGATATTGTTATTAATGCATTATGAAGCATAGGGTTACTGGTTACTGTTTACTCAATGCAAATGTAAATGGCAAGAATTAATGTATGATGCATGAGAGTGAATGTTAGTTTAGTAATTCAGAATTGTCGAAGCCGGTTGAAGCCCGTGAAGTGACTTTTATGTGGACAATAACAGCCGGGACTTTTATTGTGAAAATACTTGTTTAGTGACTTGACCGGAAGTGACATTTTGACCCAGGGTTCATGACCCCTCCATTTTGATAGCAGGACTTTTATCCAACAGGAAGGTGTTAGAGGATGAACTAGCCTTTGAGAGAAAGTGATTGGCTGATTTTGCGACTAATACTCTGTACTGGGGAAATATCGTCCTCTTTCTTCTTGACCCGGGTGCTTCGAACTTGTTTCCGTGGCGTGCTGGATCACCACGAAACCCACGATCGTAAGCCTTGATTGTTTGTTTACACTTCTTGCCATTAAATATTGTTAAACTTAATTCACGCACATCTGGAGCCTGATTTCCATCATCTGCGAAGTGCCCAGTTTCAGTTTACCCTTATAGATGCTAGGGCAATGCCAGCTACAGAAACCACATCACCAGATAATTGATCTCTGAGGTGCTCAGGGCCGAGTAAAATTACTTCAGTTTTGTCTGAGTTTAACATCAAGAAGTTGCAGGTCATCCATGTTTTTATGTCTTTAAGACATGCTTGAATTTTACTGAGTAGGTTGTTCCCCTCTGGTTTGATCGATATATATAGTTGAGTATCATCTGCATAACAATGAAAGTTTATGGAGTTTTTCCTGATAATATTGCCCAAAGGAAGCATGTATAAGGTAAATAAAATTGGTCCAAGCACAGAACCTTGTGGAACTCCGTGACTAACGTTGGTGGTTATCGAGGCTTCATCGTTTACAAATACAAACTGAGATCGATCTGATAAATAGGATTTAAACCAACTTAAAATGCCAATCGACTGATCCAGTCTCTAATAGGATGGACAATAGTGTCGTGGTCTAGACTTTACGTAGATACACATGATGCATGTATGTGTTCACATTATCACAGCGCCACCTCTTGGCTCAGCTGGACTTGCCTGAATCTGACCCAGACTTGTCATGCTTGTTACAAGACACGGCCTGAGGCTATTGACAAGCCTATTTTCACAGTTAAGGGGGCCAGCGTCTGGCCTGCCCCCCCGATGTGCGAAGGAGGAACGAGGACCCGCACATCGCTGCTTGCAGCTTTAACTTACATCTGTATGCTCTTTGGGCTGTGTGTTTGAATTCTTCCAAATTGTTTTAATTGTCCTATGTATACCTGGCTAACAGGTGATTATTTTAATGTACCTTTAAAAAATATTTGACAAACAAAAGACACATTTCTTAAAACTAGACAATGTATTTTCTCTAAGCAATATTGGATACCAGAGCTTTGTACTTTCTCTTGGTTTTACCTGGTAAAAATTGCAACGTGCAGTTTAGAATCTTAAAGAACAATGTTCGATTAACAAAATGGACATTTTCAACTATGAAGACGAAAGAAAATAAGTTCAGCCCGACAGTGTAATAGGTTAAATGTTAAAGTATAAAGAGGAAAGCAAAGATGTGTCTTAAAGTTGGAATTGTCCACGAGTGGAGCAAAAGGGCATATGGCCGGAGCACTGTCAAAAACAAGTCAATGGGGTTCAGTTTGACATATCAGAAAGAATTAGATGCATTAGGTCCTATCTAAAGGTAATGAAATGCACACAATGCATAGGGGCTGTGCTGAAAGGAAAACAACACAATCAACTGAAAATAGATGCCATCCACCTTAATTAATCAAATTCAGCACAACAATACAACAAAAGTTCTTCCTCACCAAATGTTTACTTTATTACAGTTCATTAGTCACCATCAATTTAACTTGCATGCCCTTTAGGTGAACAAGAAGTTCACGTCTGTGACAGCAATGACAAATGAAAGTACAAATTACTTAATAAATGTCTCTTTAGATTTTTTTTGTTGAGTCACTAAATGCATCTTGCCTCCTCTGTTCTGATCCGAAACACTGTATCCTCCTGTCTCGTTTAAATTTCCCCTCCATTATTCATCTACACATAGACTTTTTTGTAATCCCTTTTTGTATTTCATCTATCTCTGAGCAAGCCAGAGTCAAAGTCAGCATAGGGGCAGATAATAAAGAAGGCAAATTATCAGCTACCATCATCTCTCCTCGGGCATTATAAATATGGCGTTTATCACAGAAACGATCCACAAACCACACTTTAATATATTCTCTTTTGACAGCAGGCAAAGTGATAAATCTCTCCTCGGACGGTTTTAGACGAGGGAACTACAACTTGGAGAACCAACAACCTGAAATGAATAATTCATACAGTGACAAAATGGTGCACCAATTACCCAGCACATTTACACCGCTGTTGTATTCCATCTTGCTTGCAGTTAGACGTGGGTATAATGGGGAAATGGATGGGAGATCAAAGTCAGTTTTCACAAGACGGAGATAGCATGTCATCCTGGATTTAATTTCCCTCATACAATCTTTAAAGCATATATTACACACTGACAGCACAGTTTTTCAGTAAAGCAATGAACTGCACATTTCTCAGGCCGGTTGTGGTGTAGTTAACAGGCTATGGAAGGAGGAATGGTTTTGAGTCTGGTATCTATTTTATATCACTAATGCACGGTATAGGTACACGGTAAGACCGGCGCCACCTGGCGAGCATAGATAGGCATGACATACACGAGCAAATGAACAGCATATAATGGATACATGTGTGAAAGCGTGCGGGGAATAAAGGCCCGGTAACATACACTAAGTTGTCGTTTATCTGGTGTATAACCATCTATCGGGAACACTACATTGGCGACTAGGAGTAAATGGAAAACAACCTTGACGAATCACCGCGTCTTTCCCTCTTTGTTTCTCGAGCAAAATTTGTTTAGTCCTAGTGCGCAGGTGGCAACTTGCATGGTAGCTCCTCCCATCAGAGTATGAATAGGTGTGAATGGAGGAATGATGTTATGTCGTGTTAAATGGCTTTGAGCTGTCGGAAGACTAGAAAAGCACTATACAAGTACAGTCCATTTTATTATAGTGTAACAAACTGGAGGTCCCGTGCTCGATATAAAATGAGAATCTGAATCCGATAGATACATTTAACAATATTTAATGGCAAGAAGTCTAAGCAGTAAATTGAAGCTACGATCGTAGGGCCGACCGGAATATTACGCCACAGACTAACAGCAAAGTAGCTGATAGGGAACTGTCTTGTAACCTTCCGACCGTCTAGAGAACGAACTCACCCTTTCCACCCATATTTATTAGTAACGGCATCCACACCTCTTAATCCTAAAAGTTAGTTCCATTGGTCAGTTCAGCATGCTACACTCTAGTTGGCTTACGGCCAGGTCATAAACAGGAAATAAAACCGGTCATAAAATAGCCGGGTCAAACGTCATGATCCCGCGACCAATATTACTTCCGGTCACCTATGTGATGAAAGTTCCCTTTCACAATAAAAGTCTACATGTCACTCTCCTGCTTCAAGCAATGTCACAGACTTCAACCGGCTTCCAACTCATGTGTCAACATTGAAACAATAAACTAACTTTCATTCTCATGCGGCATACATATAATCATAAATCGCTTCAGTCAGTCTGCCCCAGGGCAGCTGTGGCTACTGATGTAGCTTACCACCACCGGTATGACTGTGTGTGTATGACTACTGGACTCTGGACTGTAAAGCGACTTCGGGTATTTAGAGAAGCGCTATATAAAATTTAATGTTATTATAAACACAAACAATTTTAAACATTACTTCTGCCATTGACATATACATAGAGTAGACATTACCCCTATGCTTCATAACACATCAACAACAATATCAATATTCTCCCGAATATTTCCGATGATAATATCTTGCTATATGTATTAATTTAAATCACAAATGATCCCTATGTACATGTGCAAAGTCAAAATGATCTATTACAACTTAACAATTTACTATTTACCAATTACCATCTGTCACCAGCAGACAGCTATTACCAGATGTTCACTGTTCAACATTCAGCCATTGTGCAGATTATAGCAACTAAAAAGGAGATAAAGCTACACTCACAATTCTAAAAGAAAGTTTGGATGTGTTTTGAATATATATTTTTTTAAAGGGTATTGTGAGCCCAGTCCAATGCTAGCAATAATTGCCACGTTATCTGTTTACCACCACCCACTCCACCATCACCAACTGCTTTATGCAAGCCAACTTTCTCAAACTCAGCAGCAACAAACCTGAAATACTCATAATCAGCCCCAAAACAGATCCCACCAGGACTTCTCCCTCTACATACCAAACATACCAAAAAACACCTTCTTTCATTTTGAAACATCGCCCTCCTCCGCAACTCCCTCTCCTCTTCAACTGCAGAAACATTCATCCTCATCTTCATCACCTCTCGACTGGACTACTGCAACAGCGTCCTGTACGCCACATCCACCAAAATCAGCAAAAAACTACAAAACACCCAGAACTCAGCTGCTCGTCTCCACTCCCTCCAGAGATCCCTCCAGTCCTTCAAAAGCTCCACTGGCTCCCTGTAGCAAAACATACCGTTCAAGATTCTCCTCATCACCTACAAAGCCCTTCACAACCCTGAGCTCCTTTATACGTTTCTGACCCCCTGACCTGAAACGCCCCCCACTCACAACCTTAGATCTGCAGACGCCAACCTCCTTACCCCCCTTATTCTGTCCAAGCATCGATCTGGGGGGACAGGGCCTTCTCCATCGCTGCCCCCTCGCTTTGGAACTCTCTCCCCATCACCTCAGACATTCTCTATCACTCGCCATTTTCAAAACAGCACTTTAAACTAATTTATTTAAATCTGCTTTTAACCTGTGATGCTAGTTCATTCTGTTTTTATTGGGTTTCTAATTCTTATTTCATCTCTATTGTTTACATGGTAATTGGTTTTATTGTTTCTGTGTGTACAACTTAAAGTGCCTTTGAGTACCTTTTTAAAGCGCCATACAAATTGAATGTATTATTATTTATAATAATAAGGTCAATTTCTGCTTGTCTTTTCTGCATAACATCTTTTCTAAATTAAATGTCCATCTTAGCAGGAGGTTTAGTTAGTTAGTTCATTTGTTGGGTAAAATGAAGTAAGCCAGTTACATGAGAAATACATCAAAATTGACAAACTGTCATGGGAGAAAGACCATATTTGGTTGACCTTTCGATCTCACCTCCCTCTGCCCGCCAGCCTGGAGGTCTGGTGGAGCTGCTTGGTGGAGAACACATTTTGTAGGCGTCAATGAGTAGGACTCAAACGAACGCGAAACATGAGTGACGCTGGGCAGATTTGATAAATGTATTTGTTGCTTGTGGAATTATGGACGAAGAGAAAACAGGTGACCTAAACCTCAGTGTTCAGACAGCAGAGATTAATCACATCATTTTAATATTTTCACCTGCCGCAGAGGAAACTGATTGTTGCCAGAAAGGCCTCACAGGTCCTCTGAATCTCCTCTGAATCTCTTTTAACTTCCCAGTGGAAGGGACAGTTTAACTTAACACTTCTTGTCTTGATGACAACTCTTGGCTCTGTGATTAGTTGAACAGAAAATAATTGCATTCAACACCTCAAGAAGAGCACATTAGCAAAAAGTGTCATAGTTTACAAATATATCCTGCCCCAAACACAATTACTGTGGTTGTGTCTTTCCAATTCAGTAAGAGAAAACTAATAAAAGGTAGTCATGAATATGTATGTCCTCTCACTTGATTGAATTGGATTGCTGCCCAGTCATTTTGCTCCAAAGTCATTGTAATAATGTTTAGCCCTGTTACAATGTGTATTGTCAAGCAATATGTGGATGCGACCGGAAACCAGTAAAGCTCTTGGTGACTCAATAGCATGATCCCGATCACGCTGGAGCATTTGGAATATGTTTCAAAATATCTAAATAACATATTCCAACAACAAATGGTTAAGACCCCCTAACCACTATGGGTCTGTCCAGTGACAAAAACTTTTTTTTATACGGTATCAAAGAAAAGGAATTTATATCTGTCTGTTTGTCTTTCTGTGTATCCATCGCAAACCTACAGGACAGTCAGTTCATTCCACTTCACACAAGGTTGATGTATTACTCAAGGACGTGCAATACATTCAATATTAATAAACTTTAATTAAAAAAGCGATAGCACTCTGTAATGCAGCGGGAGTGGAGTCTGACATCTGCAGAGGTCCATCGCAGTTTACTTTTGCTGCTTATTCTTGCAGTCAAACCACACTAGTATCCAACAACTCACAACTTACTATATAGTGAGCATATGTTGTAGTTTAAGACGTTTTAATCTGTTTGTTTAAATAAGGTCTCTAAAAAATCTTGCAAAAACATATGTAAAAAAACAAACATATAATTTGATGGTAAAAGGACTTGTACTTGTATTTATCTTCTCTAGTCTTAACTTCATCATTCACCCATTCACACCCATTATGGGAGGGGCTAAAGTTCCACCTGCACATCAGGAATAGCTAACATTCACACGCGGTAGGCACAGCTAGGCAGCAATTTGGGGTTAAGTGTCTTTCCCAAGCACAAAGGCTAGCATAGCCAGGAATCGAACCGCCGATCCTGTAATATGTACATTTGATTGTTGTTTGGTTATGCATGTGTGTAGCAGTTGTGTACTCTCTCTGGCATTGTGTTATGTTTCAGGCACAATTGATCACTTTTTTTGGTCACGTTTATTCTGGTAAGATTACAGAATCACATTTGGGTTCTCAACAAGCTCCGGGAGCTTTGCCAAAGCAAAGAAACTATTCATTTAGCTCACCGTTGGTTAGCAACAATTCTCCCTCATACTTAATCCTAAAGGGAAAGGTACTAGGCTATTTTAAGGGAATGGGCGGATCTGGTATCGGCTGTTAAGTTCCTGCTTAATATGTTTAAACGGCGAACAGGAAAACAATAAAACATAAAAGAAAAACAAACAGTCAATATGTGGAAACCAAATATTATTATTTAAACAAATTCAATGCAACGCTGCAAGACACAAAACGAACACGTAGAACAAACAATTAACCCCTCTCAAAATATAGTATTATCCCCGGTTCCGACAATCCCAAAGTCTTTCAAGTCCCCAAAACAAAAGTAAATGACTGCACGCGCCACCCCTCCCCCAATAGCCAGCAAACAGAGTTCCAGACAGGCGGACACGTGGCGAGGCCTTAACCTCGCGCTACTTCACCACAGTCTGTTAGCTGCTGGGCCCAGTGTGCTGTGTTCCTGGGCAGTCTTTTTATTTGTAATCCAGCCCGTTGCCGTATGGAGAAGCAGTCGCCAGATTCACGCCGTCCTGAGTCCACTAACGAGACCGCCGCCTGTCCGTGCGCTCTTCCCCCAAACAAACCCCTCGCGTCTCCTCCCCCCTGTTACCTTTTATAGTCAATGTCAAATACAAATAATAATAGTAGCCTAATATTAATTAGAATGCACAACAACACATGATGCTAATTAAACGAGAGTGCACGCTTCAGGCCACTGATAATAATACTGGTATGACATTTTAGATGTGTAAAGGAATATAAATCACAAAGGGTTACCCTTTACAGGTGCCATACACACCGACAGACATATGCGATCATTACAACCTCACGGAGATTTAAGCTAACAAGTTACAGACAATGTGCTGAACTCAACAAATGATACATCATAACCAGCAGGAAACACAATTCTACAAACATAAATTAACTTATTTAGATATTACAACGTAGTTACAGATCAACTTATCAAGGAGACAGAGTACAGCAGACTGGTAACTGTATACGGGGCTCACCGCTTACATCAGCAGGGGCCCAGCAGGTGGCGGTCATGCAACACACAAGCTAGTCCCAGTGGGAAACTAATGATAATACATTGTAAACTAGAACGGGCACTCAGTAGAGTGCATACCGTCGCATATCACAAGATTGGGCATTGCATTATGAACATGTTGGCATTAGTTGCATGCCTATTGGATAAAAATTGACCGAGCTATGATAGAAAGAAGATTTTGACCTTGACCTTGACCTTTGACCCGATCAATCCCAAAATCTAATCAAATGGTCCCCGGATAATAACCAATCATCCCACCAAATTCCATGCGATTCGGTTAAATACTTTTTCAGTTAGGCGAGGAACACGCATACAAATAAATAAATACACGGCGATCAAAATATAACCTTCCGCATTTTCAATGCGAAGGTAATGACATTCAGAAAAATAAGATGAAATAATGTATAAATTATATGAATTAATAATAACAGTAGTAATTGCAAATAATGGCCAGTGATGGCAAGTGGAATCAATAACGCTGCTACATGTGCACATGATTTCAAAGGATTTAATGAATATGATACGTTTTTAATGAACATGATACGTTTCAAGCTCGATGGCCTTTTGTATTGTCAAGCGTTATTTTTTTTTAACCTTCAGTTGATAAATCTGCCGGCTTTGACCAAAACTGTTACCCCTGGGAAATCAAGGATTTTGTTCCACGGATTTAAGAAGACTTAACTCTTCCAGAGTTCAGAGGAATGTTAAATACGTTTTTTTAAATAACATGATTCATATGTGCTTCTTCTGCTAGATGCTACCATATAATCATTTGATACTTGCATGAAACAATCCTGATTTGCGTTGACAAAAAAATACATTTAAAGTGGGCCTTGGAAGCCAACAATAATGTACTATATATGTGTAATTTGCTATAAATTGCAATGTTTCCCCACTCAGGATTATGGATGGCCTTCAAAGTGTGATTTTCATGACATTTTTTTATCTGTCAAAGAGACCATGTCATCTGCGATTGCTATAGGCTTTTCTTATGCTCTACAAAGAAACATAAAGAAGAAGGCGGCTAGTGTATAGGTTAAAGTATAAATTAGTAACCTATTGAATAAAGTTCTTTATTTTCTGTAATGCAATTAACTCTGATAAAACAGGAAGAATGTCATGCATTCTGGATTCATTAGACAGACAAACAAACCAACAACAACCAACAGTCAACATTGTGCAAGCATTTAAACATTTAATTTACAATGGTAAAAAAAGTACACAAACAGATGACAGTGCTGTTGACAGGGTATTGTAAGTGTGTATGTTAAAGTGTAATGTGTGTTAAAGTGATATGTGAAATTAAATACTAAATATTATAAGCTAGTTTATTTATATTCTTAAGACAATGTTGTCGATCTCTGAGACTCTTCAATTAAGTTATTCTCAATTTTGCTTTTTTAGGTGACAAAATATCATCACACTGCCTTTAATTTACTGGTTGTGACATGAAGTCATGTGACCGTCGTGTGGTTTGGTTTTATTGTTACGTTTTTACTTACTGTCGATTGTATTCACACTTTAAACATCATGAAAGCGATGTTCAATCATGAAGATAAATACTCTTGCTGAACAAAACATGCTTGCCAGAATTTATTAACTGCAATAATCATATGGAAAAATCCAATTTGCTTTTTGTTGAGGAAACCAGTGCAAAGCAAATCACTCTATTTCCAAGCAGGTATGGAGCTTAGCTGGTGAAGATAGCCGTCTTTTCCAGCGATGCTCCTTACATGCCAACATGCCAATATACACTTGTATTTTTGATGATGTATCAAAAACTGACTTTTTAAAACTGGGTATGACACTTTAGTTGTAATTAATGAAGAACAGTAAGATAAAGGATACATATCTTGGTATAATGTATAAATTAATCCAAATTTGGCAAAACCTGCCATTATATGTAATTTATCTGACTCTTTTATCCAAAGTGATTTACAATAAAGTTACATTCATACACCGTAGACACAGCTACAGGGAGCAATTTAGGGTTAAGTGTCTTGTTCAAGGACACATCGACTAGGGCAGGGATTGAACCTCCAACCCCCTGATTGAAAGACTGACCTACTAACCACTGACCACTGACCCACAGTCGCCCCATAATCCACCTTAATTGCAACTTAAAACCCTCTAACCTTCCACAACAGAATATCCGGGGTAATTTGCACCATGAATACAAATATGCCAGCCTGAACTCTAATACCCAGTTGTTAGTGGCTATACAATAGTACAGTTCCCAGTGCACTGATCAACACATGTATTTAAAACAAATGATTTACCTTACCACAAGATGGTAAAGAATAGATGCCACTTGTGCCAAAAAGTTCAACAGACACTTATTTTTTGAAAAACAAGAACTATTTCATCAAGTCAACTAAATATAACAGTTCAGAAAGCCCTGAACACCACAATAAAGCACCAAACTCCTGACAGTCCTCACGTTTTTTAAGAAAGAAAGTCATCCTTATGTTGAATTTTCTGATGACATTGTCTACGCTCAAATATTCACTGAATTCCCTGAAATTAATTTGTCTGATTACATCCCACCCCCATAATCTTTCCCGACAGCTCTGTTCATTTTCCAAAGCTCTCTCAATTCACAGTAGCCCCACAGTCAATGTGTGTGACTGAGGGCTTACATGGTCTGCATTCATCTTTACATGTTCCATGCCACCTGCTCATGTGTGGACCTAATTGATTCTCCATGAAGCGCCTTGTAACAATTATCTGCCTCTCTTGTCCATCTATTCAACAACTGTTCAATGGTAGGCTGATAAATGTGGTACATTTGTATAAAAGCACCTGGTGAAGTGATTTGGCAAGGTTTTAAACATGTAATCTTTGTTAAAGTCCTTTAACCTGTACTCTTTTTCATTTGATTTCATAGACATGCACCTACTGCGATGGTGTTCTCAAATGTGAACACTGGACTGCCTGGAAAACAGCTATGCTAAATCCTGAACGCCAGATTGCTGGACTCAACTAAGTATGAATGACGTGCCAGTGTCTGCTCAAGGACACTGGACTCATTCCAAGGGCCACATTCGTCCCGTGTGCTGTTGACTGGAGCTGGCTGTCAGCCTTTCCCCAGGTCTGCATTGCCAAAAGCCAAATGTTGCTTGGCAGCCAAATAGCACAATTTTTAGACTCACAATGTGGTTCCCAAACAAGCCTAAGTCACAATCTGTTCCATTCACCAGGCTTCTTGGATAGAAATGAAAGAATGATGAGCAATTATCATTGAGTTGCTAGTCAGAGTCTGTACCAAAAATAGCATCAGAGATAGGTCGTTAAGTAAGATTTGCGGAGGTTATCATATGAAGTATATCCAAAGAAATGACTGACATTAATGTTCCAATGTCAAAGCCGATTGAATATTTAAGCTCATTGTTTTAGTATGAGATGCACATATTTATCCATCAGTATTGGCCCATATTCACTTTGTTGAATGCGGCCCATCAGCAAATAATGACATTTGGCAGGTGGTCGGTGTTTATGACAAAAACAAAAGCATCTACATCGGTCATAGAAATAGAATCGTAGTAGAATAGACATTAAACTGTTTGCCGTGGTCATCTGACTCGGTCCAAAATTGTCAGTGGCTTTGGATAAACGCATCAGCTAAATGTAATGTAATGTTGCTCTGCCACTAAACCGGCAGCCGTGGTAGTCCCTAAGGTCGTCACAGAAAAGATACATCCGGTAAAGCGCACGACACACTGTGGCATCACAAGGGAACAGGTAGTGGAGGGACGCTATATTCCCACTCAGTTGCAGCAGCAACACTACAAAATGGCCGCTCTGGCTGAAACTACATCTCCCAGTCTGCCTGTCAAGCGTAATTACTCTACATTTCAGACGTAAAGGAAAGCCCACTGACATACAAAGACCCGTCTGCAAAACGTGTCTCAAAGCCACACAGACCAATGGAGTTTCACCTTAACCCTTGTGTTGCCTTAGGGCAGTGGTCACCAACCTTTTTGAGCGCAAGATCCCTGACCTCCGCCTTCATGACCGGCAAGATCTACCTATTGAGGCGTTGAGAGAAAACGACTGTCCAGACGGGACTTACAACTTTTTATTTGGCCTAATTGTCATTTTGGTCCAGCGTTCAAATTGATGTGACCAGGAACACAGAATTTAAGTGTAACATAACAAGTAAGATATTTGTTAACCGCACACAATATGAACAAGAGAAAACACATTTGCAATGAGCAGCTGGATGAACTAGTACTACCAATATAAATGTTGTATTTATTTACATTTCGTTGCCTCTGTACCTGTACTCTAGCAATGACAATAAATTGAATCTAATCCAATTACAGCATGACAGACAACATGATCAGTCAGTGCAACTCATGTAAGTTCAGCTCTCATCATAATGCCATCAAGCCATGTGATTCCAGTCAGTGTGATGGCTGTGACTGAACTCTGTCTGTGAGCTTGTAGCTAGTTCATAAGCACAGACAGACAGTCTGAGGCCGTCTGTGAGCTGTCTGTCAGTAATCCAGCTCCTGGTCTTTGATTTGGTGATTTTCTCAACTCCACTGGCGAGTTTTTCGGGGAAAAATTGGTATTCATGAAAGTTTTCTCATCTGGGATTGGTTCTGTACTCAGACCGTTGGTGATTACGTTCACATCAGCTCTACAGACATCCTCAGATTTAAATCATTTTCCTAATAATAAATATGAGAATCACCATTTGTGACTCCTGCATCTGTCCCTTTTCAAATAATAGAATAAATGCAATTGCAATCACTTTCAAGTAAACCAGATTGCTCTATCAGACAAGAAAAAAAAGCTAAATGTTGAGCTTTTGTTTTGAAGGACAACAGCAGAAAAGCCGAACTCACTATTCCCAAGCAGGTATGGAGCTTAGCTGGTGAAGATAGCCGTCTTTTCCAGCGATGCTCCTTACATGCCAACATGCCAATATACACTTGTATTTGTGATGATGTATCAAAAACTGACCTTTTAAAACTGGGTATGACACTTTAGTTGTAATTAATGAAGAACAGTAAGATAAAGGATACATATCTTGGTATAATGTATAAATTAATCCAAATTTGGCAAAACCTGCCATTATATGTAATTTATCTGACTCTTTTATCCAAAGTGATTTACAATAAAGTTACATTCATACGGCAGGGATTGAACCTCCAACCCCCTGATTGAAAGACTGACCTACTAACCACTGACCACTGACCCACAGTCGCCCCATAATCCACCTTAATTGCAATTTAAAACTAACCTTCCACAACAGAATATCCGGGGTAATTTGCACCATGAATACAAATATGCCAGCCTGAACCTAATACCCAGTTGTTAGTGGTTATACAATAGTACAGTTCCCAGTGCACTGATCAACACATGTATTTAAACAAATGATTTACCTTACCACAAGATGGTAAAGAATAGATGCCACTTGTGCCAAAAAGTTCAACAGACACTTATTTTTTGAAAAACAAGAACTATTTCATCAAGTCAACTAAATATAACAGTTCAGAAAGCCCTGAACACCACAATAAAGCACCAAACTCCTGACAGTCCTCACGTTTTTTAAGAAAGAAAGTCATCCTTATGTTGAATTTTCTGATGACATTGTCTACGCTCAAATATTCACTGAATTCCCTGAAATTAATTTGTCTGATTATATCCCACCCCCATAATCTTTCCCGACAGCTCTGTTCATTTTCCAAAGCTCTCTCAATTCACAGTAGCCCCACAGTCAATGTGACTGAGGGCTTACATGGTCTGCATTCATCTTTACATGTTCCATGCCACCTGCTCATGTGTGGACCTAATTGATTCTCCATGAAGCGCCTTGTAACAATTATCTGCCTCTCTTGTCCATCTATTCAACAACTGTTCAATGGTAGGTTGATAAATGTGGTACATTGTATAAAAGCACCTGGTGAAGTGATTTGGCAAGGTTTTAAACATGTAATCAAAGTCCTTAACCTGTACTCTTTTTTCATTTGATTTAGACATGCACCTACTTGTCGTGTTCTCAAATGTGAACACTGACCGCCTGGAAAACAGCTATGCTAAATCCTGAACGCCAGATTGCTGGACTCAACTAATATGAATGACGCCAGTGTCTGCTCAAGGACACTGGACTCATTCCAGCCTCAGGTCTGCATTGCCAAAACTAAGCCAAATGTGCTTGGCAGCCAAATAGCACCATTTTTAGACTCACAATGTGGTTCCCAAACAAGCCTAAGTCACAATCTGTTCCATTCACCAGGCTTCTTGGATAGAAATGAAAGAATGATGAGCAATTATCACTGAGTTGCTAGTCAGAGTCTGTACCAAAAATAGCATCAGAGATAGGTCGTTAAGTAAGATTTGCGGAGGTTATCATATGAAGTATATCCAAAGAAATGACTGACATTAATGTTCCAATGTCAAAGCCGATTGAATATTTAAGCTCATTGTTTTAGTATGAGATGCACATATTTATCCATCAGTATTGGCCCATATTCACTTTGTTGAATGCAGCCCATCAGCAAATAATGACATTTGGCAGGTGGTCGGTGTTTATGACAAAAACAAAAGCATCTACATCGGTCATAGAAATAGAATCGTAGTAGAATAGACATTAAACTGTTTGCCGTGGTCATCTGACTCGGTCCAAAATTGTCAGTGGCTTTGGATAAGCATCAGCTAAATGTAATGTAATGTTGCTCTGCCACTAAACCGCAGCCGTAGTCCCTAAGGTCGCCACAGAAAAGATACATCCGTAAACACTGTGGCATCACAAGGGAACAGGTAGTGGAGGGACGCTTATATTCCCACTCAGTTGCAGCAGCAACACTACAAAATGGATACAAAGACCCGTCTGCAAAACGTGTCTCAAAGCCACACAGACCAATGGAGTTTCACCTTAAACACACATCTGTAAAGTTATGTAACTCTACAGTTGCTCATACTAAAGAAACTATGTCGTCATCTGATCAGATACAGTCAAAAGGCCACATAGACGTGTATAATCAAAGCTATGATGGCACCATGTAGTTTTCATTAATATCTTGCTGTAGGCTAATACTAATATTAATGCCATTTGTTAAGTGTCTAAAAAGCTGGTATAAAGGGAACCATACAGATGTTTGATTTATTATTATTATAGGCTCAAACGAGTCCTTGAAGGACTTGTTCAGGTCAAAAACAGGAAGTTGGTTCATGAATGACTTTACCATATTGCATATCATGAACATATATATTATATTTATATTTGTTATTATTAGGACCCGAGCACTGACGTAGTCAGAGCAGAGGGCCTATTGTTCTTTAATAGGAGGACCTATTATTGTAAAATATTATTTCGTATTATTACCGTACGTGTTTTCGGCACAAGCTGTGTTTTTAATCAGATCAGTTAAGAATGTTGATCAGAACAATCAAAAGACTGAAGTTACAAAAGATTGAGGTTTCATCAAACGCCGTGGATGTGGAGTGGCGAGAAAAAACACACACACCTTTTTCAGCCCTTATGAGTTTGCAGGTATGGTTATTCTTTAGTTATTTGGCACTTTTTGAGGCTTGATTACTATTTAGAGTTTAATTGTACTTTTGCCTTTACCTTTTTAGAGCATATTTGTATTACTATTTAATGTGTTTGTTATGATAATGTTGTGATGTTCATATCTTGTTTCTCAAAAACATTTTGAAATTTAAATTCCAACATTTTGAGTCATTATATTTGCTACGGGAAAAAGTCATTAGATTAGTCGACTAATCGAAAAAAATAGTCGATAGATTAGTCGACTATGAAAATAATCGTTAATTGCAGCCCTACTATCACGTGAATGATAATGTTGCTGCCTTTTTGCTGGTTGTGTAAAAAGTTAACTCTTTGCTAATGTTCAATAACTTAACTCAAGGGTTAATAAAACATCATTGCTGTGTTCATGTTGTTGCTTCCCACAGTTAAGGGACTTCGAAGATAATTATTAAAATAAAGTTCAGACTCCTGATTCTTACTCCTTTGAACAGTAGTACTCACTGAGACAAGTGTGACTTTGACGTTGCACCTTTAAACGTATCTTCCCAGCTATTGTTCCACAAATAAGTGATTGATATCACTTTTCTATGAACAGTTCCTTTTCCGAAAGCACACAAATTATCAAAAAAGAAGAGGTTTTCCACATGACCTACTCAGAAGTTTTGAACAACCATAATCAATACTGGCACATAGGAACAACAAAGTGCAGTTGAAGACTTCACACATCAGCAAGATGCCCTGATCACTCACCCTGGAGGACACACAAGGACTTCCAGGGAGTTGTAGAAGGTGTCATTTACATGGAGAACACACTCTTCTTCTCTTATCTGTTCCATCGATGCAGCCCCTTTATATGCTTGAACTACGACAATGATAATTAAATGATGATTGGGAGAAGATTAATGATGATCTAGATATTTTGGGAACACAAAATATTCCCTATATCTCGGGTTGTGTTGCACAGATCGGGCTCCACTGGGGGAATAATTAAAGAAGGGAAATAGATATTGAATTTTTTATTTGCTGTGCCCTTAGAGCAGTGTGACCTGCTATGCGTTGGAGTTATTGGAAGTAATTCCAGTCTCATTAAGAATTCTCCTGGTATGTTAATTGAGGTTGATGAAGTGACCAGGAATCCATAGTCATTTAGTGAAGGGGAAAAACAGCAACAGAAATATCCACTGAGAGTTTCAGTGCTGAGCCCTGATGAGGCGTTGGTAATAAGAAAATACATATGTGACAATAGTGAGCAGGTTATGAATTTGAAATAATCCAAAATGATTTCTATATTCCCATAAGATTCCCATAAGTGCAGGCAGAGTGAGAGGGAAAGAGCTTCAAAGCCTGGCCTGTGTTTAGCAGGGAAGCAGGCATACAAATGACTCAAGCAAACTGCTTGTCTCCAGTGTTGTCTTCATCCCAGTGCAGCTGAAACAGCTCAGGAAGTTTTATGTTTATCCTCGCTGTTCATCTTGATATGTGTCTCCAGGTGCTTTAAAGTGGGTACTTGCCTCTTGGAAGCTGCAGCCTATTCTCATCTTAATGAACAAATCACCAAGTAAAATATGTGAGGCACCCTATTGATGAAATGGAAATGGGGAAGCTGACCCAGCAGCATCATTCAAGCACTGACATAAATTAACAATTCAAGCCTTGTTTCTTTCTTATCAGTAGAGCCACGGTAATAACTCACAAGGATAATTAATTTTCATTTAAAAAAAAGGAATATCCGTTTCAATGGGAAAAAGGGAAGACACCTTCAGGAGAGCAACAGAGGAGGATCCCTCTCCCCGGATGGAGAGAAGCAATAGGTGTCATGTGTACAGATGAACAACGTTACAGAGTTAAAACACATTCAGTGACATTTTAAAAACTACAAATCATCTCGATCACACTTTTTTAACATAACTCATAACACATAACTCAATTGAAATTGAAGGTTATTATAACTCAGACAAGCTCACAATTTGTATTTATATAACAGGAACAGAGTGATGTAAGAAGCCTCATGTGGGCTAATGAATAGAATTTTTTTTTAAAGGACTAAAGATAATATTAAGCGCTGGCAATACCATTAAAATGTTCAGAGATATTGTATAAATGAGGGCTAGTAATGCAAATGTGTGAGAGAGTCACACTAATAGCCTCTCCGTATTATTCGTATTTTGTGAAGAAATATAGTGTGCCTGTCAATCCATCTAAAATGTGTACGTATTTGTTTTTTATTGCTTTCACAAATAAAGGCATCAACCAACCAATCATGTTGTGCGGAACGGACAAATGAAAAATGGTACACTATATAGAACACAGAGGATAAATAATCCAAACCAAGAAGGCAATCTTCATTACTCTTTTCTTACTTTCACAATAAAAGTTCTAGTAAACTCAAATTAAGTCAAATAATTTACAAGCTAACTTTTATAGCTTTAAGTGTGTACAAAAAATGTCACAAATGTTTGTTGGATTTGCAGTAAGGGTCCATAAAATGGTGGGTTTCAACATGTAAAGAAAGGCCAATACATCTGTGAAGTTAAACGGTTTGGGCACGACCCCCTCAAGTAGCACAGCGCAGTCGGTGCTCCTCTGCATCCGACACCGACGCAGCCACCCTCAGCGATACGCTCAGAGCAAGTGATGCAGTCTGCAGAGCGGGATGGTCCACAGAGGGCAGATGGAAGAGGAGGTCAAGTCAAACAAACACAAGACTTTGGTCAAGGAGACCGATGTTCATTTTCTGTGGCGTTAGTGACACCTGACTCATGTGCGGTTGTCACGGAGGCAGTCAAGTTAAGTCATCTTGCATGAAAGTAAAAGGGGTCCAACACAAAAGCTTATAAGGAAATATTCAAATGACATTTCATGGATATTGATTGTCAGTTTGTTGCGTGAAATGTTGACATTTTAATGTCTGAGAATGGTGCAAGTGAGCAGGGTTAAACTACTGGGGAACCCAAATGAGCACATTTTCATAATGACAGACAGCTCATGAGTACAAAATAAAACGTCGGTCTAACGGTGGAGTTGGAAATAGGGTCAGTAAGAATTAGCCTTTGGGAAACGTGGATATCCTCACCTTATTTCATTGCAAATGTTACCTGTAGCGAGATAACATGCTCCAATTAAATAGACCGAGCAAAAACTATAGAGGTCAGAGGTTTTGAGAGTTCTATTGGCTCTCCATTCAAGCAGCCCTTTTATCTGAGGAGCAGTTTCATCTCTAAGATCTTTTTAGTAATTAATTCAACTGCCTAGGAGGCTCCTGGGAGACACGTTTTATTCAGAGTCAGAGTGAAGATCAAGCTTAATTGACCTTTAAACTGATATTTAATCTTTGCCAAATTGCAGCATAGGCGTTTGAGGAGCTCGAACCCTGTTGTTTGCTGTCAGTTTGAGTTGCCATAAATAACTATGAAACTGGCCTCCATCTCAATCACCTGAAATTCTTGGTGCCTCATTTCATACAGCCAGCTGTATAAAAACGCATCTCACAGGGTGGGTCTCCCAGTATTTGGGGAAAATAAATCTCAGCGCCACTGTATTTCATGATAAAATGTCAATTTAAAGTTTCTGTTCACAGTGAAGCATCTCGGTCTGGTCTGATGTCGCCTGATGAGTTTTCTAGACATGTCATTGAAGACTTCAGGAATTTAGAGACAAAATATCAATTACAGCTCGAAAAGAGAAAAACCTTCTCAATTGGGAACCAATTCACGGCATCCTCCTTTCAGTGAGCCACAAGGCATCAAGGACAAACATTTCTCAGGGAGGGAATACACCAGGTTGCCTTTTTAGATGCAATTCCAGATGTCTCATTAGAGCGTGATGTCTTTCATCATTATTCTTTCATGTAATTCTGAAGCACATAGCATCTGCACTCTTCTCACACCGTTTGTTATTTATGTAAATCATTTCCATCCAAAAGCAAATAAACATCCTTTTTTTTTTTTAAATGAAATTGAATAATTTGAAGGTGAACAGAGAAGATTGTCCCAATCCTAAGGAGTTCCTCATTTTTCACTATCAAGAAATGAAAACAGCAGCTGTCTTTTTTTCCCCACACATATTCCCATTTTAAGAAACCACATTCAGTTTCATTCCTCTCCTTTCATTCAACCTTTAAATAAAAAGAAAGTCAACATCCGTCAAAGGAGCTACTTTCTGAAGGTCTCCCGTGGAAATAACTTCTTCCAGACCTTGAATTCCTATAACTATACTGATGTATAATAATTACATTAATTCTAAGATCAGGGGCATTAAAAGCTTACCTTCACCGGGGTTACTAAAAGGCTCAAGACAGGATAAACGAAAGCTGCTCTCAAACAAGCCCGACCTGCCAGCCATGCATATTATTAATCTGACCGCATCAAGCGTAAATAGGTCCAAGGATCCACGCTGCATGATTCTACAGCCGGTCAGATGGTTTGTAGAAGTGTCACACTTAACTCTGCTATCCTGACCTTTAAAGTTTTTGCACCACAGATCCAAACTGTAATTTTTTGGAGTGTCAACACCAAATCAGTCTAACACCCTGTGACAGAGTGGGAGAGACTGCACCACGTGCCCCCATGTTTCAGTGCAGCGTCCTATTAGTTCCTCATATCTTTAGTTGTTACTTACCATACCCAGCATGTGTTTCAGAGACCAACGATGGAGGCATACAACCGTTTTCTCTATTTATACACTGAATGGTGTCAGCTGTGGCCTTGAGGAAAGACTAGTTAAAAGTGTTATACCTGAAGGGAGAGTTTTTGGTGCTTAGCATGTTTAAAAAAAAGTGTGTATATTGTTTGTATATAAGTTTGGTTCAGCTGTTTATTTAAATAAACACCTTTGGTTTCTCAACAAAGTATCTCATGACTGCTTCCTACCACTTTCCAAAGCCACTCCAATGAGTTTACTTACCCGACTATTTGTGGTTTATTCATTGTCTTCACTCGCGCTGCAGAGGGGCCGTGGCTTATCCCCGTGGCTTTACTCCGTGGAAACAGTTATCATTTCTGTCATCCACCTCGGAAGAAATAACCACTTTTTCTGCTTTATACTTGTTGTGGAAATCCCACAAACGTCGGATCATCAAACCCCCTTGTGTTTGGGTTCATAAAATTAATATCGTATACATATAATTCAGTGGCGTGCCGTACATTACATCATTGGCTCAGCCTTGAAATTGACATTTTATTCAGAATTGTAGGGAAGAGTACAATACAGTACAGTTCAACTAATAGGCAAGAACATAGTGCCAACAGAGTTATATTAATATTCTTCTTCTATCCATTTCTGGTCCACAAACTTTGAGCTTTAAGTCCAACTTTTCTTTACAGTGTTCACTAAATAGCATTGTCACCCAAAGCAGTTTCACCGTGATGATGAAGATGAAAGTTCCCTTTACCCCAAAACACATGACACAATAATGAGTCTTTTCAATATTTCCCTGTTGTCACCTTTTCATTGTGCAGCTCCGTTGCCCTGCAAACTTTAGTTGATCTGTAGATCCGCTCAGTGTCCCCAAAGTTTTCATGCTTGTAAGTGCCGAGCCGTGCTTTGGTGTCTCGTTGCTGCCAGACAACTCAAGTTTGCAAAGCCAGTGTGGGTCCAAACACCAAATCGATCACTTGCAAATAACAGGCATTCCCAGCAGTCCGGTGTGCAGAGCTTCTCGAAGCCTGAGCCATTGGTAGCGCTCGTAGTTGGAACTTTGAAAGTGGCCAACGAACCCCTTCCCCACTGCCTGTGACGGGCTTTGTAGCGTCGGCGTCGGTCTTAAAGTTTGTCTTGAGAATGGCGTTATTATAATTATATCCTCGACCAAATCGATATCTTCTCCTCCTTCCGCCATTGTGGGTTGAAAAAACAGCAATTAATTCGTTTATCAAATTCAGTTTCCTAGTTCTGAGGTTCTGCATATACCTGCCCATAGGAAATATTGGTAATCAAAACCTGCTAGCTGCTCCTGTGCGGTTTCAGGAGCCAACTCTAAAGCTGATTGGTTGACATAACATTTTCATTCCCATTCACTTGAAGCTACCAGCGCCCGCAATGTTGATTCTGCAGGCCTACCTAGCAACAAACGATGGCTGAATATGATTGGATAAAAGATCTAACATAAAGACCAGCCCTCCAAATCTCAACCTGGGGCTGGAAGCAGTGCAACCAAGAGGAACGCTATGAAATTAAGAGAATAACTCTTACTCTGGGGAATAATTGAATACATATTTGTGGGAACATATATTTAGAAAAAAAATTATATTCTGATGATGTTTAGGCCAGCCCGCCACTGATATAATTATACATAACATCATTCGTAGGCTCAGTGACTTTCACCGACTACGTCTGGATAACTGGATGAAATTCTGCTTTTATTCGCATCCCTTCGCATCGACTTTCATGAAATCTTTTAGTGTTAACGCAGCATAAGTGTTGGGAAAATATATCGGCTAATTTTCAGTGTCTCATCACCACAATCAATCGGATTACATTTATTTTGGTGTGAATCCTTGCTGCACAGTCTCGTCCATGTCGATAACACAAAGAACAGCCACACTAAATCTCTAAATCATTCTGGTAAAACACAAGGATTTCAAAATAAATGGCTGCATCTGCATCCAAGCAACAAGGGGCAAGGATAGAATGCAGAGAGCTGAAAGATCTGCATACACAAGTGACACAATAGCTTCAGACAGTCTCCATATGGGCCTTTGGAGCTGGTCAAATTGAAAATGAAAGCACAGATGCCCCAAATCCATTGGGGATCACAATTCAACAAAGACTCTTAGTACTGTCAGGATGTGGCTACAGGACTCTGACTCGTGTTGGTGAGGCGAGGCGGCTTCTGATAGCGTCACTTAGTGGATCATGCCTGTGAGAATGGAAGACAAATTATCATATTTCATATGTCAGTCAAAAATTAAAAGATGAATGTTATCCTCTTGCTAAAGCAACAGAGAGAAGTGTTTTTCACTTTCAAACAGATAATCGGCTTCATGAAGTACTTTTTCATTAAAGATTTTAATAAGTTTCAATCCATTTAGTCTTCTTAAAAGTAATCAAATGTAGCCTCAGTATCCTGTGTACTTATCTTTTAATGGGTTATTTTAATGGGTAGTGCTAATCCAAATATCTAAATTATTATCAAGATAGAGCAATCAAATTGATGTTCAACTCTTGGCATCTGATAGATCTGCCTCATTCATCTCGGCAGCCATGCTGAACCCTTTAATTGGCCCCTGTGACCTTCTAGTGGCAGCACAGGCTTCTGCTCTGAGGCTTTGCTCGTTAGATGGAACTAATTACAACAAGACAGGCTGTTTTGTCATAAGCTTACTGGTATGCACTTTCCTGTAGCTACAGTGTTGTAAACTTGCTACCATATTTATACATTTACTGCAAACGGCTTTTTTTCAGTTTTTGTGGAATGTCATATCCGGGCTAGTGGGATTCCTCAGTAACACTGAGGGAACTTTACTGTGTAAAGCTGAGTGCGAATGAGCCAAGTAATCCTAGTTTGAGGCAGAGGCATACATTACAATATATTTCTGTTTTGATCATTATGAATACATCTGTTGTCGATACTGTGACAGTTGGGGTTGGCACTTTGGAGATGGCTAAATTGTCTTCAAGGAACGTTTAACTGGTTGATAAAAGATAATACTGTGAGGTTATTTCTATATAGGTATTCTCAATCCCGGTCATCAGGTCTGATTCGCTGCAAAACGGTTCACCACAAACATGTGCATTGTCGTTTTGTATTTTACAGCTGCATTTATTATTTTGATTTTTTGAATATTTAATGTCTGAATGTAGTGGGGAGAGAAAGATCACTCGACTATGTTTATCATGCTCATCAGATCTGTGTAACTTTTTCCGCTTCGTTTAGCTACCCGCTCAGCACCAAGCAGACGTTTTCCAGTAGTTTGTGAACATATTTCTTTTTGCACCGTTCATCTTAATACAGAACAATAATTCTACCTTTGAATTCAAGACAAATAGCCCTAGATGTGCTGTTCCAACTGATGAAAAATGCAGGCCTCACTAACAGCTCTGACATGAGGCAGGTTATGAATATCAATGATTTCCATCTGAGATTATAAATCATAAATAAATGTAATTTATTTTTTCAAAGAGTATTCGGTCCTGTTGCATGCAGATCTTATCAGTTGTGTAGGATGCAGTGATCTCTCTCAGTGCGTATTGTCTTCGTCTAAGTGTTGAGAGTGATGATTACTTAATTGCTTGAATACATAATAGAGAACATTGTGATTTGTTGGGCAGGAGATCATTAATCATATGCTATTCATATGGTAACTGCTGCAGAGGGAGGAAAAGGTTTCTCTCTGTGAAGCCCAGCTGAGTTAATTGGGTGTGAAGGCGGTTTTCTTTTGACAGCGTTACAAAGGTCAAAGGTCTCCCTGCTGTGTACCTCGCCGGCTATGTGTTGGTGGAACTTCTGCACGAGCAAAGAGATCTCACTAAGTGACTCTGTTTATGTAATGTGCTCTTCTCTCCAAATGTGATTTGGTGACAGAACTAGTAAATTGATTATCACTGAAGTTCAATGTGCATCCCCCCCCCCCTAATGGATTTTACTCTTGAACCAGCCCTGTGCCAAACAACATACATTCTCCCAATACAAATCAACGAATAACTTATAAGATTAAAATGCACAGCAATTGAACTGAACAACTTGACTTTATAAATGTATATGTTATTTAAATCTTTCATATGCCTTTTTTCTACAATGATCTCTTCTGTCGGGTGTTGAGAGGCAGTGGAATGGCAGCAAAGACTGAATGAGTGTGCTGCGAGGTTTAAACTGAGACCTGAATCCTGGTCCTATCTACCCAAACCCAACTCGAGGAAAAGGCATTATTTTTTCTTCGAATTCTTTCTTCAAAAGGACAAAGGCACAGGATACTACATTTGCTTATTTTCGAGATTTTGTTGAGAACAGGAAGTGGGCTGTCTTCCAGAACGTCAATCATTCAAGAACTGTGTGGGATCCTAAAGTTAAGCCAAAAGGTCTCTTAGGTGGGCATCTGAACATAAGAAGTATTCAATCTAAAAGTGATGAAGTCCATCACCTTTTTCTTGATTCCAATTTAGACTTTCTTTATCTATCTGAGACCTGGCTCTACAAAAAATGCTCCATCAGCAGCAATAACAGTGCCAGGTTACAACATTTACAGGAGACATAGGGTGGTGTCATGATCTATGTGATAAATAGTATCCGCTGCGATGAAATCCAGTGGACTGTCTGTCAAGACTTGGAATGTATAGGTCTAGATATAATGTTATCACCATAAATGTCTTTTTCAGTTATTGTAATTTATCGGCCTCCCTCTTCCAGAAATAGTTTCTATGAGGAATTTGAGAAACTATTAAAATAATGTAATTTCAGTAAAGAGGTCATTATTATGGGTGATTTTAACTTAAACTGTGAGGACAAATCATCTCGAAAGAATCTTAAATGGATAACTGATGACTTTGACCTTGTACAGTAGATCAGTGGGCCCACAAGACTAACCAATTCTTCCAGGACCCAAATTGATTTAATATTTACCAATAGACCTGAGAGAGTTCTAAAAACTCTCAATATGGTAACTGGTCTTTCTGAACACAATCTGACTCTGGTAGCCAGGAAACTAACCAGCAAGTGGTCTTGGCCTTCTGTCAGGGATGATGAATATTTTAGAATCCCCCCAAAAAATCAAGAGAACTTTCATCACACTCTTCAACTAATTGATTGGGATGAACTACGGCAGTAAAAAAATCTCAGACAAATTAGAGAACACTATCAAGGATTTTAGTTGAACATTTAGGCGCAAAAATATCAAACTTGGATAAATGATGATATCTTAAAAGTATTAAAAAGACGGGATTGTGTCTTTAAAACCGCAATTAAAAATAAATCGAGCGATGACAGACAACATTTTGCTATGCTGAGAAATAAACTGGTAAAGAAATTTAAAAAAGCTAAGGCAGATATCTGACTAATAGAATAGGTGAGAGGTCAAACTAAAATTATCTGGGATCAGTTACACAAGCTAACAGGACATTACAACAAAGTAAGGAAGCTGCAGGAACTTAACATTAATGGAAAACTGTCAAATAATCCAGCTAAAGGAGCAAAAGCTTCTAATCACTATTTAATTGATTCTGTAGCTACCATTGCTAAATGTTTCTCCCCTGAGATTACACATGTCTGAACAGTAAGTCGACTTTCTGCAAAATAAATGTCACTCGTTTAGAGTCTTAAGAATAATCAGTTCTCTTAAACCATCCAAAACAAAAGATACATTTGGTATGGATGCAGTTATGCTCAAAGTACTTAGCAAAACACTAATAGATCCCATGAGCAATATCATCAACCTCTCAACCTCTCAGAGCATGTTTGGAAGTCGGCTGCTGTTGTTCCAGTATTCAAAGATGGAGATTGCCTTTCTACCTCTAGTTACAGACCCATCAGTATTGTTAGGTTGTAATAGTTTATTTTGATATTGCACATGTACAGAGAGGTCTTATGCTTTAAATTAATACATATAGAAAGATAGTGTAATAGGAAATATTAGGGAGAATATTGATATTGTTGTTAATGTGTTATGAAGCATAGGGGTAATGTTTACTCTATGTATATGTCAATGGCAAGAAGTAATGTTATGTATGTGCATGGAGTGAATGTTAGTTTAGTATTTCAGAACTGTCGGAGCCGGTTGAAGCCCGTGAAAGTGTATTTAATGCGGACAACAACAAGACGGGACTTTTATTGTGAAAATACTTGTTTAGCGACTTGACCGGAAGTGACGTTTCGACCCGGGGTTCAGTGACATTCGACCCCTCGATTGTTCTAGCGGGATTTGAACCAACGAGAAGGTGTTAAGGGTTTGAATAACCTTTGAAAATAGGTGATTGGCTGATATGCAACTAACACACGATGTATTGGGGAAATCGTTCTTTCGTTCTGATGACTGGTTAGGCAGCAACACCTGTTTCCTTGGAACTTGTACCTGCGGAGCCCTGCATCACCACGGAACACACGATCGTGAGCTTTTGATTATTTGTTAAACTTTCGTTTATTATACTCCTTGCCATTAAATACTGTTAAACTTATTGATCGCATCCTAGTCCTGATTTCCATCGAGCGCGAGGGGCCCCATCACAACTCACTCTTTAGTATCCTGCCAACAGTATCGAAGGTTGCAGAGAAGTTGGTAACTAAGCAAATTATCTGCCCTTGAATACCAGTCCCTTTGCCCTTCATCAATGCAATTCGGCTTGAGAGCCAATCATTCTACTGAGACGGCCACCTGTTTCTTCACAGAAAAAGAAAAAAAAATTCTACTGGACAAAGGGGGTGATGTTGGAGTTGTTGTTTTTTATCTCAAGAAGGCATTTTATACTGTTAATCATAGTATTCTTTGGTCCACATTGCACAGTTACAATTTTTCTCAGGTACACATAAATTGATTGAATCATATTAGCTAAACAGATCACAGGATGTCCACATTCAGAACTATCAATCTACTGCCCTCCACTTGTCCACAGGCATCCAGCAAGGATCTGTCCTGGGCCCATTACTATTTTCTTTATATATTAATGATCTGCCATCAGTATGCCCTGAGAACAATATTCAAATGTATGCTGATGACACTGTAATTTAGTTGCATGGTAGCACATTGGGAGATGTAGCAAACAAACTCACTGAATCCATGGTTCATGTAACTACTTGGTTAACGAAATGCTGTCACAACTGAATGTATCCAAAACAGTATGCATGTTTTTTAGCAAAAGAAACTCTGGTAGTGTAGAACCGGATGTTTTTGTATCTGGGGAGAGGCTAAAGGTTGTATCTGAATACAAGTATCTTGGAGTACTTTTTGAATCAAATGTATCCTTCAAATCTCAGGTGAAAAAGGTCTGTAATCAGGTCAGATTCAATATATCTCATTTCCGGTTCACATGTCAACAGAGGCAGCTAAGACATACATGTATTCTATGGTTATTTACCACATGCCTGAATGTTTAATAACCTGGTCACATGCTTGTGCCACTACTCTGAAACCATTTCAGTCATTATATAAACGTACACTAAATTTTTTTGATGAAAAACCTGTTCTCTCTCATCATTTTCTATACTAAAAAATATATAACTTGTTTAGTTGGGAGAACATAATTAAATATGTGCATGTCTATCTCATGTACAAAATGACATGGCTTGACCTCTCCTCCTTTCAAACAATTTGTCAGGACACAAACTGGATATCGGCTCACAAGAGGTGCAGCAAGAGGGGATTGTATTGTCCTACTCAGGAAAAGTGCTTTCAGTCAGTCTGCTTTTTCTGTACAAGCTGCAATAGACAGGAAGCTCAGTGAAAGAAATTGTTCGTTAGTACCCACCTCTGTCAACAATAGACAGTAACTGCTCCCTACTGTCCTCAATCTGTGCTTGTTGAACTTTCGCTCTGTCTGTCCGTCAGTTGTTGTCTATCTGTTTGTCGTCAGGTCTCTGTATGTCTTGACTTTGGTGGTCGACCATTTACTCTACCTGCAGGTATGTCTTTTGTTGTTGTTTGGCTGAGTCTGACTGATTTATATATTGAATTTACTCTGTATGCTTTTATGTTCTGTGTCTCTAACATGGGTGTTTTTACTCTGTCCATTTTAACATAGTTCTCCCTTACTTTATTGGCTTTGTCTGTTTTGAATGTGTGGGTCTTCTTGTTGCATGTCTTGTTAGTACTTGACAAGAGTAATCACTATTCTCACTCTTAATTGTTTGTGCAACCATTGGAAAGCTTAAATATTGTACAAACATTGTATATGTAATCTTGTGTTTTTAGGTTTGTTTTATGTCATCTGCCTCTCGGGACTTCAGGTGAAAAATAACTGGCACATTTACAGAAATGTTTTTATTAATGTGTACTGCCCCTTATCAAATAAACCAAAGAAGAAAAAAGAAGATTAACACAGATAGCAGCTAGTTAGCTTAGCTCAGCACATATAACTAAAAACAGCTTTAGCTTTCAACATCAGTATTAGATGCTAAAAGCAATGTAATATGAAGAAGCAGAAGTTCTCTAAGGGAGAGGTGGTCAAGCAAACACAGGACTTTTAACTCTGGGGATCGACGTTCGATCATTAATATACAACACAAAAGGCTGCCTGAGCAGCAAATATGACGGGCAGAGATTAGATCAGATTGAATCTTCCACATTTCTTCTGATGGACTAAAGTGGTATGGTCATGTGGTGTAGCTGGCAATATTGTCATTAGTGGGGAAGGTGGAGAAGGTTGGTGGCCTGACATGAAAGGGGGGGGGGGGGGTAAAGATGCAACTGAAAGTTGAAGTTAGGTGCCGTCTCAATATTTGTTGTAATGTATTTACATGTCACTGCTGTTTGCTAGCATTTCCCTCAGTCTGTTATTTCCACATGTGGATATTTTGAGCCACAGCTGGAGAAACACCAAACATTCGGGATATAGGTCAGAGCGTATCCATACGGTTTCCAAAGTCAGCTTGTGCAGCTGAATATAAATGTGCAGATCTATATAGTCTCTTTTGATCTGACTTGTGTTCTACTTTTCTTTGATGAAATGTAATAAAAATCCAACCGTGCAGAAACTGTATTATTGTCAGTGGAAGCAAACTTTAACCTGTGTTTTTCCACTTATAGCTTGAATTGCGGCGTTGCTCACTACCTCAAGCCTCCACCTGACATGCAAGTCTATTGGTAACCTGCACCAAGAGTTAGAGTATATGTTCAGGATTTTAAGAGCCCTGTAAAACATTGTAAGGTGAAAGGAAGCGACAGGTGCCCAAGATTAATTCAAGCTCCAGTATAATGAGGTGGCTCTAAAACTTCTTCGTTGGCTAAAGACAAATGGCTTTTGTTTGTCAGCTTTGCTATTTTGCATTAATAACTTAAAAATAAATTGTAATGTCTGAGTCTCATCTGCCACAGACAGAGACAAGTGAAAAAAAATTAAATAAGCTATAATTGAGGGAGGCTTTCATGAAGTGACAAGGTCTTTTCATACTCGAGTGGAAGTAATCACAGAGAGCCATGGCGGAGGATCCGAGATGACACTGCTGTTCTCACTGTGGAGAAAAGTCTTTCATTAAAGACAACAACTGTCTAGCCTACCGTCAGTGATGCTCTTGGCTCAATGCACGTATGCATGCAGGATTCTTGTGCAGGAGCCATCAAATCAAAGATTGTACCTGTAAAGGACAAGACCATTACTCAGGTGATAATTGAAGTCCCAATCAATAATCACTGTAACTGCTCCATCGCCCTCGGATATATCATGCCTGAGTCTACAAGGTGAAAGCCATCACATGGAGGCTGGACCAGCAACACTCAAGTGCAGTAATCCGCCAACTGCAGCAAATAAGTGAAGAATACTCCTATTATTACCAGACACAACATTAACTTAAATCTGCCGTAAACATATTGACATGTTGTCTATGATTTTATGAAGTCGATATGGTCACATATTGGCTCTTTATCTTGCTTATAATGTCAAACAGTTTTTTGCTATAAAGAGCTGCCTAATTCTGTTGGAGATGGGGCTGGTGAAAGCATTGGGACAAATCCAAAAGGGGCCAGGCAAAGAATCGGAGGTCAGAGCAGGCAGGTCAGGAATAATATTTTGAATATACTGGAGAGCTTGGCAATGACACACAAGACAATCTGGCAGATGCCAAGTGAGAGTGAGGGAGCTAAATAGTGAGGGACTAATGAGGGGATGGGCTGCAGGTGAGAAGGGCGTGAGGACCAGGTGAAGGGAATGAGAGACAATCAGGTGAGGATGACAGGATCTGGAATGACAGGAGAGTTAAATAAGCAGGCAGGATGAATACAACTATTAAGATGGAGAAGTCATGACAGAGTGTCTGTAATTCAAATGTTTTCCCACTTTATCTTAAAGTCTGTGTTTCCTCTGAACCGTCAGTGTGGCCAGTAATACAACTCATGGAGTTTAATATCATGGAGGCAAGGCAGCATTTATTTGTGAGCTCTTTAAAGCTGGCATAATCAATGTCATGTTTAACATATAACAATGTCTCAAGTGATGAAAAACAATGTGTGAAAGGGGTTGCTCATATTGTTTCCTGACAAGGTCATCATAACAAGTCCCAAGGCAATAGTCAGTGTTGTGCTCACAGTTTGCTCCTTAAGTGGCCAACAACAGGCAGTTTAAGAGCCTGTGTCCACGTAGTGTTGGTGTCTGAGCACTAGCGGAGCGAGTGTCTGCCGGGATGCTGCTGTCTGGAGAAAAAAACAATACACTTTTTTTTTCTCAGTGCCATACTTTTTTTCTCTAGCCGCTTCAAGTGCTTCTCGTTTAAAATCTCTAACCTTTTCAGAAAAGTGCTGGTGACGTTCCTGTAGAGAATGGAGAAGAAGCTTGTCTTCTGTCTGTCCTGAGCTTCATATGTCAGACAAACAATATCATTTCCAAAAAAAGAGAAGCAGATTGGTTGATGCTCACGGTTAAATAAAATGTCAAACAAATAGATAAGGGTTTCTTAAACAAAAAAACTTATCATAGCAAAGTTTGTGTTACAAAGTCCTCCTCTTTATAATCCGATTGGTTCTTGTCCTCCTCCTGGCTGCCCTTTCCCACAAAGATTGTCCAGCCCCTCCTCTCCATGTGCTCTCCCACTCTGTCTCTTATATACGGCGTTTCTCAATTCAAAGTACACGAGTACAGACTTGTGTTCTTTTGGAGTCTGGACTTGGGAGTCTGGTCTTGAGAGTCCAGACTCCGGAGGACGGGAGAACGGGAGGACGGTCTTTCTGCGATTGGAACAGCAGCTGACTTGATGACGTCACCACATCAGCTGTTCTTGCTCCTGGGTTTACTCTAATTATTCACTGTAAATAATTTTTTACAGTCAAATAAACAAAACATCCTAAAATTACATTCCGTGACTCAACAACAGTAGTATTTATAAAAAGTCATCTGTCAGTTGTTTATTTTCTCCTCCGCTATTGTTTCCAGTTGCTGGTGAAATGCATTCTGGGATATCTGCTGGCCAAAGTATGCACAAGTCTCCTCTGATGCATCCTCCGGAAAGTGGGAGGATCAAGTCACATCCGGGTGTTTTGACCGTGCTTTGCGAGAAGCGAACTTTGAATTGGAACATGTACTCGGGCTGAGACTGATGACGTTTCACGAGTCACGAGGACACAAGTAGAGGAAAGTACGCACAAGTACACATATTGAGAAACGCCGTAAGCTTCCCAGCCCTGCCTCCATTAGGTGCCCTAAGCACCTGCAGCTGGGTGAGTGGTGAGGCAGTGTGGGAGATGTAGTTTCAGCCAGAGTGGCCATTTTGGAGTGTGGCCACTGACACTGAGTGGGAATATAGCGTCCCTCCACTACCTGTCCCGTTGTGTTTCACAGTGTGCAGATTGTAAAGCCCACTGAGGCAAATCGGTAATTTGTGATTTTGGGTTTGACAAAATAAATTGATTTGTAGGTTTCTGTAATATACTGAATAAGTTGATTGTCAAGATTTCTGAACTAGTAATATGTTTCATGAATATGTTTCATATCAGCCTTGTATCAATGAATGCATAAACGCACAAGATCACGTGGTTAACACTACAAAATGGGTACTTAGGTTAAGGCAACAAAACTACTTGGTTAAGATTTTTAAAATATCGTACGTTATATAAAATAATAACTTTGTAACAACGTAAATAGTGTGAAATAATAACAACTGCCACCTATTTATATACCAGTCATAATAACATTCTGTAACGTGCGCAGAGTCAACTTTTGATTCAACACGGGGCACAAACAGTGGTCTCCTGGGTAAAAATCCTGTTTGATTGAACCGGACACATACCTCCCTCCAACCTTGATGTTGTTATACTTTATTATGTTATTATATCATGTTGAAATATCACCTGACTTTCTCAACAGTCGCTTGATATATTATATCACTAACAGTGGCGGCTGGTGACATTTTTTTGGGGGGGGGCGCAGTTGGGCGGCGCGGTTTAAATAGCACTCCACAATGAGAAGAAAAGAGGTTTTGAGTAGAATATTGTAACAAAGCTTTATTTCAAGAACACAGTGCTCAACACTGTCCACAACAACGAAACAAACGAAACATTGGATTCAGAAAGAGATGCATCACATTGTACATTGGCCCCACTACTTGTAAAGAAATGTAGCCCGCCTCTCTTTCAAGTTGGCAAACTTCTCAATGACTCTCTGATTAAAGTCAATCATGTTTGTGATCAGCCTTTTTTCCATTGAGAGCATGGCTAAGGCATTCAGTCTCTCCTGAGTCATGGTGTTCCTGAGAAAGGTTTTAACCCTTTTCAGTGTTGAAAAACACCTCTCAGCCTCAGCAGTGGTCATGGGAGTTGTGATGATGATTTTCAGCAGTGTTTTTGTCTCTGAAAATACCTCCGAAAGATAATTTTCCATGAACAACTGGAAAAGATCCACAGCACCACAACAGGATCGAAATTCCTCTGTGCCATAGATGAGGCTAAGCTCTGTCTTCAGCTTTCTTCCGTTGAGCATTGGATAGGCCTTCAATGTGGTGGCCAGAGCAACTTCAGGGAATACATTGACGTAGCATTCAAACTGGCAGCTCTGCAGTAAGGTGGCACTGATGAGGTGGTCTTTGAAGGCAAAGCGTTCCCTGGTGTGTCCAAGTATGGTGTCACAAACCTACAGATAAATATAGAGAGAGAGAGACAGACAGATAAGTTGTGGGGAAATATCTACGACAAACAGGCTTCATAATACAGACAAAGCCAACAATCAGAGTTGACAAAAAATATGTTTTGTGTGTCTGGATGGCTCATCAACATAGACAAAAGGCCAGGAGCCACCTTGATGCTCTAGCCTGGAGCTATATCACACACACACTTTTTTGACACTCACCTCTGCAGCGATCCTTCCAAGCTCATCTTCCTTCATAGCCCGGCGCTTCCTCGGCTGCTCAGAGCCACTGCGTTGCTCCACCACCATTGCATCGATTGAATCTCTGTAAATAAAAAGAATAATTTACAAATCATATTTGTCTTATTACTATAGTTGATGTAAAAGAAGAATGTTGTGACTACGCTTACAGAATAATAACAATAATGAAATTACCTGATTTTTTGTATGTTCTCTTGGAACTGCTGGATGCATGTATTTATATGGACTGAATCTATGTTTCTCTTCTGGAGCTTGGCATAGAGGATGTCCACGTGTGGCATTATCCGATGGAACAGTTGAAGGAAGAAGTTGAAATCAGGATCCTCCAGTAGCCTGATGTGGCCCCCTGCTTCTTGGCTGGTCATGTCATCAAAGCTACCTGATGCTCGAATTCTTCCAAAGCATTCAATGAGGTCATCTTTATGCTCAAACTCAAACACAGTATTGACGGCACGGCTGCGAAAGTTCCACCTCACGTTGCTGGCTGTCGGTAGACGATGGGCCACTGTTTCATCAAGGACAGCGGTCCGCTTGGAAGATCTTGAAAAGAACGCAGCAAATCCACCAAGGTCGGAAAAAAAGTTTTTGACTTTGACTATGTGAGAGGTGGCCTGTTGCATTATGAGATTGAGCTGATGGGCATAGCAGTGGATATAGTGGGTCATCCTGGATTCTCTTTTGAACACCTGAAATGGCACCCCTCATTACACTGGCACCGTCATATGCCTGGCAGATGAGTTTACTTTTCTGCTCACCTGGGAGGATGGCAGCAAGGCGTTCTTTTAATGCCACGGCAATGCTCTCTGCTGTAGCTGACTGCAGAGGGATGAACTCAAAGAATCTTTCCTCCACATTAGCACCATTGATGTAGCGAAGCACAAGCACAAGTTGGGTTTGTGTGCTAATGTCCATGATCTCATCTGCTTGGATCGATAGAAAATCGCTGCTTTGAACTTCACTTATGATCTGTTCCTTCACAACAGACAGCATACAGTCAAGAAGCTCATTCTGGACTGTTTTGGATGCTCCTTAAACACAGTCGCGCTCTCGAGATGCTCGTTCAGTGCACTGTCAAGTGAGGCAACAACGTCCACCAAGCCACGGAATATCCCTGGGTTATCAGAGTTCTCGCGCTCATCATGACCACGCAGGGCCAACTCAAATGCACCACAGAACTTCACACAGTCCATAATTCGTGAGAGAATGTGTCGGTTTTTCTGAACCTCTTCATTATGTTTTCGAATGCCAATTCGATAGCCTTCGTCGAGCTGCTTTGCTATACTCAGTCTACCAAACAGGTTTAGCTTCATGCTGTTATTTAGATGGCTGTGGCAAAATTCGTGCTTCTTGCACTTCTCGGTGAAGTGCTTTAGATCCCTCATCCCCGTTGTAGTCCAGAGAGTTTCAGTCCCAGGACTTTGAAACAACAGGCAGGGGAAACAAAAAAACGAATCACTCACGGAGCAACCTGCTAACCAGCTCCGGTTAGCATATAGGCTCGAGTTGAATCTCCGGGTATACGTCCTCCCGCGGTCAGTGCTTTGCTGCTGAATTTGTAATTCCGGATGTTCGGGTCCCAACTCTTTCAGCCTCTTTTTGTCAATATCTGACCGTCGATCGAAAGGTCTTTCGCGTAGAGATATCACAGAGTTTTCTGTCACCGACGCCATGCTAACAACAAGCTTCTGCTAGCTATGTTGCTCGCGTACCTGCGTGGAGGTGGAGGTGGAGCTCCTGGCAGGGTTGCCAGGTCTGTGAGATAAAACCAGCCCAAACCCAGCCCAATATCAGAACTCAAAATATGCCCGTGCCAAACCATATACACTGCTTTTAAAGTCCAACAGCATTGCTATCATTGCCAAATATATTGTAATATCTACAAAGTAACAACATATGTTTAGTTTGCCAGCATTAAAAGCAGTTTTCCCTCAAGTTATTTCACCTAGGTCCTAAAATGGCCTTGTGTAATTAGATACAGTATATTATCATAAATAAAATGTGTGTACGTGCTGATCTGGAGTCAGTTTGGTAGGATTTGGGTATGAATAAATTATTTCATTTAAAATATGGATTTTTATTGAAAGATATTCATGTAATTTGCATGCAAAATAGGTCTACCCGAACCAAGGACAACAAATTCAACCCGCGCAACACTTCAAAAGTGGCCTGATTCCGCAGGAAAACCGCGGACCTGGCAACACTGCTGAGGCTACGGGTCTCTGATCTGCCGAATAATCCAATCAGCGCACATTTGTGCGCCCCAAGATTCCCGGTTTCATCCGCCAATGTGAAGCCGGTCATTGCCAAAACGACTGAAATGTTGTATCGATGCCGTACACACACGTTAGACCAGCGCCTCGGAAAAGGGGAGGGGCTTCTCTCCGTGATAATGGTGATATATTATATTTTTTCACATTAACTTAAGTGGTTGTTGACAGAGGCTTACGGTCTCCCACACACATTTAGCGCGTCAACACGGTATATTTACTATTTAAATGATTTGGCATATAATGTTTTATTTTTTTCTTCTTCTTTTTTTTTCATCTCCAAATTTTAAGAGGGGCGGCCCCCTATGGACGAACCGCCACTGATCACTAAACATCGACTTTCATCTGGGGTTTGCGGAAACGTAATACCATAATTCTTTAATGTCAATAGGCTTTCTAAACCACTTTATCTGAAGATAATAACGAATGTACACAAATTGCTCCTATCACTCCGTCTTTGCTCAGGAAAACTTTGTGCACAGACAACTTGTTTCAGTGATAACTTCGTCAGCTAAGTCGGCATGTTTTCCTGACAGGTCGCCTGTATTTTTAGCAACGTCAACTCATTCCAAGATCTTAGCAATTTAACTTATATAAGAAATAAACTTGGATGCCAAAACATATGTCTAGATCAAGAAGAGCTTTTGATATATGAAAGTCGTTTCAAGTTTTTCATATCTCATTGGAAACAATGAAGTTCTTTTGTCAGTAATGACAGAGGTCAATGCAAATTAACAACTGTATATTTTGATTTTTACACAGCACACAAGTGCAAATGAAATTAATTGCACATGTCCATATCCGGTGTGTGCATAAGCTGTTCAGAGTCGCCAGTGGCTCTCTAACCTCCAAGTGAGCTTCTATATTTTGGTGCTTTCGTATTTGCAGCGAGCATCACCGTCGTTGCTTCCGTCCACAGACATGTCATGACCCAGAGAACAAATGCGTTGATGTACAAAAATACATTTATTTGAAACAATTTCAAAATGACAGTTTCCTTACCATAGAAATATTGAAATATAGATGAAACAGAACATTACTGATGATGCATGCGTTGTAGATTGTTGTGCACTGAAGAACATTGCTCTGCCTTCTGAAATATGACCAGTTTCATTGTATGGATCTCCACGAATATCTTGTTCTTATAATAGAGTGCGGCATTTAAGATACCAGAAGAGGCAGCAATTTCCAGCGATCAAAGTGGATATTGAATGAACAATGAGGCAATCACATGTATGAATGTCTTTTACTGGGGACAGTTGCAAAATGTATGAGCAGAAATGAAGTACAACATTGTTGATCGCTATTCTTCACTTTCTTTTCAGACTTTAACGGAGTTCCAAATTCATTATGGCCTGGCTATGAACCAGTCTACTCTTTGTACATTATTTACAATATTAAAGGGTCCAAGAGGGACAAAATAAGAAGAACACAAACACAATGAAACTATTATTTGAGTTGCACACAGCCCAAACTTTATGAGTTATTTTGGTGTTTCTCCTAATACTGTTTTGCTTATAGGAATCGGAACGAAGTGAAAATCCAAATACTTTGCTCAGTGTTGAAAACAACACAACAAGCTACAAAGCAATCTCCCTTCACTGTGTATTCTGTCTGCGGTAACAAGGCTCGGCATGGCTTTGAGGCGAGAACCCTTTGTTTGAGGTAATGCATGTGTGAAGTGACAGCCTCTAACTTTGTGCAGTGTTCCCCCGTCCCTCTCGCTACTCCTTGCAAGTGCTCTTTAACCCTCCTGTTATGTTCGTTTCTTACATACAGCCGTGATGTTCCCGGGTCAATTTGACCCGGTTAATGTTGAATCATCCAAAAGTGATCAGAAACCAAAACATTCTAAAAACTATAGTTTGTACATCATCAACAACAACATTTCTAACAATTAAATCAGTTTTTAGTGGAATTGAGTTATTTACCCCTCCATAGATCAGAGTTCAATCAGGAGCACTCACTCGTTTTAATGAAAAATACATGTTCAAACTATTTTTTAGGAACATTGAAAGAATCTAAATCTAAATTGCATTAGTCTACCATAACATGTATTTTCTCCTAAATTTTATTAGCATTTTGTAATTTTTTTTCTTCTTCATGGGGTGATGTAGATAAATAGAGATGAGACACCTGTGCTGTTCAGGGTCATAATGACCCGCCCACTAAAAATCAAGCCAAATGAGTCATAAAGGATTTGTATTGAAAGTAAACTTTAGTTATGTTTATCTTTTGTGTTAAGATGCATAAATTAGATGATAAAGATGACCAAAGGCCAGCACACAGTCATCCTCTTGGTGCAGTCGTATGTATCTGCAGAGTGTAATGTTGTAGGACTGCTCAGCAACCATTTTGTATGTTTGGCCCTCCCCTGCTAAGGCGCGCGTGGAGCTTTCCCGCAGGGAAAAATAAAGGTTCCCGTCAAAATAGTATCTGTATTTCTTGCACAGCTGGGGTCGTTAGAAAGAGAATGTGTGTGGGTCTGAGATTGGGATGAGACAGGGTGTGTGTCTCTCCCAGTCAGACAGACAGTATATTAGAAGTACTATAGGCCTACTACATATGTATTAGTTGTGACATGAAAGAAACCCTCACATTAGTGTCCCATGTCCAATAAAGGTGTATTTAGGAGGAAAGTTAGAAGATGATAAACATTGTTTAGTCTGTAAAGTGTGCTTCTCATGTCGGGTGATGGGCACACAGCAGGATAGAGATGGTTTCCATAACAACCACCTGATTCTTTTGATTGAAGTTTGAAATGTGTACAACTTTATATATGGGGTTGTGAACGGGGTGTGTGTGTGCTGAGATGTGTGTTTGTGTGTGTGTTTGTGTGTGTGTGTTAGTGTATGTGTGTGTTGGTGTCTGTGTGTTGGTGTGTGTGTCTGTTAAAACTTTGTGGGAGCGAGTAAGAGACTGTCCCACATTTACAAAGAAAGAAATAGTCTAAACGTGACTCTTCTGATGACTTTTAGCCTTCACTTTCAGTCGGGTCAAATTGACCCGGGAACATCATCTCTGTTATATAAACCTGCAGGGGGGGGGGTTGCAAATACATGATATTTTTTTATTATTTTTTTTAACGTTGATTACACTAAATAAGGTAAGCAGAAGAAGTTTTATACAGAAAGAGTACTTAGAAGTATTTTTCCTAGATTTTCAAACTTTGAAACGGGTCAATTTGACCCGCAACATAACAGGAGGGTTAATGGAGCAGAGCATTGTGGGAAAGCTCTGCACGGGGCACCCTCTGCTGAGTTTTTCAGCTTCCTTGGATTATCATCATGCTGGTTACCTGGAGGCTGACAGGGAGACAACCTGAAACTAAATTTCATTTGAAACTAAACTCAAAGCAGTGAGTCAAGAGTCGGGTTCTTAAGAGAAGCCTGTCGGCACCAGGACGAGTGGACTCATTACCAGCGAGATTGTACGGTACCTGCTCTGTTGGCAATGCTTTTGAGGCGACGAAACCCGTGCAAAGAAGACCAAACTAAAGCTTGTAATTCTCAAAGCACATGCCAAGGGTGATATGCTTAAATAAAGTAGTATGCCGATATTGAGCATGACATCTGCCCCCTTGTTAGTCAAATAAGCCTCATTGCAGAAAAAAATAACAATTCACTAAGATCAGTGCTGATAGCCACATCCAGTTAGACTAAACTGATTAGTGCACAAAGAATGGACTGCGGCCCCTGAACGCACCATGAACAGTGCATCACTTGCAACCGCTGCCAAGGTTTGATTCACTAAAGATAGTGACCTAATGATATCGCAGCACAAATACGGCCATAACGAGTGCTGTTTGCCCGTATTCACGTCTGATTGCAATCAATCGCGTCAGCAAAGCGGAAAAAGGTTTGAAGCCAACGCGTCGCTTGTGGCGGGCGTCTGATCCGGGAAAGAAGCTCAGAGTCTGTAGACGGCATGTCGTGATCTCTAACTGTGAGGTACAGGTGTGTCATGAAAACTAAATGAATAAAGCTCCTCGACACGTTATTTTTTAAGACAAGATTTAAATAATGAATTAAGTTGTGCCTCGTGCATGGATGCACACAGCCTCGCTCTTAATTCCTGCTGCCATGGGATCGCTGATGGTAATTAATAAATAAATAAAAGATTTTCAAAATTAGAATGTGGAATTCATATTTCTCCTCATTAATGTTGCATCATTTCATTTTATCCATCTACAAATGTTTGCTCTGCAGGGCAGAGCTGTTTACGGGGCACAGTGTATATGGCCTCAAAACTGAGTTATTGGCCTCAATAATTAATACTTCGCCACATATTTCGAATCAGATGCAGAAAATGTCTAACTGCACTCAGCTGCAAAACTTTATTTCTGCTGTAATAATTTACTGAGTAAGACTCATACCTTGAGTTGGGGCAGATAAAGATTGCAAGTGACGGACAATTCATGGTGATATCAGTGGCCACAATTGTGTATTTTTTTAGATGTAGAAATGAATACAAATATTACAATCTTCATATTTAGAGACAATATTCAAGTTTTAGTTTTTTTAAATGAACGAAAATGCTTGTGAGACAATTTTAGCCATCAAATATAAAACACTGAGAAACACTGCAATCTAAGTTACCGTTATATCCATGTATGGACAAAGTAATGACTTATTTGTGATATTCTATTTTCAATATAACATGAGCAATGGTAAAATATTTATACTCTGTGGGCTTTCTGAGAGATGGATTTCAAAAGCAGTAGGTGTCGCCTTAAACAAGTTGAAGTCACCTGTATTCATAAATAACTAAAACATTCATATTTGTATTCAGATTGGTAATTCTCCAAACAGAAACATAATTCAAAATATAACCAGCTGTCAGAAGCCAAGCTTGTACCTACTGCTGTTTTAGAGGATGTAGACATAACCGTTAAAATTGTTTGGAATGAATGTCATCATGGTTCTCCCAACACTTGAATATTGGGAATTTGATCACTGGTTGCCACAATAGAATAAATATTAATAATAACTGATTCAGCTTTTGTATTGAGACCAAATCAGAAGTACCAGAGCAAATGGCAAGAAGCATTTAGTTCAGGTAGTTTAAAAACTTTCATCTGTGTAAAAATGTCTGACCATCTATTGTATATCCCTAATGCAAATATAAATATATTGAATATGTTGATCCTATGTATTTCACTCCCAAGGAAATGGTGGGAAGTTGAATCTCTTTTATGCCAACACAGTTCTCGCTGCATTAACATACAAACCTTTTCCTAAAAGTATCGAGATACATATCGAGATACTTATCTCGATATGTATCGAGCAGATGTCATGCTTAATATTGAGATACATATCGAGATACTTATCGAGATACGTATTGATATACATTCCGAGAAACGTATCAAGATACTTAACGCGATACATATCAAGACACTTATCGAGATCCATATGGTGATACGTATCGAGATACATATCGTGATACATATCGAGATCCATAGCGTGATATGTATTGTGATACGTATCGAGACACATATCGTGATACATATTGAGAAACATATATAAATACATATTTAGATACGTATCGAGACACATATCAAGACACATATCTAGATACATATAGGGATAAGTATCGAGATACATATCGAGATACGTATCGGGATACATATCGCCCAACAGGAACCGAGGAAGATGAGAGCAATATGGAAGTCATTCTGGCTCTTCCGATGAATGATTATAAAATAACTATTTACAACACTTGCTTATCTACAACACAGAAATCGTGTCCTCAATAAGAACATGCACAAGTCAAGGACCTTAGCAAAAACAAAGTAGATTTTTGACTTTTTAACACACTTTTCAAAATAAACAACAACAGATCATTGTCAAATCCTCTGCCGCTGCCTTGGTACTCCGACTACGAGCATGTAGAATGTAATAATATATACATTGAACAGAACAGATGATAATATTGTATATTTCGATAATATTCCCTGTTTGATTAAAGACTCAGACATTATAGTCTTTATATAGGCAGAAATGACTTTCAAACCAAACTCCAACGGAAATGTACACAACGTTTCATAGGTTTTCTTTTGACTAAAGATATTTCACTCTGCAAATGAATGTCGTTATGTAGCTTACATCCACAAAACTGAATACATTGTTTGCCAGTAATTACAATGATCTCATTGAGTAACTTGACATTTCCTGCATGGATGTTGTTGAACGAGGCATCCGTGCAAGTCTGTATAAATGAGGTCCCTTAAAAAACTATTAACATCAGCTGTGTTGAGAATTACAAAACAGAAAAGAGAACCCCCCCCCCCAACACTATAATACTTTCTCTGTAAATGAACCGCTGCTCCGGCTTCACACGCTGGTACAGTTTGGAATCTCCCTCGTGCTCTCGCAGGCATTTCCAACTCCTCCTGAGCAGACATGGATGAAACAAAGGAAGAAAAACAAGAACAAAGACAGTTAGTTCTGCGTTGCCACTTTGATGCCCGCGACATGAATACCTTCTTTGACTGAAATATTATGTTATCAAAGGCTGTGAAACTGTGAAATAGAATAGAAGTACAAAAGTGGGACATTACTATAATGTGACTATTTTATTATGACACCTTTATACACATCGGGGGGCGTGACGGATGAAAGGAAGAAAAATGATCAATTCTCCCCTGCAAATACAATATTTCGAGGGCTTTTATTATGAAAGGTAAGAATAGGACGAGATCTGGTCGACCAGACTTTTTCAAAGTTAGTAATAAAGTTTGCTGTCTTGGTTCAGAATACAGAGCCTTCAATTTGCTATAAATGTAAATATAGGTTGCAACTCAACCTGGTGCTGAAAACATTGATCAGAAACTAATTAGTTTGTAAGTAATATTTGCATTATGTGGGCAAATGACAAAAACAACAGTTCAAAAAAATACATCGATGTCTGAATTAAACACATGAAGGCATTTAGTTGAACACACACAGACATGTGAAAGGCATAACTCAGTTTTACAGATGTGTGAACTATTTGAGTAAGAAGCTGCTCATATTTATGACTGAATGAATAAAAGAATCAATGCTAGAGTTAAAATGGGAACTCTTATGACAGTTGTGGGCTTTTGCCAGACAGGTAGGGTCTAATAAAAGATATTGTTGAGTTGCATTATGGGAAATGCCGTGCCCAACGATAATAGATACAAATAATACAAATAAGAACAGCGCTCCTCCTCTGCACTGATTACGAGAATTCATTGAAAGATCTTTCTCCTCTGACTTTATTAGAGTGCAAGACCAAATCACTGGGCTACCCCTTTTAATGTATAATTCCTTCTCTGCACTAAATAATTCTACACTACATTACCAAATAATGTTCTTGATTTATCATTGAATTGTTTGTTCAATAAAATCATAGAGAACAGAGATGCTGATTCCCAAGGTGACATCTAAATGTAAAAGCTTCAGAACAATAATGGTCAGAAAACTCCATCCGGTACATTTCATTTTTAAATATACTGTTGTTACTTTCAGACTGTGGAACACTTCAACACAAGCCTCTTTTTTACTGACACATTGTAATTAGCTTTTTTTTGGTCCCTGAAGCGTGTGAGAGCAAATGTGTTGAAGTAATCACATGAGTGTTTTGTTTCTATTCACAGTTTTTCCAGTGTTTTACAGATCAATTGTATTCGGAGTTTTGTATTTTTGTGTACCTTCTTAATAAAGCACTCTAGTCACCATTTATGAACACATTTTTCTATATAGTATTTGCAACAACGTCCTGTGCAATCATCATGTCTAGCTGCAGCAGGATTTCATATCTGACTATTACTACTACGACGACTCTGTGGATGATTACAGCTCGTACCATTTTATTACAATGGGCATTTAGCTGAATGTAAATAATCAGCCGAAAATGCAGCAACACCAACTGATGATCTTGGTGCTCGGGGGTACAAACTGTTTCAGTTAATTGTTATTCTGACTCCAAATACAGAGAATCAGAATCAGCTCTCTGAGCCAAAGGACCTGTTCTGCTTTCTGTTGCTGAAGCTGCAGAAGCGACGGTGTGCATCATGTGAGGTCAGAGTGAGCAATTTTCAGCCATGTTTCTTTCTTTGTGCTGGAATGAAATCATATTTTTAAATAAGTCACAATCTGACCAAATAGTAAGAAGGCCGCAGGTTCTGTGCACCTTCTGACTTATTGAATCCCGAGGCAGCAAGCTTAAATATGTTGTTTTTATTACATATTCATTGTTCTCAGTACTACAAGCCTTGCTGGAATCTCTCCCTCACTATGTTAAACTTGACCACCACCGTCTCTAGCGGCTGCTTTCCTCCTCTCCTCACGATTAACAAGACTGGAAGGTGATACACTCTGTCACATTCATTGAATGTATTTTAACTCTAAATCTGTCCTTCTGTACACATTACATCTATTGCACCTGTCCATCCTGGAGAGGGATCCTCCTCTGTTGCTCTCCTGAAGGTTTCTTCCCTTTTTTTCCCCCTGAAGGATTATTTGGGAGTTTTTCCTGATCCGATGTGAGGTTTTGGGACAGGGATGTCTATGTGTACAGATTGTAAAGCACTCCGAGACAAATTAGTAATTTGTGAAATTGGGCTTTACAAATAAACTGAATTGAATTGAATTGATTCATTTGCCAACTTTTTGTTAAAAGAATTATTCTAATTCAATAGCTAAATTGATGTCTGGGCTGGTGAATCTGCATACATTTATTCAGCCTATTCTAACTTTACTTCTAAAACCATCTTCCAAATTAAAAACAGCACATGTGCTGTACCAGACCAGAATCCCTTTCAAGAACCGCTCTTCACATCGGACATGACTGTCAGTGAGTAAGCCGTTTGGTTCCACCTGAACATGATATAATATAGCTCCTCACTTACGTTTGACCCTGGCATCCAGTTCTTTCTCCATGAGCTCTTTGGATGTGGGGAACTCACTCAGAGTGATTTTAGGCGTGCTGTCACCCTGGCCCACCGAGCCGATCATCTCCTGCTCCTTCTCCTGGTTCACCTCGGCGTAGATGTTGATCCAAGGTATTTTTCTAAAGATCGACAAAAGAAGAAAGTTACAAAGGACCCTCAAGACAATGTTAGAATCTATCTAGTTGCTATATTTTTCATGAAAAAACAAAACATCTAATCTTTCTTAGAATGAAAGAAAAAAAGACATCTACAGTACATATATTTTTGTCAGGCAATATTCTTACAACTTAAACACAACAACCTATACAACTCAAAGACAGAACTGCCATGGGCTCTCCAATTTTCAATGACACATCTCACATCTCAATAACTAATCTATTATTAATATGCAAATTACACTAAAAGATGTATATTTTCCCATCTGCATTTGTTACACTAAATATACATCTTTATTTAGTCACTATCCAATTTATTTCCAATTACTATTCATTTTGATTATTAATTGCTCTGTTTTGTCAACTGTGATATTTCTTGAAAAATGCATGCTCTTTAGACTAGTGGGAAAAAAATCATATCCATAATTAATGAAAGCTTTTCCATTTCCCTGCAACTCTCCAAGAGAATCATTTTGAGTATGAATAATTTATTCAGCAAATAACAGCCCAGGCACAGCAACTGCATATTAAACCATTTGATGGTCGTTTTCTCCGCATTTTATCACTGATTTCTGCATGAGCCTCACGCACCGGAGTTCTGAGAGAAGTCCTCGAGGGGGACTTGTCCAATCAAATCTCCAAACGACTGATGGATTGGTTCGGACCGTGCTCATCTGATATCATCAATAATATAATGCGGTCTGGTAATAGCTATGTCTACTGGCGTTCCAAGTGCAGCAGGTGGAATTAATCATACAGGTGGGTACCTCTTGAATTTGTAGATGAGGAACACTGCTAGCCCCAGGAACACCACTGAGAGGAGCATCAGCATGGCGGAGCTGCTGTGTCGGGGGTTGGAGTCCACCAGCGGTGCTGCGGGAGCGAGAGAGAGGAGAGGTTCGATGCTGCCCTCACTACACATGCGTCAATGATGCTCTCTGCCTTTTGCTTTGGTCGGAACTTAAACTGGCCGACTAGCTGTTTGGGTAAATGTGATGTTAATTGAAGCCTGAATGATCCCTGAAGACATGGTGAGAAAGTGTTCAAAGCCGTTACATAACACTTTAAGCTAGTTTGTGCTAGTTAAGCATTCATCTTTTACATTTAAATGTAGCTCAAGCAAAAGTTAACTCTTTACACGCTGGTTCATTCATGAGCAGTCTCTTAGTCTCGCAGCGATTACTCCATCAGCTGATTGGGGGCGTGCACGATGAATGAACCAATCGGAGGCAGCGCAGTTCTGTCAGCCAATCACAGCGTTGTTGCCGATCTTTTAAATATGTTCTCCTGTCGGCTGCTGTCAGTTGTCTTTTCACCTCAAACCGATGCAACCCCGGCTCCTTCAATCAGCGTTACAGCGACTCTTCTTCTACACCACCACAAGCGTCTGGACTCCATGGGGGGATTCTGCCTCACAACCCCTTGCTTATCCTAATTCAGGATGGAGTCCAATCGCCAAAGACTTTGCACGATTTCAATACGCAATTGTAATAAATTATTGTTAAACTCTAAATATCACTCTCTCCTGATTGAAATGTATTTCTGTTGTGTATTTTAAATGTTGTCCCTGCCCTTTGCTTTAATTATTGCCCTGTAAGGACAATACCGTTCCCAACTAACCAAGCTTACCACTGTATCATAGTTACATTTAATGTGGCATTGTCAAACCAAACAATTAATTTGTCCCATTTCCATCAGCTGGTTTGAAGTAGAAGAAGAACAAGAAACAAAACAAGTCGCCTTGGCCATCTTCCCCATATTTTAATTGTTATTTCATATCAGTGAGTGTTGGCTGTTGAGGATGTTTTAACAAATGTTGCAGTTTACATCCAGCTTTTTTTATGCGGCACATGTATCTTTAAGGCCTCAACAAACTTGATTTTATTTCCTTCATTAAGAAAACAATGAAGGGTGAATTAACATAGAATAGCTGCTGCCGCTATAGGCCCCATGAATTGTGGATAATTTGCAGCCGCTATCTGCCCACGCACATGATCCGATTGACAAAAGATAATGGGTAAATGTTATCAAACACGCGGAGTGCAATGTGCCCTTATGTGTACCTATTTGTAATTATCCATTTGTAATTATCCAAGTGTAAATGTGCTTGAAGCCACCGTGTCTGATGTGAGGGCTGGAAGTCAGTCTGATTCAGAGTGATTTGAGATTTACACTGTTTATTTTTGTTTAGCAGGCACCATCCTTTATAGAATATTGTCTCAATATTTTAAATCCTGTATTATTTACATTCAGGTTTGCGAGCTTGCAGTCTTCTTCTGTACTACCTGTGCATTGTGATGCTTTTTTGCTTTTTGTATTGACACCTAACGTTGGCTTGTGGAATAGTGTGAAACAAGTGGCATGTGTGTTGTGAAAGTACAGTACAAAAGAAAAGACTGCTACATAAACTATGTCTATCATTTATCTCCATTCTTTATGTATTTTCTACTTAACTATATACAGCTCCTCCATGTGTGCATGTATTTATCGACTGTGAGCCAGTGGTTACCAGGTCTGTCTTTCAATTAGTTGATTGGCAGTTCAATACCCGCCCTCTAGTCAATGCGTCCTTGAGCAAGACACTTAACCCTGAATGGCTCCTTGTAGCTGCGTCTACGGTGTATGAATGTACCGTGATTGTAAGTCGCTTTGGATGAAAGCATATGTAATAAGTAGGGCTGGGCACGTTAACGCGTTAATCTTGCGTTAACGCATCAATTAATTAACGCCGACAATTATTTTATCGCGCGTTAACGCAGGTTTTATTATTTATTTTATAATTGTAAAAGTTTGTTGCTCACAGGGTTTTATTTTGTAAAAGTCTGCTACTGATTGCTGCGGAACCGGAAAAGAAAGTCATTCGCGGTTTAACAAACATGGAGAAGAGTACGGAGATTGTAAATGGCCATTTTCAATTTAAAGTTCTTAAAGACGGCGGAGTCGACAGAAACAAAGTCAAATGTAACCACTGCCAAGATGAATTGTCTTATCACCGGAGTACTTCCAGTCTTAAATATCATTTAAATGCTAAACACACCGTTGATGCCAGCAAATCATACAACCAAACACACAGTGGAGCGAGGCTTCGGCAGACGACGCTAGTTGCAGGGAGGAGATGAACCAAGGCAAGAGAAGCGAACCAATGCCACAGCGAAGTGGATAGCTACAGACTGCAGGCCGATTAATTAGGGTGACCAGACGTCTGGTTTTCCCCGGACATGTCCTGCTTTTGGAGACCTAAAAAATGCATCCGGCAGGGATTCCAAAAACGTCCGGGATTTTGCTTCGTCGGATATTTGTGTTTCTCTGGGTTTTCACAAACTAGTATTTACCCCTTACAAGTTTTGGAAATGGTATCTCCCTTACGTTCCACCTTCTTACGCGAGCTCTGACAGTATTGTTAATCATTTGTGTCTTAAATGCTTACATTTTGTTTATGGTTGCAATAAGGTGTTCACAACTTGTAGGTGTGAAAAGAGGGCCTCTCTGAGAAAGAAGGATGTGAAAGGAGAGTACATCCTCTTCTGAGAAAATAAGGAAGAAGGACGTAAGGGTCGGGGTCCATACATGGAGGGCTAAGATCTGACAGGTCCATATATGGAAGGTACCGAGGGGCTAGTTGAGTAAGATACGGGGTCATTCTTTACATTAGAGGAACATCAGCCAGAAAAGAGGAACAAGGATGCAACCTCCTAGTTCCTGATTATCAGCTGCATGATACAAACTTGCCCTAACGGTAGCTATCGCTTGCGCGCACATATTGCCCACGCTGAAGGACGGACGAGAGGAGGAACCCGTGAGCAATAAGAGGGAAGGACTTCCCAGTGCTCCAATGAGGCTCGCACAAAGTCTAAACCAAGCGCCGCCTCCTACAATAGTCAGCCAATCACGGAGGCCCTCCAGAACTATTTACGCCACTGCTTCAGGTAGCTCCGGCACCCTTTTCGACTCCGGCTCCTTAAGAGTACCGAGCGTTTAGGTCCGAGCTTGATCAGCTTGTAGTAGCTTGTTTTCCTATATTCTGTTTGCTGTTGAATAAACGTAGTGTGTTTAAACTTAGAAGCTCCTCTCTTCGTCTGATTCCGCCGTACTCCGGGGTGAATCCTTGACCTCGACAGTATAGAGAACAGTCATTGGTCGACCGATCTCAGGGTTGCCAGATACACGATAATTATCCTCCAAATACAACCATTTTGAGCCTTTGGTACGATACTTCACCGTTTCCAATCTGGCAACACTGAGCACCTTGCCGCCTCCACTAGTTCATTGTTGTTTGTGCGGCATGCTATACACTTCTACCAGCGCCGCCGCTCCCATAGCGCGCACTACGCGCTGTGCGTAGGGCACCACGTCCTGAGGGGGCTCCACAAAATAGGCAACTAAAAAATCTTCATAGATATAATAATTATAATGCCGTTATTATTTCAGTCTAGAAATATTAGGCACCTTTTAGGCATGTATATCACAAAACAGGCAGAAAAAGAGATGTTTAATCGCAGCCCCCCCTGCTTCGCGCTCAGTCTCCAGCGTTCTGTCACAGTGTCTCTGCATAACAGTGCGTTTGACAATGTCCTGACAGATTTTATGGTACTTTAGTTTATATGGCAGTACATTTAAAATAAGTGTCAAGTTCTAGGAATTGACAAACTGCACTGAAAGTGTTTTCTGGTGTCTCACTAACAGGGACAACACATGTTATTGCACTTTCATTCATATGGCAGAACATTTAAAATAGAAGTGCGCTATACACTACTTTTGAATTAATTATTGGATTTTGCGTATACAAATGCGATTAATCGTGATTAATCAGGGAAATCATGCAATTAATCGCGATTAAAATTTGTAATCGTTGCCCAGCCCTAGTAATAAATTGTGATACTATGCAATTACTATTGCTGGACAAAGAAGTTGACCGCAGCAGGTCATTCTTATATTTCCAGTGGATTTTAAATGGTTAAATGCACTTACATTCACCTCAAACAAGAAGCCAACCAAACGAGCACTTACAATAATTAAGTGCTCAAAAGCATCCACCTTACATTCCTGACATTATTTTGAAGAGTGCATTGATTCCCGTCTTTGGAGGGAATTCGCCGAGCCTTCTCCGATGTTTCCGTGCTCCCCCAGAGACCTCCGGCTCAGAGCCAGTGGCGCGTATGCTGCTGACCTTTCTCAAGCAGCTTGAAGGCTTTTTTGACCTTTTCTTGAGAGGTGAAATTTAAAGAGGGATCCTGCTGGGTACACCTCCAATGTCGTTAGAGTGCAGCACACCACAGAATGTCACGGAGCAGCACATGCCGGGATGTTAACACTGAGCACAGGACAACTCACGGCTGTGTGCCTCATGAAACCGGACAAGCAGTGATACAGTGGGACTATATCTGTCCAGCAGTGGGACGCAGGAGTGGGTGAGGCCTACCAATGACAATAAAAAGCAGAGCTGTGAACAATCAATGTTCCTCTGTGAATCCAGCATTGATTGGATACTTACCACGGCATCATGAAGTTTTTCCAATGTCCACCGACCATCCCATTTTCAGCCTTCGTGGACTCTTTTCAGTAATTGGGAATTGTTTTTTTCTGCCCTTAAAGTGTACAGTGTTCTTTCTCAAGGACTAAATAATCAAAATAACTATGCTTAGTGTAACACCAATGTTGTGGTTGGATGGTGATTCAAATAATAGAACAGATGTTGGGCTTTTGATGGTAGTCATAAAAGATAGTCTCAAGGAGCTCCCCTTGAAAACCAAACCCCTCCCTTGTTCTTGCGGATATGAGGCAGACTGACAGGAAGTGATAGTGGTGGACCCAAAGAACAACTCTTGTTGTCAAAACATGCTTATTACAGTTCTATCTCATGTCAGTGCAAAGTGAATAGCAGTAAATGATCAGGTCTGATTGAAATTGGCCGTATTGGCAGTATTGAAAGCAGTGAAAGCGAATGTTTCTTACCCAGTGTCAACTGTGTGTTGTACACAATCACCCTCACACCCGGCTTGAGCTCGAACTCGACCAGATTTTGGTTCAGAGCGCTCACGATTATATCAGATACCTGTTCAACACAAACAACAATCTGCTTGTCAGGCAAAGAGCGATCTTCTCAGAAATTCAACAATTTTTCTTGTGGTCAAATGTGATGCTCGTCACACATACCTGCTCCAGCCCCTCCTCGCTCTTTTTCTTGCCCTCTGATTGGTTCTTGTGCGGTAACAGGAAGAGCTCAGCAGCTGTTGGAACTCCGGGGAACACGGCGACCAGGAGCTGTTCCTCTGGGAAGTCAGAAACCTGTGGCAAGGCAGAAGAAAATGACCTGTGACAAATAGCTTCATGTATTAAAAATGCGTGTCTTTGTTCCGCTCCCCTCATTAAAAAGTCACATGATGACATCATTCAAGTCTTGTTTGGAGCACGAAATACATGTACTGCATTTGCACTGCGTAACTTTGTGTTACATTTCCAACGGCAATGATTCCATCCCCAAAAATATGAGCGGAGAGGATGATATGGACATTGCTTTGGCTGATGCGGAAATATTCATGCAGAGAAAGGCTGCTCCGAGCAGCACCTGCTGCAGGTCGGCGGGGGCTTTACAGAACTGCAGCTGGCCGAGAGCAAACATACCGGTGCCGACGGGAACAGAATCATTCTGTTGCTATGGATGTCGGCAGGGGGAGCTTTTGTTGGGTCGCCACAGCAGGCGAGCCGGGTCGGCCCATACACGTCAAAGATCTTCTCCTCCTTTAGACGGAGGTTTGCTGGAGTCCTCCTTCAGGACTCTGGAAATAAATTGTACGAGACAACCGAGTCCAGCAGGGAGATTTTGGGGCGATGTCTTTCTTCGTATTTTCTAATTTAGTATTCTGCCTTCCGCAGAAGAAGGTGTGAACGCTGCAGCGGGGGACACGGTGTGTAGAGCGGGCACAACTTATTTCGACCGAAGCACAGTTGATGATTGTTTTGTTGTTTAGACCGTTTACTTTCTGTATTCAGCAGACTTGACCGCGGCCTAGACAACTTTATTCATACAACGTATTTCATTTGAAGTAACTGTTTCATGCTTTACATAGAAATGGATGTAGTAGATTCATACCTGTTCAGCTTACAGACTAATTATAATTGTTTTATTTATGTATTTATTATCTTTAGAGAGGACTTCAGTGGTTGTATATTCAGAAACTATGTTTCCACCTCTTCATAAGGAAGGCAAAAATGCACTTGTTCAACGAAACATAAGTTTGCATGTTAATATTTTCCTACAATAGCAAAGACAGTTTTGAGTTTCACCATTGAGATTCATACGAGGGGTGGGGGAGAAAAAGGGTAGTACCACGATATTTTGCGTGGCAATATTGTATCAATACATGAACACATGAAGTATTGTTCTCTGATTAAATTACTATTACTATATTAACTAAATCCTCTTTGTAAAGTGTGAGTATTTTTAAAAGTGCTTATTCAATAAAATGTATTGTTACTATTATTATTAATAATAATAATGCAATTAGGAATGTCAGTATTAAAGTAACAACTGAAAGCTGTGACACATATTGTGTCCTGATTCCTGCTTGGAGGCATGTTGTTTGTGTGTGTGCTGAAATGTCCTCCGGCACTCGTTATATTAAAATGCATTAAACATTTATTTTCAGAGGGAACCAACACTCCAGCCAAATATTGCTTTAAATCAGCCGTGAGGAAGCATTGTGGACATCAAATACCAGAGAGTCGTGAATGGCTGATTAGTGACACAGTTTAACGTCATAGTGTTGCTGTTGATTGTCATCGCCATAGATTTAGCAACTTTGTAGTTGTTGGTCATATAATGATGCATTATGAACGATAAGTCTATGTTGGAATGGAGGAGAGCTCGTAACGTTAGTAACACTGAGAGCAGCAGGTTTTATTGTGATGCTCCATTTAGATTTTTTTTATTGGACAGTAGTACATTATAAATATATTATAATGATGTAATCTTGTAAAATGTAGTTTTTGGTGAGAAACTTGAATAAATCCAGTGGTTTTAAGAAAACAATTTTCACAGCACTTTAATATAGATATTAGAGACAAATTATGACTTGAAATACTATCTTGTTATTTCCTAATCATTTGATTTGGGTGTTTATATGCATGATGGGTAAACAAAGTAATTAGTTGATGATTATAAAAATGTTAATTCATCGGCTATAATCCTATTATAAATGGACCGACGAGAGATGAACTGAGTGAAAACATAATCTTATTGGATAAAACAAATGTTTACAAACTGCATAACTTGCTGTAGGTAATACATTGCATTAAATCGCAATTTTAGATATCACAATAATAAGCATATCGGAATAATGCAAAATTGCAATAATATCACTGCTGTATTAGGTATTGTAATTATATCATATTGTGGGGCCTCTGTTGATTCCAACCCTTAATAATGATAGTTTTGATAGAAACAGTAAAAGACAGGATATAACCTTTTGGTCCTCGTAATTAATGTTCGAGTCTTGGAGCGCGTTCGCCAGAGAATTTTGTGTTTTAACTAACCACCACCATTACTGGAGGAACTCTGAACTACTATTTCCCCTCCGGAGAAATGAAATGGAGAAAGGGAGAGCAATACAGAAAGAAATGGTGAAACACAAAGAGTAAGAGATACAAAAAGAAACAATGTTGAATGCATAATGACCATTATATCGATGTTAGAGGCCTACTGGATCAGGTATGATTCATGAGGAAATAACAGAGATCAGTCCGGTCCATAGGTCATATTGTAAAGTCCTGAACATAGCTGGGGGCCAATGTTTCTCAAGTGGATAGTCAGTAATATCAAAATACCTCCCTTTACGTGTTACTGTGATGTGAATGTCACACTACTTTGAGCAATGTTTTTCCTAATATCTTTACACAAATTTAATTTCCGAACATGAAGAGCATCTCTAGCCATGGAAAGTGATCCAGTCTGTAGTCATGATGGGTCCAGTCGTCGGCTGGTGTTGAACCGGCACACCAAAGACTTAAAGAACTACTGGGTGGACTGTAATCAACTTTCCTACAGACATTCATGGTTCCCAGAGAAAGATGAAACATAAAAAGGAATGCACCACTGTGTTGTGTTGCCATGTTTATATGTGTAGTAAATGGGCTACTACATCATTTCATTGTCCCACTCTGTGTTGCGTAATGACAATAAATGATCTTGGAATCCTTTGGTGATCCCCTGACTCATAAGTATTGTAATAACAGTAAGAACAGCGATTAGTCGCTGTCCAATTTAAATACATACTTAAAAATTTATGACTTTTACTGTTCATTCTGGTTTAATGAAACTATCCTATTTCGTAAGATTAATAAACTCTTGACAACCGTTTGGATTAGGTTAAGAATGACAATCTGAAATTAAGACATTTTGGATATTGATGGTTATGAAGGCTTGTAACCAGATTATTTGAAACAATTACATTATAACTATTTGGTGAATGTTTTCTGTCCTGATCTCATTTTCTAAGGATGCCAAAACCTTACTTTGCCTTCGATGAAATACAAAATAAAATAAATGTTTCTGTTTTTGTTTATCGAAGAAAAGCCATTCTTGAACCCTCAGCTCTCAATCAGTTTATACGACCCTAGGAGGCTGAGCCCGGGTGGTGATCACTCTTCATTTTAGAGCCTGTGATGCTTCTTTGTTTTCTCAGTGGCCTGTGTGAACAATGGAGTGTGTAAAGCCAAAGCACATCAATTATCAAGCACACTATTTGAGTACAAAAGTAGTGGACAAATGATAGCCGTGGGCATGACTTACAATGAGAGAAGGCGCGGCGGAGGGGGACATAAAGTGAATAGGATGACAGAAGAGGCAATAGCCCCTGCACACAATCAATACACTTTGACCACTGTTGTTCTCATTGCAATCAGTCATTAGAATAAAAAGCTGTTTGGAGTGCTCTCTTTTGAATCCCTGCAAATCTACTGCTGGATACAAATGTCCCATTATGATGGCAAGAGAGACGGTCGCAGACGTTACATTGTTACATGCAAGTGGGATTCTAATAAGCCCTGTGAGATGTACCAGATGCAATGCTATGTGATATTTAGGCAACACTTCATTTGGATAATCAAGTATTCATCCTCAACAACAAACATGTCTCCAGCCATGCTGGCAGCTCTGTGAGCAGCATTCTGAGGCTGGACTTGGCACTCACGTGTGATGCTGCAAGAATCCACGCTGTGCAAAGTAAGCGAGCCAAGAAGTTTAAAACATGCCATACAGAATATTACTCCCTCCAATCTCTGTTCACTTACGCCAATCTAGTGCTAAAGCTAGCCTAAGTATTTATAAACTCCTAAAATGACTTGAAATCCAGATTGTATTTCAATAATAGTGAGTAACATAAATCCTGATGAGAGAAAGCTAATTATCAACAATACTATTGTTTAACAGGCTATATAAATTTATATGCAGTATATGTCAGTCACATGAGAAAGTATGTTGGTGCCTTTGGGGAAGCAATACGGAGATGTTGGCTTGGTAGCTGCTCATTATTACCTTCGCATTGAAAATGCGGAAGGTTATGTTTTGATCGCCGTGTATTTATTTATTTATTTATTTATTTGTATGCGTGTTATTCGCATAACAAAAAAAGTTTTAAACCGAATTGCATGAAATTTGGTGGGATGATTGGTTATTATCCGGGGACCATTTGATTAGATTTTGGGATCGATCGGGTCAAAGGTCAAGGTCATGAAAAGGTAAAAATCTTCTTGAATCGCATGAAATTTGGTGGGATGATTGCTTATTATCCGGGGGCCATTTGATTAGATTTTGGGATCAATTGGGTCAAAGGTCAAGGTCATGGAAAGGTCAATCTTCTTTTTACCATAGCGCGGTCCATTTTTATCCAATTGGCATGCAACTAATGCCAACATGTTCATAATTCAATGCCCAATCTTGTGATATGCGAAGGTATGCGCTCTACCGAGTGCCCATTCTAGTTTCCTGCAGTATTTGTAGCCACTGTCTATGTATCGGTCACAAGCCTCTGGTCACGGACTGGCTGCTAACTGGGAGTAAGACTTTAACCAAGTCAGTATTTTCCTTCAGCACCAGTTAGTTATATTTTCTAGGTATATAATAAAGCATTTATTGGAGGTTATACATCCTGATATATCGTGCAATACTGAATGCACTCTATCCCAGGCTGGTTGTAGAAGATCCAGAAGATGTGTGCATTATTTGCATATGTGTTGCCAGATTTTCAATGCTTGATTTTCATATTATGCGTATTAAAGAAACTCATTATTTCTTTCCAGTTAAATAACCTCTATTCATGTGGATTTGTGGATAGCTATAGAGCTGCTATTGCTTTTCCCATTTCCATTAAACCATGAACAAGTTTAGAAATAATATTCATGTTTACAATTGTTATGATAGGCATTGAAGGTAACTTCTACTTGGTCTGAAGTCTTGATTCCAAATTGTAAAACTGTCCTTTGATTTACAGTATCAGTAACAGTACAAATTACAATCATTTATTTTGTTTCATGCACCCTTAAAATGTTAAAGCATACAAGTCTGTTTTAATTTACTGTCCTGAGTCACTTTTCATCGTATTTTCAATGTAAAATGTTTGGAAAGAGTGAACCAGATTCTTAATTTAATATTGACATTGGATCAGTAATACTCACAATATGTCCACAAAATGATTTTTCTCAAAGAGTGTTGTTGAAAATGTGCGACACAGAAATAAGTCTCAACAACATGAGTGCAATGTTTCGGACTCTGGCTTTCTTTCCTCTCCTAATAAAGATAATAATTTATCCTATTCTGTTAATTGTTTTAGTTTTACCTCTATTGGCAGCGATTGAAATAAACACAATAGCACCACATTTACATTGTTGCTAAAATCCACTCCATCCATATTATTTTATGTTTTGGTTGACATTAATATAATTGACTCTGTACTGCATTGATATTTTTATATATATATATATATATTAGGTCTGTGAAACGATTAAACATTTTAATCAGGTTAATCACAGGTTTCTGTGGATTAATCATGATTAATCACATATTACCGATTTTTGTGAGAACATAAAGATTTATGACAAAAGACGGATATATACATTTATACACAGGCGTGCACATAACTTGCTCATCAGTGTGCGTGCATTGCGGCTGAGCTCTGCCGAGCGCGAGCCGAGAAGCGTTGTTGACAGGGGGGGGCAAATAACTTTTTTTCGTCCCGATGTGCCCGCACACGCCGGATCGGAGCTCTGCGGAGATCGGAGTAGTGTTAATGACATGCTGCTGGTTAGAGACGACCAACAACAGACGGATTGGAAGCTCATTCTGCGCATGCGTTTAATGCGTTAAAAAAAATTAACTAATTAATCCTGTAATTTAATCATAACGCGTTATTTTTCACAGCACTAATATATATATATATATATATACACACCAAAGAATTTCATTGATTAGAATCCCAAATAATATTTTACCCACACATCAATGTACGTAATGGAGCTCTGTGTTACTATGGAAAAGACTCCAGATTTGGATAAATGTATCTCTCAATGGAGTTCAGATCCATCAGGGCTATGCCAGACGAACATTATAGCTGCTGCATCGACACTCAACATATCTTAATAAAGAATAAATCTAGGCATACATACCGCCTTTATAAAGATACATTTATATACACAGAGTTTCGACCAGTCTCTTTGAGCTCTGGGTGACCACAGACAGCTTCAATATAGTTGTCCTCCAACATGAGGACCACTCAAAACTCTTTAACAGTACTTGTTATCATTCACACCCATTCATACAGTGATGGGAGGAGCTACCATGCGAGGTTCCACCTGCCCATCAGGACTAAGTAACATTCACACACAGGCACAGCTACTGGAGGAATTTGTGGTTAAGTGCTTGCCCAAGGACACATCAACAAGGCTCGCGGAGCGGGGGATCGAACTGCCGGTTCTCTGAAGGAAGACCCTGCTCACCACTGTACCACCGTCGAGCCAGTGTTTCATATCAATCTGTGCTGGAGGAGTTTTTGACCCCTTAAATACACATTTTCATAAAAATAAACTGCAATGTCAATAACCCTTTGAGGGGAACTTATTTCCTACGGGTAATGTTTGTTTTTGAAATATCACAATTATATTTCCTATCAAAGTCGGCAGCAGTTTGAGTGAGGTTCGGGTCAAACACACACACACACACACACACACACAGGGCTGTTTCCCTTCAGGCTGCTGGTTATGTCCCCTGAGAAGTCAAAAAGGTCATATTTTAATTTACTCTGCAAACTTAACACACTACAAAGCACATAACAAACTTATTAAATTCAAACCAAACAATATATTTCACTAAACTTAACCAAGTTAATTGATTTTGTTGTTGTTATTTTGCTACAATGTAAAACATCAAGTCCATGTTTAAAACTGCGACTGTAATGCAGGAGCAAATATGTTCCCCTCGAGATGTAATTGAGCAGTTTAGTTACATGAGCATGTAGTTTTGTAAGAGACAGGTTTGGATGTTGACACAGAGAAAGAACTCTGTCCAACAATTAGCATTAGGACCAGGTTTCATGAGAGGCCGGTCCAGTCCGGTACTGCATACCACTAAAGGATTTAATAAAGCCGTGAGAACAGGAGACAGCAGCTTCTTGTGGCCGCTGGGAGGAGAGCAATGAGAGCGATGAGGTCATTTTACTTCCAACCCTGGTTCTGATCTCTTGGTGGTCAGTACGGACAGTGAAAATAACTCTTTAAATGATTTTTCCGACAGCCTTGAACAAATGTGAATCTATCCTTCAAGCATTTTACCATGTGAGCCAGAGAGAACATCAAATAATATTGGAATTAAAATAGGTATTAACTCCACAAAAGGGTTAATGCTCTTATGATTTCCATTTATAATGAGCCTCATGGTAATTCTCTAATTTGCTATTTTCTGTTGGTACCGGATGAAAGACGGTATGACCACTTAACTCCCACACAGTCTTCAGACCCAAAGACCGGCAGCGATCCACCCTCGCGTTCAGCCCGCTGTGCCGGGGAGCACAACGGGCAAGCAAACAGGTCTTGATCAAATTCAGTTATGAAATATTGCAGAGATTACGCAATTAAAGTTGCAAATTTAAGTGACACATGTTACTGTCACTAAAATAAAGTAAACTCTACAACCCTGAGACAAACTGTCAAATAGAAGAAAAAACTTAACTGCCGTGTTCTAAGTCTTTTCTTCAGAGTTAAAGTTACATTCTAAGAACAACATAGACATAATCAGTTTGTCTACAGGGCTGTTAGCATCCATTAGATCTCAATCATTTAGCAGAAATGTGTTACTTCTCATCTCAAAAGGAAAAACCAAAAATCTCTTATTTTTCTGTCAAATTGCTTTACAATGGCATACGGTGGAGAACAGGAAAAGGCAAACCTATCAGCTCAGACGCAATGACCTGAGTCTGGGTTGTCCAGGTGGTTCATGAGATCCCTTCACACATTTAAACATTCCTCCAAAAGCGCCCACCTGCATCTCTAATGGCTAATAGGCTGGTAGGATGGTCAAGAGGCACCACCGAGTGCAGTCGGCTATTCATGAGCCGTGAATGGGTAGATGAGTAGCACTTAACAGCCGCGGGTGAGCTTCCCACACACAATGAGAGCACTTGCACACCTCCCACGTTCAAGTACACAGACACACACGTTGAACACGGGGACGGGCGTCGCCGCTCACAGGTCCCCTGCCAGGTTTCGGAGGTCATTTTATTTGGGACTTTTACAATTGAAGAATCAGCTCTCTTGAAGCCACCTTGGAGGAGGAGGAAAGCAGAAACATCTTCACACACCTTTGGTGATGAATCACACGGCGACCCGAGGGCATTCTCTTGCCGCGCCACTGAGTATTGGGCAGCAAAGGTAATAGGAGAACAGGAAATAATGAGGAATAGTGGGATGAGAAAGACAATAGAGGAAGAGGTGGACGGAAGAAGGGGGAGGAAAGAGAAAATGAAAATCACTCACTTGGAGCAAAGCCTTCTTAATTACTCTCCCCACGTCCTGTCTCCACTCGGGTATGTCGGGGTTGAACTCGTCCAGATTCGGGGAGAAAGATAAAAGTAGAGATTTGAAGAATTCTGTCGAGGAGAGTCGGGGGAGAATCAGCCGTTAATGCCCTCGGATCCAGGGAGTGTTATTCTCAGGGAGCTGTGCCAACTGTCATTTTGCTCAAGTTGAGTTTCAGGTAGTTAACGCTTGATGAAAAGAGGAGGCATTCTCATATCCTCTGCACTTCCCCCTTTGGCAAAATGTACCAGAAGCACTTCTAGATAATTAGAAAAAGTCACAGTTCTATGCAAACCCATCCACAGGGAATACATCTCTGCATTTTACAGATACTTGCTGCCGGATCACTTTATTTCAAATGAACACATATTCTTTAAAGGCTCGAACAGTAATATTATATATTTGACTCAAGTGGGAGCAGTTTTATTTCCAAACATGGTCCACAAGGCACAGTCTGGTGATGAAGGGACAAGTACCGGACTTCATTTATGTGTTTTGAAATATAAACTGCTTTCCATAAGAACTCTTAAAAACAAAAACAACTCTAGAGTGGCAGGACACATTCAGAAAGGCAATACTGACCTTTGACTGCTATGGTCCTGGTGTCCTGCAGTATGGCGTTGGCTGCAGCCACTTGGACAGTGATGGTGTGCATTCCATCGTCGGGGAAGGTGTGTGAGATGCTCCCGTCCAACGTTACCACGGGCTGCAGAAGGTCATAAGGTCAGAGACACAATGATGTTACACTTTGTCAAGCTCGTGCAGCAGCGAGCTTCATCCACCGGACACGCCTCGCCTCCACCAGGGTGCTGCTCCAGCTTGATTCTACAGTCCATCCCTTAGTGGTGTAACTTTGTTCTCTCTCTCTCTCTCTCTCTCTCTCTCTCTCTCTAATGTCTTCACTGTTATCTGTCAAGTGAAGGGGAAAAGGCTCAATACGTCATCTTCGACATCGACCTTACTTTGGGGGTACTTTTTAACAATGTGTTATTTGACTCACGGTCGTTGAGGAGAGCCCAGATGTCCTTTGCAAGAGGCCTTGAATGCCTCGTTGCTATATTGATTGTGTCATTTTACTCTATTTCACAGCATAATGAGCTCAAACAAGGTCGACGGACAGCAACAGCGGCACCTGCTCGCTGTGTGAAAGCTACTGTAGTCTAGATAAAAAGATCAATAGATAGACAGACTGATGGATAAATAGATGGATAGATGGATAGATGTGGTTGAAAATGTGGTTGAAAGAGTATCGCCTTCTAAAAGTCCGAGGATTGAAGCAAAGTAGAAGCAACTTTGGCCACTGACAACGTCAAGATCGTGTAAAAGGCAGATGAGTTGACGAGAAGTAGAACAAACATTCACATTCAGGATGGTCAGAGCGGTCACCAGATCAGATTCCAGTTTTCACACGTCACATGTTGACCAGACTTTATGTACCACCCAGCACTATTTATTTACATATTTAAAACTACATATTTAAATTTGGTTTTTTTAACCTAAAGATGAACTAACTTGTCTGTGCAGTTATTAAACACGTCATTGTTTAAGTGTTAATGTTGACATGTCTTACCACATTTATGAAAATCATCTACTGTTTTATATCAGCCCTAATCTTCATGGCCAATTCTGAGGTAGTCGACTGTTTGGGATATATAATTATACATAATTAAATCCTTTGAGCAGACTTTGATGTCTGTTTTACGCCAATTCTATGGTAATAATAATACTAGAAGAGAATAAACTACACCGTGTATGTTCTCACAGTAAGATACGCTTCTCAAGCATGTGCTGTTTTCATGTCAAGGTGATGTTGATGATAATGTTTAGCTTATCAAATATGAGTTTTAATAAACATGCAAAAGTCAGCATACAGTAGCATGCAGTATACATGTTTGACTGAAATGTGGGGGGATGAGCCCTGTCCTGGAAAGATTACCTCAGTATTGTTGTCGAGCCACCAGAAGAAGGTCACAGTGCGCGAGTGGCTGGGTAGGACCACTGCTGTGATGTTCACCTCCTTGTTCTTTATGACCACGAAGGGAGCGAGAAGCCGGACGTGCTCCACTGGGCCTGAGGAAGCAACCCACAGGGGAGCTGATATTATGCATGGCCACTTCCAAAGGGGCACACTTGAGAGTAGGCTTTGCATTCAAATAGGAACAAAGACAAGTGGACACATCCTACATCTGAGTAGCTGTGAAGCCAAATGCATTCTGAGATAAGATACTCTCCCCCACCACCACACCCTGAATCAGTGGTCACCACAGAGGTTATAGGAGCAGTCATTATGGGATGAAAGAAGGAAGAACCTTGCATTTCAGAAGTTGTTATTTCAGAAGTTAACTTTAATCAACGTGTTCGATCTCATCCCTCATCATTTGTCCAGTATTTCTTTCTCCAATCCGACATCAATGAGCACAAAACCAGACACGCATGCACATGTATGCACATTGTGTTTTGTTCTCTACATCGCTATGGCACACACGTATATAGTGCATGTTGAAAGTCTGGGATGTGGGCGGTGATTCAGAGGCTAAGCACACTCAATCTTCTCAGACTTTTCCGGTGTTAGCCGTGGCCATGCATTTCCTCTAACCTTGTGCATGGAGTTCCCGACTGTGAACCAGAACAACCAAGACAAACAGGACCTGACAGCGGTCTAGGTTGCTTTCCACTAATCCCGTGGATGAAGTTCCCCCCTGTGCTGTGGAAGGATGTGATACACTACTTTCATGGAAATACTCATACGAAAGGTTTGTGTAGTGCTGTGGTATGGGGTGTTTGTCTCGCCAAGGCTTCTGTTAGCTCTCATCCTCTTAAACCAGAACTAATCTTTATCCCCACTTTCAGATTCTCAGAGTGTGTGTGTGTGTGTGTGCGCGCTTATCTGCATGTGAATGAGAAAAGGAGTCATTTGGTATTAAATACGCTAAGCCGAGAAATCCTCGTTGGGGTTTTTGCCATCTTCCCAGCTAAAATTATTGCCATCAGAAATGTAAAAGTACAGAACACTGCAGCTGACACATCAGGATGGAAAACGGTTCAATTAAAATGTATTCAACGAATTCATGAGAGAGAAACAAACAAACAAGATTTGACACATACTATGAGGAGCATGTGTTATTCCCTTGGGGACCTAAACAAATATTTGTGTTTGTGCTGTCTGAATGGAGAGGGAAAAGCATGAAAGCGGCGCTTTGTTGTGTTTGCGTCTGTACAAACTGCTCCTCTCTAAGACGAGCCATTGTCCTGGTCTTCTATCCTCAGATGACTTGGCCTTGCAGACGTAATCTCACCGTCCGCCCACAGTGTAACCTCACGTCACGTTGGTTATGACCTTTCTCCCAACAGGTGTCTGTGTTTATCACTGCTGCTTTATTACACACTCCTGTGTAAAAGGTCAGTGCAGTTCACTTCAGCATGGATCAACAGTGTGGCTGTCATTCAGAAGAACACCTTTTATCCGAACAGAGCTGGGCAATATATACATATTAAAAACAGATACAAATGAAAAGAACACTCTCCTGATTTAAATTTTATGTCTGTCTCCCGTATGAAGCATCAGTGGTAACAAGCATTTTCTGTATAATATAAAATGACATTCATTTTAACGTTATCATTTTATGGATAATGTTGCATTTATGTCTTCATTAAAAAGAGCATGGTGTATTAATGCAATGCCCCAGTGCTGCATTGATGAGCCCTAAAACCCTAAATTGCCATATTTGCACCTTCAGTTTCCTCATCTCGGAGTCAATGTGTTTTCTGATTGTGTTTTTGGTTTAATGTCTGAACTCAGGCCTTTATTTAACACCATTTAACACTCCAGAGATTTTAAAAGGGTATAATATAAAAGAAGTCAGTAAATACATTTTGTAGTGAATTCAGAAGCTTTTATGTGTCTTAAAACGTGTAAATGAGCCGACTAAACGTCCTCACTAGAACGCTAGTCCTCCTTTAGCTCGGCGGTGGAGACGTGAGGTCGGTAACTTTCTTGGATGGCCTAAAGGAATATGCCATCCCTGTAGCATCATTTCAGAGTGTCTTTGGAACAGTAACAACATGAAAGGGACTCTGGAATGTGTTGGGAAGGTGTCAGCTGGACCTGTGAGTGCCGTACGTGTGCAGAGCGGCGGCCGTTAGCGACACAATGGAGAGAGAGACTTGCATGCACTAGAAATCACTCACATGTGACGTGCAGGAACAGTGTGGTGGAATCGTAACCGAGCGTGTTCTCTGCCAGAGCTGTGACACGGAATATTCCAGCAGACTTGTAGATGTGTTTGATCCCCTCCTCGGTCCAGCTCAGGTTGGAGTAGGACACGGCTGTGCCGTCGCCGAAATCCAGCTGGATGTTGGTACGCAGAGAGTCGCCCTGAAACACAACAGGGCCTCGTTCAGCGACATATTCATTTGGTTTATTTCCGTCTGCATCGACTCGTGGCTATTCCAGGACTGCCCACATTCAGCTACTGAAACGAAAGATACATAGATAAACATGATGCACTGACATCCCTTCGCAGCCTCTGAGAGGCCCAGCAGCTTTGCTGGGGGACCACTTTGGCTAAAGGCCAGGAGGCCAAGGGCCACTTAGCACATGAGGGGCTTAGTCCAGACCTGTAATAAACAAGCGATGGTAATGTTTCTAGCACTCTGGAAACCTACTTACACTAAAAACAAACAAAAAAGCTATGCGAATCAATTTATTTTCATTATTCATAACATGTTCATTATACCCCATAAATATACTCATCAGAGGTGTTAAAGTGCTGCGTTGACATTTGTCATCACAGGCCCTGGTGGTCACCTGGACTGAGTTACCGGTCAGTCTGTTACTACTTCGGCTGTTTGTAAAACGTGAAGAGGGACCGGACCAGAACTCAAATGCAACAATAGATCATTTTGTTCCTTCGGACCACATTAACTCAACAATAGGTTTGTAAGCAGCCTCACGTGCATCAGGTGACACAAACACCGCTCCAAATGAATAAAGAATGTAGTGTTGCTGTGTAGCTGCTGGATGTGTGAACACACTGCTGCCTGGGCGCGTTCACCATTTACTTCTACTGAACCGTCCACAACCTCAACACTGATGGAGATGGTGAGGAGAACTCTGGGGTCTCACATTGAGCATCTCAGTCATGACCTTTTTTTTTGTCTGCATGTGTGAAACGAGTGGCTATTACAGGAATAAACCAACTGCCCACATTTAGCTACTTCAATGAAAACTTTTTCAAGATATATTTCAGTCTTAGAGGAACTAACAACGATGGAAGCGTGATGACAATTCACTGCATAATGAAAAGCAAAGAAGTTGCTTTGTAGTTAGTCAGAACTCCCCCCCCCCTCAATCGGAGCGAAACCCTTGAAGCTTCTTTCTCTGGGAGAGCAGCTGCCCCGATACAGTTCATAGAATAGATTAACTTGATGACTGCAACGGGCTGCGATTGATTTCAGGTGGATTTACTCAACCCGAGGAAGGTGACACCAAGGAGAGGCAGGCGAGTGACAAAGTGACAAAGTGAAAAAGTGTCAGTCGCCAAAGATGTCGTTTTTATGGCCACTTAAATTGCACGAATGAGACAAGAAACAACAACAAAAGGAATGGTGCTCCTCTGATTTTTGCACATATTCATATATTTGGTATACTGGCAGAGATTTGGAGCCTTTCTGTGCAAATGAGCTCCATTCCAAAACCATGACAGACTTCCCAGACATCACGGCTTTGTCAGGTTGGAAAACACCAACAGCACTGACTGACTGGGATATTGGATCAAAACCCGGTTCATCAGTCACGTTTAAAGGATTTGCTGGACCACGTCATCTGAAAATGTATTTTTCTCTGCCATTGTTCTGCCTGCTGTGTTCTTGGCAAGAAGCCAACATTCATACGTTGCCACATTCATAATCGCTAACAGACGCAATAAAGTCGGGCAAAACCTTACGGGTGTGTTTTGTGAAATGAGCCTGGAGGCAGGAAGTGATGCACAGTTCATGGAGCCGTCGGCGGCCCGTTCTTTGTGAATTCACCCGTCGCTCTTTTTAAATCCATGTTCATTTTCATCAAAGTTTAGAGTCACACAACATATTCAAAGTACTTTGTTATGATTATCTAGCAATTAAGTTCTTTAAATTTCTCCTTGTCCACAATGAAAGTACTGACGTCTCTTTTCAAGAGTTTTGTCAGCAGAAAACAATGTTTTCCATAAAACATGCATTGATGCACTTTGTAATTAAATTGTAAAACTCAAGAAAACAAAGTAAGTAAAATAAGCATTGCAGTCAGCATTAATTGATTGATTTAAATGTAAACATTCATCGCATAATATCCTCAATGTTAAGATGCGGAGTGGCGTTATGCTGTGTCTATGTGTATGTGTGTGTGTGTGTGTGTGTCAAAAAGAGGTAGAGAGAGTATTGTAAATGTGTGTCAGAGTCTCTGTGGATGGGCGGTCCACAACCGGTCTTGACTTTGCACGGTGTGCCGGTCTTCAGCTGCCTGCTCGCTGTCCTCTGGGAACCACATCTGGCACTATCCGAGGATCACAGTGTGAGTGTCGGGGGCTCCAGCTGCCACGGCGACCGACTCTGCACTCCCCACCCCCCGACAGGCCTGCGGATGCAAACTCCCAGCCTCCCCTCGGCACACTGTGGAACGATGCTACTGGGATCTCCATTAGCCAAACCTCATTTGCATGCCAGCTTTGCCAAAGCACACAATAAGACAAAAGTAATACATCCATTGTTCATTTTCTCCTCCATGCTCTTTGGCTCCTTCCAGCCCATCGCTACCTGAGTCCCTTCTTTGTGGGAAACCACGGGAGGTTTAGTTGAGGCTTCTGGGGATATTTTATGTCACTTTGCCTGGAAAATGATATCTTCGATAAGTAGCAGGAGGGAAAAGGGAACAGCTAAGAACAATGCCTGACAGTGCAGGCATTGTTACGAGCTGTAATGAGTTGGCATGCAAAGGCGACTTGAGCCCAGTGGCGCCAATGTCACTCAGATGTTCTCGGCGTCTGCTCCGTTCCGCGTCCATGTTTGCTCTCTATTTCAACCACAATGGGATTCACTTATCTCCATGAGACTGATGGCGACCCGTCTCTTTTTAAATGTCACTCTTTGTGCGCTGCACCTCCGAGGGCTCAGCAGGGCCACGGACGTCATGGCTGGAGCCTTGAGGTGCTGGTTCCCTGTTGCAAGGGCTGAAAGGGCTTCGGCTACATGGGGCCAGCGTTTGTTCAGGTGAGTGTTAAACTTGAAGCCGCCATGTCAGCGCGATGGGGACGAACAAAAGAGACGACGGCTGTGAACGAGTCTAGAAAGCCACTTTGGTTATTTCCACAGAAGACCGAGCAGCATGGATCAACATATGCACTGACGATGAGTTATGTCTATTATCAGGAGCTTTACGTGGATATTGTAAGAGATGGACATGGTTAAGATAGGAAACATTTTAACAATGTAAATATAATATAATTAATTATTATACTGTAAGTATATAGTTTGAATTCTTACTTCAATATATAAATGAGTTGCTAACTCCACTACCATACATTTTTACCCAAAGTTGTCAAATGGCTGAAAATAAATAATTGTTTCATATAAACAAAGAAATCAAGAGAATTTTTGGAAAATTATCTAACTGAACTTTTTTTTTTTCTAAATTCAAATCCTCCTGGTAAATGTCATATACAATGTAACCATTACAATATCTAAAAAGATAAATCCTTGGGGTATAGAAAAGTATTTTAAAAAAAATGTGTAATAATTATACAGGCACAACTTTAAACTCATGTCAGCAGCAAATTCAGTACATTTAAATTTATCATAACAAAGATAAGAACATGGTGAAAATGTTACAGATTTTGTAAATATGTAAATATGTAATATGAAGGTGATATTGAGGGCAGGCTGGATCTATCTTGGCTTTGCCCACATTTTGCTGTCTTGTGGTTGAAGTATTTGCTCATAAAGTAATATCTGGTGCAAGTAAATGATCACTGGAGAAAATGTGTAAATTATGGCCAGGTGGAAAATAATACAAATTTACATTCAACATGTGGTCAGAAAATAAAAGAATGAATTCGTCAGGATGTGTTCGCTGCACGTGTTTTCTTTGAGAGGATTATATACGTGAATGTGTTTACTGCATGTTCGGCTGTCTCCAAGTGGGCAAAAGAGAATGCAGCTTTAAATATCACATTATTGTTACATTCGTGATTCCCACGGAAGGTTAACCGGACTATTTGGGTCATTTTGGACTGGAATGATGAACTAAATGGCAAATTCCTTTACAAATATCTTAGGTTCACAGCCCGCCCCTTATGGGAAGCGAGAGTAAAAGGATGTTTATTTTGTATGTCGCTGCTTTAAACGAGTCAGGACAAGGTTTTCTGGTATTATGACAACACTAAGTTTCAAAATGAGCACTGAAGTTAATAATTTAGGTGAGATTCCTCAGTGGTTGCACCTGTCATGTTCGATCACAGTATTTGCCGGCAAGAGATTCCATCTCGCTTTTCCACTGGGGCGGAAATAAGTTCCACAAAAAGAGAACATGAGCAAGAACAACTGTAGAACATTTCCCCCCAAATGTGACTGGAGTGTGAAACAGAGAAGTGATTATTGCACCGGGGGAAGAGATGTAGCGGCGGCACAGAACCGGGGACACTACATCAAACCAAACACTCACTGGCTAAAAGGAGACGATTTAATAGTTATAAATAAATCAGTTCAAGTGTTCGTACCTTATGGGGACAATTAGAATTATATTGTAGAACCTAAAAGAACTGGCAGAAGCATCTCCTGAATTATTCCGTGGAAATCAAAGTCGCGTCTGTCTGGGATGAAAGCACGTAAATGAAGCGTCCTCTCAGCGGTGCCCACGCTTCAACTTGAGCTTTAGAGAATCTGATTGATGACAACACTGAACAACAGAACTGAAGAAACTGAACCGAGAGGGAAGTCACCGACTGCACTGATGCACAAGATGGAACCAGTCACAGGAAACCAGACTCAAGTGTACGTTTTAGTCGATGGAGTTCGTGGGGACTGTTCCTGAGCCACACATATGGCCATGAATTGTTTCTCACTGATAGTAAATACTTATGTTAATAATATGTATAGCAAATACAAGAAAATGATTGTCTTTCACAATTTGTTGTCTGTAGAGATTCTGTGTGTGTGTGTGTGTGGTGTCTCGCTGTCTCAGGTAATGAAACTGAGATCAATAGAGACATATTTCTTTGTCGGCGGGCTACCAGTTGTTGTGAAGCTTCAGTCATATCTCCACTTTCACTTTATAGCAATCCACAGACAGTTGGGAAAGAGAGAGATAGAGTGAGGAAGAGAGAGAGAGAGAGCTGCGCAAACGGCTGATTTTAGAGAATCATTCATAAAGTATTTATATATCTACACTCTGATAGTGCTGCGTTCTCATGTGAGTGCTCTGACTGTGACTCAAATTCTGTGGTTTTGAAACAGTGTCCCCACGTTGTTGTTATTCAGCCTTTCGGAGGCGACAGCCAAGCTCCGATGCTTCTGCACATTTGGATCGTGCACCTTTGTGTAAATGGTGATTTATTTGCACACAATAAGGAGATTGATTGAAGGCACGAGTGGTTTGATACTTTTTTTCATAACCCCATTTTTTTTTGCCGCTGAGGCAATTTGACCAGGACATTGCCGGCTGAATCGAGCTCCTGAGATCTGAGATTGAATCACCAAATTGTTGACTTTTCAGGGTCACCCATATCACACACTTATTTGTATCAATGTCGTCGTGCGAGCATATGTATTTTGAACAAAGATGAGCTCATGCATTTCAGAAATAGAATTAAAACATTGCTATATTACTATTGACTATATGACTCTGTCTCATAAACACTCACACATATATATATATATATAGACATATAAACATATATATATATATATACACTACCTTTCAAAAGTTTGGGGTCACTTAGAAATGTCTTTATTTTTCAAAGAAAAGCACTGCTTTTTTAATAAAGATAACATTAATCAAAAATACACACTATACATTGTTAATGTGGTAAATGACTATTCTAGGTGGAAATGTCTGGTTTCTAATGACATATCTCCATAGGTGTATAGAGGCCCATTTCCATCAACTATCACTCCAGTGTTCTAATGGTACATTGTGTTTGCTAATCGCCTTAGAAGACTAATGGATGATTAGAAAGCCCTTGTGCAATTATGTTAGCACAGCTGAAAACAGTTATGCTGGTGATATAAGCTATACAACTGGCCTTCCTTTGAGCTTGAAGTTTGTAGAACAAAATTAATACTTCAAATATTAATCATTATTTCTAACCTTGTCAATGTCTTGACTATATTTTCTATTCAATTTTCAATTCATTTGATAAATAAAAGTGAGTTTTCATGGAAGACACGAAATTGTCTGGATGACCCCAAACTTTTGAACGGTAGTGTATATACAAAATCATTTTAACATTATGTGAACATGCCAGTGTTCCCTGCGATGCTGAATATGGAAGGGCCGCTGCGTTCTTCAGATATTGTTTGAGGTTTGGTCGATGTCGTTTAGGCCCAAGCAGAAAGAAAAGCCCGTCTGCACCTGCAATGGTTGCGTTGCATAACATCATTCTCAAGCAACACAAATCCAGTTCTAACCGGGAACACAATTACCATGAGGTGCTGCTGATCTTTTCATATCCCAAAACATGGGATGTGTCTTTTTCATTCTTCTTCTCTGTTTCTTCCTTGTTTTGAAATGTGAATGTACACCAGAGTCTTCTACCCACTAAATATTTTAGGCCATTTGCTCTCCCCAAGAAATACCAGCCACTGCTGGGTTCATGAATATAAATTACATTTTGAATTCATCTTAAGAATGTTCTCAAATATGATCAACGCCATGAGGATTCTTTACCCCGTCCTCTTCTTTTATCACGTTGTTCTGCTCATCACCTCCCCCCCCACACCCACACACTCTGCTTTCAGGCAAACGTCCCTCTTAATTAAAATTGCCATCGATTCCTCAACTTATCACAAAGTAATATGACAACTGCGTCTGGACACGACCTTGGGCAACACACACACACCTTCCACTGCTCACAGGTTTTGTCAATGGAGTGTATTCTTCCTGAGAAACATGCGAGGAAACCTGGCAGGCTCGCATTTCTCACTAACAGGGTCTCAAGTGAGGTCTTTTAATTCTGCCTCTGGCTCACAACGCCATTGCATGGGTGATTTGGAGCCATTTGACTCCATTAAACACTTCAGAATACTGTTAGTTTCTTCCAACTCACCAGACGGAAATCAAACTTCAGCATTTCTGCTCCAGGGTTCGGTGAATTATTTTGTGTGTGTTGTATTTCATTCTTGAAGGATTGGAAAGAATGTCGATGTTGGCTCAGTCGAGCTGCAGTGCATTTTGAGACATTCAATTGTTTTTATTTATGTTACAGTCTACCAGTTATTTACCAAGGTTTATGTATCCAGGGGGGAAGTACAGGTCACAGTGTGTGTCGTCAGTGTAATTCCGAAACAGATGCACTTTAAAATAATATACAAGGCACCCAGTATGGAGCCATGAGGGATGCCACATATTATGAATAGTTTGGCATGTCCTGCTTTTAAACATATTGTTGGGCCCTCATTAACATTGGACACACTATCACGAACTGGACATTGACCAGACAATATTTTCATGTATTTCTTGTTTTTATTGATTGTTAATAGTTTCATTTATCACCTTGCATGTGTGTATCTGCAATCGAGGCTTGAATTGTGTGAGAGGTTAATGCTGGTTACGATGAGTAAAGCTCATGCAGGCACTTAAGTCAGCTCAGGGGTCCTTCAAGAAGAAAGCGAGGGAAAATGCTATGCTAGTTGTATTAGCTAGTTATAGACTAAGGCTGTGTCTACTACCGCGCACTTAACGAAGTACACTGCAATGCAGTGCACTGCAATTCAGTGCACTGCATTGCAGTGCACTGCGTCGCTGATGAAGTGCTGTCTCAAATGGAACACTTAACCGTTAACCACTTGGCGGAAGTGACGGACGCAAATCTGTTCACGGCACCCGCGAAATTAAGCCGGGAGTGACGTATGCAAATCTGCTTGCGATACCCTAACCCTTAAACTGACAAAATGAATGCACTTCTTGCCCTCTTGTTGTCCCTTGTTTACCTTTCTCCACCCCATGTGGAAACTGCGATACCTCCACAATCGCGGCAGGAGCCTCCGCCTACTGGCTGAAGTCGAGATGGTATATGTAAATTTAATTGTGATTTTGCCTTACCTTCACAGCATAGCTTCATGTAGTAGTTGCAATTAGATTCTCCTCGCTAGGTATGCTAAATTCTCAATTATCTTTGTCAGAAGTAGCCTTCTTCTTTGCAATCCACATACACACCATATGGAAATAAAACATGACAAATCTGTACATGTTTGTCCCTAGATTCCAATTAGTTTTAAGAATTATCCACTGAAATGATAGGCATCATCTGCTTGAATTCACACAGTAATAGGCCTACTTTGACTGACTGTACTTTTATACACATCTCTGTTGTAGTGAAGTTCACCCTGATACAGGAATCAATTAGCAATTGAACACACAGGCATATTAATTATTGTTACAAACATGCATCAATTCTAATATAAATCAGAAAACGCAATAAAAGACTACAAAACCTCAATGACAACATTTTATTGATAAAATGACTTACATATTAATATAATCTTCCTTCCCTCCCTCCCACACTCTACAGCAGCCACACAGTCCCAGGCGGCGCTGCTGTATCAATGTTGCAATGCCACTGCTGGCGTTGTATTTTGATGGCCACAGTGACATGAGGGTGGACTTCAGGCTCACCGAGTCATTCAACGCCCTCATGGCTGTGCTGGGCACTGACTGACCACGGTTGGGGCCCGAGATCTCCGTCTAGTTTTTATTTTTGGCTTGCCAGCGCCACCTCCTATCGGGTGGTGGCCAGGGCCTTCGACAGGCCCCGGGCTCAGTGCATGATGCCAGGGTCCTGAATAACAGCCCCATCTTCTATGAGCAGTCATACCCTCCACCAGGATACTGTATCCTTGGGGATGGTGGCTATCCCTGCCTGTCCCAACCCATCTGCCTCATGACCCCCTTCAGGCAGCCTGTCCGCAACCACCTCCAAGCACGCTACAACTGCTGCCTGTCAAAGGCGAGGTGTGTTGTGGAGAGGTCCTTCGGGATACTGAAGACGCGATGGCGGTCCATCTTCTTAAAGGCCCTGGAGGTGGATGTGAGGTGCCAGAGGTCATTGGAGCCAGATGCAGATGTCGGGAGGGCAGCAGAGGACCAGCACCAGCACCTCCAGGAAACGTCTCTGGGGCAGGAAACAGAAATAGGATAGCCATTCAGTGCTCTGTCCCAGACCACGATTACATTTACATTAATACATACATACACAACATTAAAAAAACAACACACAACGATGATTGAAAGCTACAATTATTTCTAGAAGGACAAGCTTAGATAGCTATCGTAACAGTATTAATTATCAGGCGGCGTGTGTGCAAACGTTCGCGGTGTCATGTTAACCCGTTATTACACTGAGCATATCCATTGTTAATCCATTATTAAAATTGCTATTTCGATTGGTTAACAGAACAGCCGTTGTTTAACACTGTCCGATGACTGACATAGCTATCTGTCATCGGACTTGCCGCTGGAGCAAGCGCCTGGAGCCGACCTGCCCCCGCTCGTCAAGCGAAAAGTGTCCGATAAAAGTGCACCTTCGTCGGACTGGCCGGGTGGTGGATTACCCAGCTATCTTATCATAACTGCCATGCAGATCCAATGGCATCTAATGCTACCTAGGTATGCTCACTAATCTGAGAATGGCATGTTAGTAGTACATTGTAATACCAGTACAATGTGTAATTACCGCTGATACTTACATTTACGGTCTGTAGCTTCGTGGTCTACCGCTTGTGCTGTCCGCCATTGTTTTAGAAATAAAATGAAAAGCTGGCGAAAGGGCTCCTCCTCTTCCGCTACGTCGCCAAGATGGCGGCCGTTTAGAGCGAGTAGTGTCCATCGTTTTACACTACATTTTTTGCCCGTTTGCAGTGCACCATCCGGGTACTTTCAGTGCACTGAATTCTGCTGGTTTTTTCAGTGGCGCACTTCGAACACTGAAAGTCAGTGCTCCAAGTGCTCAAGTGCGCGGTAGTAGACACAGCCTATAACAGCCAACAGCCTGCAGCATGCAGTTGCGTTACTGATTGTGATGTGTTTCTGTGCTTTCAGGGGGGTAAAAGTGATAAACAGTATAAAAGTAGCGACATGGATCATAACTGTCAGTAATACGAAAATGTAATATGTGAATATGAATGTATGTCGGAGTTGTGCAAAGGTAATGTTATGATGCGTCGAAGGGGACATAGTGCGTCTCCGAGTCATGCTAGCGAATGACAAACAGTGTTGCAACCACCTGTAACCTGTGAGAATAAGAGTTGTGTGAATGTGAAAAATGTCGCCGGGTGAATGAAGTAGTTAGAGTGGTAGTGTAAGCAGATATGTTCTGTGTATATGTTTAAGGGAAAATGCTACGCTAGTTGTATTAGCTAGATATAGATTAAAACAGCCTGCAGCATGCAGTTGTGTTACTGATTGTGATGTATGTCTGTGCTTTCAGTAAAAACAGTTCTTAAACCCATGCACGCTTGGATGTCCTATGTGTCCAAGTGTGCAACAATATACATTAATTTGATAATAACATGTAATTATTGACTTTTAAGTTACAGTGCTACCTCATGTGTTCTCGTTGCAAAGTCAACTTCATATACATTGCCACATGGGTATTCACAATCAGACAAATACAAGGGAACATTTCACTTATCTGCAGGCCTTTATGGTTGTGCACGCACTGTATTTTAACTCTAAATCTGTCCTTCTGTACATATTACATCTATTGCATCTGTCCATCCTAGGAGAGGGATCCTCCTCTGTTGCTCTCCTCCAGGTTTCTTCCCTTTTTTTCCCCCTGAAGGGTTATTTGGGAGTTTTTCCTGGTCCGATGTGAGGTTTTGGGGCAGGGATGTCTATCGAGATAAATTTGTAATTTGTGAAATTGGGCTAGACAAATAAACTGAATTGAATTGAATTAATATCAATTCTGCAACATCTTTTCAATATTGGACCATAAACTTTACTTTTTTCTCTCATAGTTATCAAACTTTTATCAAAATGTGAATTGCAAGTGTTTTTATCAAAAGAGCATCATAGCATCTTTGTCACGTTTAATGTCCCGGACCTTGACTAGTTTTGTGGATGCAGCTCTAACATATGAGCCGTACTCTGCCAGCTCTACAGCAAACAGAAAGGTTGAAAGTAGCAGGTTAGCATGTGCTAGCTACAAGGCAACTATATGTGCACAGTACTTTACACCAACAACGCAATTCAAAAGATTTCCACAGTCAGACGCTCATCAAATAGAACACAGATCTAAAAAAGAAACACAAGTCCAAACAAATGCTATCTTTGTACTTGTACATTAAAAAAAATATCTTTTCAGTTTAAATCAAATGAATAAATCAGAGCCCAAAATAAATAAAAAGGGCATTGAGCTTTATTAGTCAATGAGCCATGTTGGCTGTTCTCACCTCATCCAGATGAACCAAGAAGGTGATGTTGCTGTCCAGGTTGGCCGTGAGTTTTCCGTCTTTGGTGGTCAGCAGAAGTCCTTTCGGAGATCTGATGGGGCACTGCTGCTTTCTGGCCATGTACATTTCTTTAACTCCTTTAGTGCAGTTGTTCAACACCACTTTGCGGTACCTTTGAGAGAGCCAAAGGACTAAACTTGAACTGTATTCTATGATGCAGCATTTCTAGTTCAATCTTCTCAAGACTCCTTTACTTTTCAAATGAATCCCCCAGGTGCTACATGGGCTCCTGGTTCAGAAACAATGTTGTTGAATTCAGCAGAGAGGCGTGTCAGTACAGCTGTTGTGCCTTTCAGTTTCAAAAGCAAACGAGATGACAACTGACAACACAAGCTGAGTCAGAGGCGAAGACACCTCGCAAAGCTTAATTACAGCACGAGTGAATGAAAACACTGTGATTAAGCTTTGTAAGTGTCTGCCCCCTGGAGCCTCAAAAGAAACAAACACACACACACACACACACACATCTTGCTAGAACAAGAGCGAAAATGGAGTGAAAAGAAATGATTACACTGCCGACACAAAAAGCAATGTGTTCGGTATGAAGAACATCACAAGGGTAATCGACGGCCACTGGCTGCGGCGTCTATCAAAGGATGCAGGATTCTAAGATATTGGTAGACTTTATGGGGAAACACGGGTTGATGAGGAGAGACAGCATTCATCACATTCTGGATGGAGCGGATCTCATCTAGAGATCTGAGTTTATAAGTGGACATATAGCTTGACAACTCATTTGAGACCAGTAGCAGAGTTGCAGTCTCACTTCTCTGGGCTTCCATTAGAGCAGTTACCCACCCAAACCCCAATAGAGACCACATGTTTGACCCACGCACACTTAAATCCTACGTTGTGTACTGCAGTGGTAATCAATTCAACATCAGGCATGTGTTGAAAACTGATTATTGAAATCAGTGTGATTGAGCGATCACAAAGCAAAGATAAAGTAGCGATGCTCTGGTCAATTTGGAGGTAACAAGCAAAGATAAAGTAGCGATGCTCTGGTCAATTTGGAGGTAACAAGAAACGGTCAATATTAAGTTGTAGATTGGAGGTCTGTTGTCGATCAGATACAGCGTTAAAACAAAAAAATTAAATTCTTCGCACGCCGGGTGCTGGCGGGACGCCCCCTCCTCCGCCGGCGCACGCGCGCGGCGGCTGACTTTGTCATCACGACGCACACTGTAAGTGTAGAACTTCCTCCCACAGTCAAAAGACATACAACTTTTAACTCGGTATCCTAAAAGATCTCTTTCTTTTATCCTGTGCATACTCACAACATAAAATTCCAAAGCCTAGTTCACTATAACTAAATAAGGAGAACCTTTAAAATAAGGAAAGTTTCACAGGTGACACGAGCACCAGTCTCCTGGGTGAAAGTCCCCCATCCACCCAACCTCCCCCTACACAGACGTCATACTACAGCAGCTGACTTCCTCCTTTACTCCCCTCATAACTACGGCAAACTTTGATTATAGAGAAGGTTTTCAACGCAAAATCAAAGTAACTGTAAATGTTAATACATGCAGTAAAGTAAGAACAACATTTCTCTCTGAAATTCAATGTTAGTACAAATACACAGCATTTGACTGAATGTGCTTCTCGCTCCTCAGAGACTCCAGGTGAGGCCAGTGACTGCTGAGGGACTTGGGATGCGGTTGTTTGTAACGCTGCTAACAAGTGGACTTTTGCAGGGTTATCTTTACGGATCAGACTTTTGTTTGCCCACATTCTTAGCCAACATGTTAAAGCCACATTGTGAACCGTCACTTCTTGCCACTCAGTGTTCTCATCCAGTTTAGCAAGTCTGATCACATTACATCAGTGCTCAGTGTCTGGTCTAAAACCCAAAGAAAGGGCATCCCAAACAGGCATGTTTGTGCAAAGGAAAGAACGACACATTTATAACAACACAAATCACACCGTGCTCACCCTGTGCTGTTGAGGTAGTTTTGACCCTGGCTGCAGCTTCTGGAGACAGTGGAGGGGTTGAACCAGAAGGCTGGCCGGCAGTTCCCGTCGCCGCGCCGCTCATATCCGTAATCGCTGTTGGACAACAAAGCACATCATGTGGCACCTGATCAATATCAGCATGTTAGAAGGGACATAATGTGGTAGAGTGAGTCCTGCGACGCTCTCTGATGTTTCTCTTTGTAAATGGTGACTAAGTCACGGTGCCTGTCTGGCACAAAGATGACCCACTATGATGTATCGATTAAAACCGCGGTTGATAAATGTGCCGAAGCAGTGTGAAGCCGACTGTATGTAAAACCCCCCGGAGGGGCTTTTCTTTCTTCTCTTCCACCACACTCAGGGATGACGGACTCTCACTCGCCTGCTTTCGTTTGCATTCAGAACATGATTTACATCTAACACGTAAGCAAGTGTCCATTCTGATAATGGCCCCGACATTGATTTATCAATTACTCACCAAGCAAGAACGAACAACAAAACTAAAAAGGCCAGAGGCTGAATGGGCGAGTCTGACTCTGGGATAATGACAGCGTGAGCTTCTCATTAACACGTTGTTGAGGCGGATTGGTTGCACAGGTGCATGTGGAGTTAGAGGCAGAAGGTGAGGATGGTGACTTTGGGACAAAACAGATGAAAGGCAAATCTTGAGAGCGTGTACAACACCGAGAGAGCTTCTGCCGGCTCGCAGAAGTTTCCCTGTCTTTTTTTTGACGACATGTTTTAGTTACTGGAGAACTTTTTAGAAATCAATTAAAAGCACAACAATCGCTTTGGTAGAACTAGGGGTCTTCCTGATTTCCCAATTGTTCCTTTCCACGCCTCCATGCCTCATCCCTGGGAGATAAGAGCAGAGGAGGCGAGGAGAACATGCGAGGAGAGCGGAGTCGTGGCAACAAGCATAACAAATGAAACATCCTTTCCTGAGCTCCATTTAAAAGCAAAATAAAAATTACTTGCGTCACAACTGCATCATATATATCATTTATATATTTTATTGTGTAAAGCTAAATGTTCGTGTGAAAAATGCGATACAAATAAAGAGGGACATGTGACGGTTTGCACTTGTAAACATCATAGCAAGATAATATCAGAAGAACTTAAAAAAACAGAACTACTAGCAGGTGAAATGTGTGAGAACAGAGCGGAGGAGGAGCTACACCAACTGTAAAGGGCAGCAGGTGTCATCGCATAACTACACCTTATGATCTATAAGGAACTGTTACATTGGTAGAGTCCTGCCATGGTTGGGATTATTCCAGATGTTGAAAAGACTTCCTCCAAGATACACAATGTTACTTTGTTTAGAGCTCCTCCTGCGAACCTCAAGAGGCACTTTAGGAATTGGAACGTTAAAAAAATGGATCGCTGATAACGAGCCTCAGGAATTGTGGAATTGAGGAGACACAGAGTGGTGAAACGAGAAAGGTTTCAGTGGAAGTTTGAAGCAAATGAGGTTCTCTACGTACACAAGCACATTGTTCTCCGTGAGGATCTCTGCTTTACTCACTGTGTCGCCAAACCACTTGGAGTGGTTGGAGCACGCAAAACTCGCCTGATTGAGATTCATGGTCTGTATTCAAAAAGTGATGGAGGGTTGACATCCACCTCTAATCTTTGGTGAATCAGCCTCTTGTACATACAATGAGATGATGTAATTGCCCTTTCCTCCACATTGCAGAGCACCATTGTTCTCATGCAAGGCTGATGAGAATGGCCATCACCTGATTCAGTGGCCCCTCGAAGTACGTGTACGAGTCGAGTTTTTTTTCTGCTCTTAAAAAAAATAAATCTTTATTTCATAATTTTATGCAAGCTTTCGGTAATTCTCTGCTGAGAGACAGCAGCAGAAATCAGACTAGTCACAGAAAGAAGTAACTTTACATTAGTTCAATGGAAAACATTTGGCACTTACACAAACTAAGTGCTGTATGTTGAGATAGCTTTTTGCTTCTCCCCTGTCGCTATGAGATAAAGAATACAACCGTTTAGGATTTGCATACAAATTGAAACTATTTACGCCCACACACATCGTCTCAACAGAATTACAAGCAGCATAGCGAGCTCACAAAAAGACAGACATTATGAGCAAATCGTGCACAACGATCCCAACTTTATCAGATTATTGGAAAACGCACAGTAAATTGAGTGAATTAATGAGACATGAATAGCATATGCAATGGATTCCACTTAAATGGCTGAAAGTTGGCCTTGAGCTGCAGAGTGGAAATGGCGTTTGCATATAACTCCTCTCTTGTGAGAGCTCCTAATGCTCAGATCACAGACACCACTTTCTTACTGCTAATACATAGATCATTCATTTTACATATTGTATTTGTGCTTCAGAGAATCTTTTCGTACCACTATCTTATAGTTCCATTTGTGATGCTGTCAAACCAACCAGTTCATTGCTATATATATATATATATATATATATACTCCTTCAAGAGCTCACACTCCTCTTAATATATACAAATAGATATAACTGCTCAGCGTGTTTTGTAACAAGTTATTATTAGATGAGCATCAAGACAAGAAAGTCTATGCAGGAACACAATGGTCTCAAAGAAGAGCTCAACACATGGTCTTTTATCATCTGTACATTTTGTTTGCCTGTTTTGCATCAAATCAAATAAAAGTTATGCGGTGTGACGTGATGGGAGTGAGCTGTTTATAGCTAAAGTCGGGAGGTTAGATCAGCCCAGAGTGATGCATCTTTAAGTGGACTAAAGACTTTTTTTTAACGGTAGCAGGGTGGACAACACCTTGTCACTCCTAACCGGTCAGTGTGGTCAGTGGCTCCGTCAGCGGGGTACCCCTCTAGTGTCCGTCAGTGACGTTACATGGAATAAGTCTCTTTTCAAAACGAAAAAGGGACATCAGGTTGGGTTGGAAGCACTTGAAAATAACGATAAATAACTTTTGTCAAGTCATAGATGTTTTACTTTAAATATGGAAGCTTTTGACTGGACACAGCATTTAAATAAAAAAGACCTGTGGCTGTGTACTGATACAAACATTTGGCAGCTGCCCAATAAAAGTCCAAACATATTATGTCACAAGAACGAATGAAAGGAGTGATTGGACATGTGTGTCACTCAGTGCGGTTACATGCAATCGAATTATTGGCTTAGTCGGACTGAAATCGAATTATCCGTTTCATGTAAACACCTTAGTCGGACTTTGTGCGGTCCGACTTGATCCGATTAACACCCTGGATAGCTCGGTCCGATCCAGTTGATAATTCGACTCTCGCGGCATGTAACTCTGAATTCGATTCGGAACTGGACTTTGCGTCTTTGCGCATGCTCGAGATCCCGCCGCCCTCCTCCCTCCCTCCCATGTCGTGACCCGGAAGTCGAAAGAGACGATAAATTAAATTCTCCGTGTACCTTGGCGTGGCGTCTTCTCTCCGTTATCAACTCAGCCAATAGCGCCATTTGCATTCGCTGTACTCCTATTAACACCATGGAAGAATAGTAGAGGGATGTAGCTTCGCCTTGCTCTCTGTTCGCCATCTTTCTCGAAATGTTGTTGTTGGTGGCGGTGAAGAGGTCAAGCGGAAATGGCTGTATCACCACGAGTTGTAATGAAAACAGCGCCACCTATCGTATCGGATATGACATGCTTTCGGCCAATGATTCGAATTACTCACTGCCATGTATATTGGGATAACAGCAGATCTTCCAAAAGATAGTATAGTCCGACTAAAGCAAGATTCGAATTATACCATCATGAAAACGCACTGAGTGTTTGAGAACAAACAATGATGTTAATGAAGCTCTCTTCTGCAGACAATGGTGAGACATATAATTCCCTTGGGCGACTACAAAGGAAGGGAAGGGAACACATCATCTTACCATTCAAAATCATGAGCTCGACAAATACAGGACTCAGCTGAAAGGATTTTGGAGTAGTCCTTTCCCAGCATGCAGTAGTTTCCCGGCCTGCGCTTCATGTAAATCTGTTTTTGCCCCATCACACACGGCTCACCCTGTTGACACAACAAGCACCACAAACACTGTGACTGTTGCTTCTCGTCATGGCAACGGTGCACATTCCTGTATGAAATGTTTACGCGTCCCACCTGGTTGTGAAGGTGCCAGGTCTGATAGTCTTCCTCTGTGCATTTCCTGCTAAAAATTGACTTGTAGTCAATCTTGATGAGCTGCCATTCAGAACGATGACTGAAGTGTCCAAAGAAGCTGCAAGAGGCAAAGGCTACAATTACTTTCAATCAAAAGCGACGATATTATGACAATCTGTACATTGAAGCAGCTATTCTCAAACACCGGGCCACAATAAAAAACATCACGAGTGATAACCTTCCCTCGGATGCAGTGACACAAATGGATGTTTGGTGTGGATCCCCAGGTTGGAAATTCTGTCACCAAATGTTTAAAGGGACAACAACTGAGAGAAAAAAAGAAAAATTTTCACAAATTGATGTATAAAAAAAATATCTAAATATTATATTATCAAATCAAGTTGTAGTAAATGGCTTGATCCTTTAAAGACCCTCACAACGTGTCATGTGAGTGTTTTAGTATGACGGATCATACAGGAAATCACAAACTGTTTGACAAAGCAGTTCACACTACATATATATATCTATATATATATATATATGTATATACATATATATATATATATGTGTGTGTGTGTGTGAGTGTATATGAGACAGAGACATTCAATAGTAATATATATTTATATATTAATTAATTAATAATTTTTTTGTGTGAGTATGGGCTTACACACCGGACTTATGTCACATATTTCAATGCATCAATTATTATGGGGTAATCTTTTAATCTAAATGTGATGACAGTTGGGGGGGTTTGGTCGCTGTCAATCAAAACTGTTTAAACCACGCAATTCTGCTAACTGAGTTTTGGAATTTGAATTTTTCAACAAATAAAAACACAAGATGGATTTTCATTTAAGTATGTCTAATTAGCTATTATAACTATTGGCCATTAAATCAGGACTATTTCATTTTATAGAGAAACATTTAATATTTGAAACCCCGTTTTTGGGCGCTTTGTGGTTGTCTCATTAAACTAGTGGTCTCCTTATGAACAAACCCATTTGTCAAATGATCTCTTATCCACAAAGGCCCACATGACCCACTACCTGCCTCTCAGAATGTGGCTTAATAAAAACTAAATTCCACAGAGCGTTGGCTTGATGCCTTCCTTAAAGGTCCTCCATCCATCAAGCCTTTTTGCTGAGAACCCTGAGCACTGAACAGAATAGAAAAAAAATTCAATTCACCTTTCACTCAGCGCACAATACCCCTGACAAGGACAAAAAAATCAACACCTTTTAACATGTCATTCATCCTTCTTTTGGATTTTCTTCTGGACTTACGTCATGATTTGGTTCTCAGCCCCAGTCTCCACCAAGACCCCATCCACAAACAGAGGCACCAGGGAGAAGCTGTGCTGGGTCCACTGCCTCCCCTCGTCAAAGCTGACCCTGTGTATGTGAGTCAGAACAAATTCCCATCACAAGCGCAGCAACAACAGTGGCCCGGAAACAGACGCTCTCTATTAGAGCCTGGTCATGGGGGGAATCAGAATGACTGGCTTGTCTCAACAGACGAGTCTCGGAGTTTCTGTGCAATTAGCCACTGTAGCTTTGGGTAAATATCAAACGGCTGAGCATTAAACGCTGTTTAAAAGGCAGACTGTCTGGATATAGAGGTGAAGAGGCAAAAAGGAAAAAGGGAAACATCACCGGTCCTGGTCTGCACAGGGGTAAAACAAAAAAGACCAGAATAGAACTGTTTCATGTTGAACTACAAAACTGCAGAGGGAGAAGGAGACAGCAAGAGAAATAAAAAAAAGTGGGCAGCTTTCATCATTGGGACCAGGCTCTATTGATTCTGACAGCTTATCAACATCAGTGCTGAAGGGAGAACAACTAGGAGTACCTGAGTGTGATACGGGTTGAAACACTGCTGAGGCATGGAAGAATGACCTCACACACACACACAAACACACACACACACAAACACACCTACACACACACACACACACACACACACACACACCCCTTGATTTCTGATTTGGCTAAAAGCATTGACAACTGAAATAGCGCTGACATGCACCTATTATGAGACTCGGCCGGGGGAAGTGTTGACCTGAACACTGGCTGAGAAAGCTATCTGGTTCCATTGCTGCTGTACATTGGCTTTGGAGCTATCTTTTTGTCCACTTCTCTTACCAACACACTTAAATTAGTTTGGAGGAAGGAAAAGAAAAAAACAGCAGGCTCTACTTTACCAGCTGTAAAACTAATTTCAGAATTGTTGCCAAAGCGACTGAAGAACAGATCTGGTCTCACTTGGATTTGTCGGCACTGAGGCAAAGCGGAGGCACCAGATTTGGCAAGAGGAAGGCAATGTGTTAATGAAAACACTAAAGGGGGGGGGGGGGGCTAAGACTGCTGGCTGTTAATGATAAGTGGTTTGGAAAAAAAAAATCTTTCAAATTAGACCGTCTCTGATTTTTTTTCTTTTCCCACAGAGGCACAGTCGAAGTGCATCGCTAACTGGATCAAATGTCACATACAATATAAACCAAGAGCGGGGATTGAGCCTAAAAATAGCTGCAGGAAATTGGCAAAGCCATTTAAGAGAGGAAGAGTGTCCCAAAAAAGTTTTGGAAATAGACATACCACAAGTGTCTGGTTGGCACCGACGGCTGTTTGACAGCAACGATGGCCCCTCCTTTGTCCAGGAACCACACATTGTGCTCCTCTTCAAAAATCTAAACAGAGATATGGAGAAGTTTTTCATGATAGCAATGATGCAAAAGGCAAAATATTGCTTTGGAAATGTGCATGAATCCATGGCAATTACCACTCCCTAAATAATATCTGAGCAACCATAGAGATTTCCCAACATGCTGAAGACTATGTGTGTGTGTGTGTGTGTGGGGGGGGGGGGGGAGCGTTATATATTAGGTTTAGGGGGTTAGAGTAATGCTACGTTTTCAACAAACCGCGTGATTTTACTCGCCCAACTATGTGTAGTTTATTTGCGACGTAGAAGGGGCATGGCTTATCTTTGTGGCTTTACTCTGTGGATACAGTTATCATTTGCACCATGGACGAAATAGCCACTATCTCCGCTTCATACTTGTTGCGGACATCCCATATATGTCGGAACATCTAACGCCCTCATGCCTGGGTTCATAACATCGCCCTTTAGGCTCACCCAGCTCGGTGAATTTCACCGACTATGTCGTGATAACTGCCGCTTCCAGCACTGCTCGTGTAGCAGCAGCCAAACAAATTCGACAATTGGATGTGGGGAAGATGTTGAATGTTTTCCAAACCCAATATTAAACCACAGCTCCAGAGCCTTCTCTTCTTTCTGTTGATAACACATCTGGTGCTCTTACGGTGATACACTTTGACTTGACGTGTTATCGGAGGACAAGCAAGTGATGCTTATACCACCGTGTCAGAATGCACAACACCAGGATCCAGTAAAGCTGCTCAATGGAATTCACCCTTCATTTAATGTATTTACAACTGTGAGAAATCCAAAATGTCACAAGAAAGGGCTTTGTGTGAGCTTCACACATGTACATGTGGAACACTTCACAAATGACTCAACACATGTATATATGTCTTACTGTTGTTTTCATATTCTTTATTGGAATTCCTTTATATTCATGTTGTGCAATACTTGCTTTTATATTGTTAAATCATTTCATGTCATGCACTGAATCACCAAAGCACATTTGCTTGTATGGGAAAACCTATTTGGCTATAAACCATAATCCTATGTGAATTGTGATTCTGACTGATCTCGGTAGAAAGCTCACCTGTCTCCAGCTATTGCCGGCATCAGATGATATGAACATGCCCACGTTGTTGTAAGACAGCTCCGCTCCAATGTTCCCTGCAGAGGGAAATGCCAACAGAACACATGAAGGAACAAAACTGCAGATCCCAGAGGTAAAGGGCCGTGTGTTTGAAATGTGTGCTTCTGCGAATAATCCACTCCTCTGGCTCCATTCCCAGTTTGGACTTGTCGCCTTCTATCCGCGTGGCGAACACAGAGAAGACCTGAGGTTAATTCCCACGGATGCCTGTATGAATAGAGGCAACATAATGCGAGATGCGGAGGAGGGCGGATGCCTCCTCGATCTGGCGGTTTGCAGCGTTGCGACACGCGGCCTCGGAAGCTTCTTTCTCGGTTGATCTGCTCCATGATCTTGGCCACGGCTCAGTAGATGGGGGGGTGTTTGATCTTGATGGTGTTTGTCATGTTGGTGAGATGATCTCTGCACCAGCTGACGTCTTCAAAAGGCCGCAGTGGAAAAAGTGGATCACGGTGCCAAAGCGAAGGCCCGGCCAGCAACACATCAGATGCACAAAGACACACACTCTGTGCAAGCGTGCATGTGCGTGTGTGAGTGTGTGTGTGTGCTCAGCATTCTCACGATCCAAAGATAAACACACACTTGCATATGAAAGTGCACACTCTCTCAAAATAAACACATACACACACACATACATACATACAGCAAAAGGTATACTTTTTTCCTTCTGCCAGGGTGCCAACGCGTCATCTCACGCCATCTCTCTTCTTTGCTTCATCTCTTTCAAACGTTCCTCCACTTTGCAGGGCTCACAGACACTGCACGACACACACACTGGCCCTTTCTTATTATGGGCTGGGTGATGTGACATCAAAGCAGATGGACATGTGATCTCAACCATCTTTTCCCATGGAAGAAGTGGAGATACTCCGGTGCACTGTGCCCAGTGTAGCTCAAAGAGTCCCTGAGACAGAAGCTGAAGTGTGTGTGTGTGTGTGTATGTGTGTGTGTGTATGTGTTGGGGTGGGGGGGCGTTGGAAGCCGGCTGGAGGTTCATAGTACAACTCATGAGCTAAAATAGACATTTGTAAATCCAAAGAAGGAAGGCGGTATTGCCAGGAGAAAATAAATCCTTACCACAAAGCAGTTGCGATAGTAGAAACAAGTCGCGTGAAGTGGTTTGTTGCGAGTCTTTTCTCTTACCTGTGGCCACTATGATCCCTGGTGCAGAGTTCTTGGTGGAGATTGTTCCTGACAAGTAAGGGTTCTCGGACATCTGCAGTTGGAGATGAAGTGAACAGAAGGGCTGCAGAAGAAGAACGTGAAGGGGGACATGTCATGAAAGTACCCACTGCCTGTGCACATCCGTTAGTGTATCTGGAATGTGAGAACAATAGTAATATGTTTTTTAAGCATCAGAAATCGCAAAACAGAAGTATGTATCTAAAAATGCAAATATGTCCCATTCCAGTGAAATAGACATTAAATAGATTGACAATTTTGAGAAGAGAGGCATATTCATATTAAAACGGTCATTTGCACATCAATCTGTCTACATGGTGATATACTTTGTCGAATTACATTTACAGAAAATATTGTATAAATAAAAAAAATGTTCGCTGTGAAATCGTGAATTTCACAACCATTTATAAATAATAAGGTTGAAACAAAATTGTAGTGCAAAACAAACAAACATCCCAACACAAGCATGATTCATTCATTAGTCTCCCAAACAGAACCCACTGTGTCTTCATACATTTGTGCTCGCATTTAATCTGTCATTAATACAAAGAGGGATGGAATTTTCATTGAATGAAGGCAATTCCCCGGGGACGCACACAACAGGACACAATAAAAAATGTTCACAGAACAGAAAAAAACGAGTGTGTCTCCTTTCATCTTTGCAGCAGACAGCGTGTCACACTGGAGTACGGACATCAAGGGCAGCGGGACTAAACAGGGCAATCAAAAGGAATCTACGGCGGTAATTAAAATGTCACATGGATGCATAATCACAGGAAACCTGAGAGCCACGCCGCACGGCCGCAAAATCACCTCCGAACCAGCACGCAGCCCCCCTAATGTCTCCTACATGAGTCCTCCCAACAGTTGGCTTCAGCCGGAGGGAGGCCCTCTAATGAGCAGCGACACACTGTCATCACAATGCAGTGGAGTAGATCTGCCAACCTTCATCATTTACTAAACACACCATCCTATCTTAAACACTAATGCAAGCTGAGCAGGAAACGGAAACACTAACCTGTCACTGGATTATGTTCTATTAGTTCATAACATCTGATTGGAAATCAGCTTGTTTCTTCTTTGCAGCTTTTTACGACAGGAAGGGACTGGCGAGGTAAAGTGCATGGCCAGTTCAGGCCCACTTTCTAATACATCTAACTGCATAGATGGTCTGTAAGTTTTACTAAAGGCTTCATCAGTGGATAATACACCAGTTGTTAATGCTTTATAAAGCAGTTACAAGCCATTTATTAACAATAACTATTAATATTAATGTGGCGGGGCCTTCGGGGGGAAATGAGAGGGAACCAACAGCGCCACCTGGGGAATTGCACCCTAGAATTCTTAAGGCACAAAACTTTATTACTGATATAATAATTAGTTAAGGGAGGAGCCAACCTGATGGCTGCATTCACAACCCTGCACTCTGTGCTTCTTTCTCTGGGGAGCACTCACCACCACACATAGTTTGGTATTGATAGTGTTAATCAAGGCATTTCTATCCAGATGCCCTGCATCTTATTTCAGAGAAGAATGAACTCAAGAGTTAACAGCTTGAACTTCAAACTGGTAAAATATGCCTTTGGTTAATACTACTATGAAAACACATTTACATACAATAGTTCCCACTCCATGCATTGAGTGTTACAACAATCTGTTGTGCAGAGAGAATTTGTGACACTGCTGGTGGCACTAAGACACCACATCCTGCATGTTTAAGCCATACTTATGTTTTATTACGAAGGCATTGTCTGTTCTGTAAAACAACATTGACCTGTCACTTGATTAATCAGTCATTTTGAAGTTTATATAAAAAAAACTTGTCTGCACAAGATGGTGATTACAGTTATAAAGCATTCCGAAAATATATATATATATATATTAGGGCTGTGAAACGATTACAAATTTTAATCAAATTAATCACAGGTTTCTGTGGATTAATCATGATTAATCACATATTACCGATATTCTCGGTATATTTTTGTGAGAATATAAAGATTCATGATAAAAGACGGAAATATACATTTATACACAGGGGTGCACATAACTTGCTCACCAGTGCGCGCGCCGACATCGGAGCTCTGCCGCGCGCGAGCCGAGAAGAGTTGTTGACGGGGGGTGGGGGGAGGGGGGGGGGGTGCAAGTAACTTTTTTTCGTCCCGATGTGCGCGCACATGCCGGCATCGGAGCTCTGCGGCGCGAGACGGAGATCGGAGTAGAAGCTCATTCTGCTCATGCGTTAAATGCGTGAAAAAAAATTAACTAATTAATCCTGTAATTTAATCATAACGTGTTAACGCGTTATTTTTCACAGCACTAATATATATATATATATAGCCATGATCTTTCAATGCTAAAAGCAGATTGTAACGCTTAATTAGTATGTGTTTGTATGCATGATAGTCATTGGCGCCATAGAACGTGTTGCCAAACATTTTACTGGAACACAAACATGGAAATGATGGAGACAACAAGTCTAAAAATATTCTCCCCAAAATCCAAATGCTCAAGTGCTGAAACTCAAATGTGTGTGTCGTCAAGTGTAAAGAGTGGAACCGCTCCACGGACAATGACCGGGGAGAGATGTTCTAGATGCCACTGGCAGCACAGGGGAATGTTCTGAGTGTATCGGGAACCTTTTCTGTTCCACTGCAGAAGGCACTAGAACAGAATAAAGCTCATTTCGGTAGAAAAAAGGAGAATAACAACTGTTTGGCATTCATACTTAAAACTCACTGCCCTCTCGCTGGCTTTGAGAGTACCTCCTGTTCACTAATATTGACTGAACTTTCCTAAGCCATGGAAATAACATATTGAAATTTCCCAATACGGTGAATTTGCCCTTAAAAAGCGATCTCTCAACCACTATCAACCAATAGAAAAAATTTATTAGTTAAACCAGTTATGAATATAGGCCTCTTACAATGTGATACAATACATTTTAAACGATCTTTAAAGATAAGCAGCAACGGCCTTTTAGCGAGACACTGGTATCTTACCAGTATGCAGTGGATGTCGTTTCCATCCAGGTCGGTGGTAGGAGCCTGCAGGAGCCTCCACTCCCGGCCTTTATTGTAGGTCATGTAGGTCTTGACCTGGTTGTCCTGCCTCTTGTTAGCGATCAACATGCCTTTGATTCCCGCCACCTGCCGGACACAGACGCACACAACAGGTTGAGCCTGCATCTTTACCCTCTTCCACAGCACAGTGAACCTCTCCCATGACAGCCCAGTCCTCAGAGGTGAAGCGTGCCCGGTGCTCACAGCGGAAAGGGCATGTTGTGTATTGAGGTGGCAATCTTCGCCACACGAGCTCAGCCAAATGCAAATGGTGTGCTTATCCTCTCTGGCGGCAATTTTTCTGAGGGAAAACATCGGCAGAGCCGGAGGCATTATTTTATTATGTGCTATCTGCAACTATATCCTTACACATCTCAGCAATCCTGACTGGACGAAATCATTCTTGTGACAAGTGACACCTTGTCTTTTCTATCAATGAGTTGAACCGGCCCAAACACACATTCATGCATGCACCCCCCTACACGCGCACACACACACATATACACAAACACACACACACCTCCACATACTTCTACACCTCCACGCTCACACACACCTACACACGCACACAAACACATGCACATACACACAAACACGTGCCCCCCCCCCCCCCCCCCCCCTCACACACACACAAACAACTCTCTTCCAAACTCCTCCCTGCTAGTTGTCTCTCAGGTTTGATACATATCCCTTAACTAAACCAAAGCGTGCTCCATGCAATGGCGAGGACAGAGTCACTCCAAACGGTTGCCATAGTGATGCGCTGCATTCCCTCCCTGAAGGATGCGCGTCTGTTTAAGTGACTCTAATAGGCAGCCCATTTGACATCGTCATAGAAACATGGCACTCTGGATGGATGCGGCTAACGAGGGTCCTCACATCGTCCTCCAACCCAACCTATCAATTATTTACTGCACCCGATCACAATGGCACGCACACACATCTGCACACAAGCAAGGAGAGCACCGTGCCCCGGCCAACACACATTCCTCTCCATCCATTACTGCCGCCGCCCACACTCTACCTTCTTGACAACAAAGTGAAGGACGCGGGCATAGATCTCTATTTTACAGCGGGGATTACGCTCGGCGATGCAGCACTAAAGGAATACTTCCACTTTTTTATCTTGTGGTTTGGGCCGTCTTGGTGCAGTGCCAAGGTGCCATTTGCTGAATACTTTGCAAGTAGCGATGAAAAGAAGGAAGGACATTATGCCCACAGCATGTGATCAGAGACAGATAGTTTAATTAATCTCTGCTACCATGAGAAAAGCACGAGTCAGATCTCTGACCAGGCAGTCTTTTATATTATATTTCTAATGTTCTAATTTTCCACACAGTCTGTTTTAATGCAGAGGACAACACCTCCGAAACTGTGTTTGAAACGACTCCCAGCATGCATCTCTATCTGCTGCAACTGTTAAACGCACTGGACTCTGCTGACTCAATCATATCATTGGCAGGAAGTTCTGAAATAACAAAGTGGGGTGACTTGATTGGGCATCATTTACGGCACATGACACTTATATAGATATCTCATATATATATATATATGTATGTATATATAATGTGTATATATAATGTTATAATATAATATATAAATATATTATATATAAAATACAGGCAACAATGTTGCCTGTATTTGCATCATCTGAAATTACCAATCAATAATGAACTCATTAATTTAATTTAATTCAATATGAATTGAATTAACTGTACCAGTGAACCGTAAACAAATTCCTGTTATTGTCATTTCAATGATTCTCCTGTCAGTTAGTTTCAACAGCCTGTGTTTGCATTGCTTGTTTTCTGAAGGAAAAATGTGCTGAAACTCTTTAAAATACATTAGTCTGTTAGCTCTTTTTGTACTCCTAAACATCCGCTTGAGTGCCTGGAATTAACTTTTTTTTTGCCATCCTTTGAAAAGGATTTATTTCCCCCCTTATTGGCGGACCAATGGCTGTCAGGTACTCAAGAAGCTTTTTTTTCTTTTTTATCAATACTGATCTCAAGTTCCTGGAGGCCGAGCTGACATCTTCCATTTGCTTTGTCAACCCCACAGTCGAAAACCCCAAGTTTTAAAGATATAAAAAACGTTAATAGTTCTGGCTTTTAATGAGAAAAAGCCAGAACCAGAGCATATTTGTGATTAATGACCCACCTCAATATAGAATGTATTATCTGTTTCAGCTTCATTGTTCTTACAGCTGCATCACAGCGAAGACATAACAAAGACCATACAAAGTTGTTGTTGTCGTCGTGGCTCACATTGACAACGCATTTTCCCATCGCACACACAAAGCAACATTAGCATTGGAGTTGTGTTTGCACGGGACAAATAATTTCCATATTAACTGCCCTTTTAGTTTTGTTGCCATCTCAATCAATTCCTGAAGGAAACCTCCAGATATCCTGGTTGTTTACCAGCCAGCTGTTCAGTGATGAGCCGCAGCGTTAAACTAAATCAATGAGCTCAATGATGCCAAATAAGGATGAACAGGTCGGTAAAGCTGGAGGGAACCGACGACAGTGATTGATCTCTGCCCATTGGTCAATACAAGGGACCACATGCATAGTACACATGTTAATGTGATCCAGTGATGAAACTAAACAATTGATTGATTCAGCTTCAAATATGTATCCTGCCGAGCGCCACTATATTATTCACTTGAAAGGGATTTCAAAGTGCTCCATCCATCGGCGTGTTGCTGCTGTGATTGTAAGCAGTTTTTTCTTTTGAGAGTTGCTGATTTCCATGGACCTGAAAAGATCACACAAGAGGAAAAAAGGCACGTGTCCATTTCAAAAATGTTGAATAGATTAAAAACATGGCTGCCAATTTGAAAACTATTCAGTGAGGTGGAAAATCATTTTTGAAATGGTAGTTATTTAGCGTGAAGCAATTTAGCATTCTATAATATATTACATGGCTCATATTTTTAATCACAGCGTTTAAGAGTTCTGGCAGAAAAATAAAATAAAAACACAAACATAAAGTTCTCATATCATCATAAGTATCAGCATCCAGATAATTTCGAAACGACTACAATGTAGTCAATCAATCATTCATAGCTGTTTATAGCCACTCATAACATTCATGATGTCTGATGCAGTGCAACAGGGCCAATCAGAGCAATTGCTGCAGAGAGAGCCACCTGCTAAAGCACCTCTCAGATTAAGGGGAAGTTTAGTGGGTGATGTTGAGCCCTGATGTGTTCAGATAATCCGTTTGCACAACAAAGGCTCATGATCACGGAAAGTGCCCTCAACCAATCTGACTGACAATTAAGTAATTCCTCTAATTTGGGAGATGATTGTGCAATTGTCTCCGTGGAAATAGCATCATTTGTTTCAGAGAAGAGGATGCAGCGGAAGGAGAGGCCCTCTGGGAGGAGATATGGCTTCTAAGGAAAGAACAAAACAACTTCCACATACTTCGCTGTCTCCCCTCTGGTGTGACTGGAGCTGTGTCTTCTCTCTGGAACATTAGGTCTGTGAGCTGCAGTTTGTCAGGGTCTAACAGCAATAAATGAGATGAGTTCCACAGCCTATATATTACCCGCTGTAATGGATCGGATTCATCAGAGACAGCAGTGTGTCATCCATCTTTTGTTTAGGTTCTGATCACGAGTGGAGCTGTGACCGTGTGACAAATGTAATTAAAGCGCAGCATCATTTCCTGCTGCACGGTGAAATGCCTTTACTGCCGCATGGTTGGGGAGCTGCACACAGATACTGCGCATGGAGAGGTAATGGCATTGTTAATTACCACACTGCCGCCGGCCAGTATCTCACTTCCTTCACTCTCTCAGTCCCACCTGTCAGGGTAGGAGTGATAAATTGGCTGCACCAGGGAGTGGAGGAGGGAAACTACCCTGCTGGGCATGCCAATGCAAACACATACGTTGGCTATCCAGTTAGCTAACAAGGTCATTAAAACTCCAGAGGTGCATGGCACTGAGCCCCACCAGGGAGACGAAAGAGAACGCACACCTGCAGGTAAAACAGGATTATGTTACAAAAACTCTACACAAGGCAAAGTCATTACCCCGTGACATCAAGCTGCACTGATCAATCTGTTTATGTTAAGAGCTGTTACACTACCTCGACAGACAACGTCAGTGGACCCAGTGGAGCGTTAAACAACCCAAGTTGAAAAAAACTAAAACATAACTTAATAATAATTACAGTTGTCGGCAATGACGATCTTCATCCAGTTGAGCGAGGCAGCCGCTATGCGCCGCTCGCACAGGAAGTGTGGTGTTAAAGGTCTCCGACTTCCTCCAACGATGGTCCTGAAATATTGTCGCTGTATGGCAGAAAGCTTGTTTCTCCATATTCATTACATTTTGGTTCATACATTAATGCTAATGGCTGCCCGATGTCCTTCTGTGGGTTTTTCAAATATTTCACAAATAAAAACTATTAAAAAGAGCATGTGACTAATATCTCTATACTCAGCTGATCCTCAAACCGATGGCAACGCCTCATATCTCTACCCTGCTGCCTTTTTGACTGAGGTGCCGCTCACAACAGAGCTGAAGATCAATCATAATGATGCAATTTCCTTTGACTTTGTATCAGGCCACGGTTTATAACGACCAAGCAATATGTCTACACCATCTTATGGGTGTGTTTGTGTGTGTGTGTGTAGGTGTGTGTGTGTGTGTGTGTGTGTGTGTGTATATGGGGTTCTGCTGCTAGGGCTGTGTATTGGCAAGAAGCTGGCGGTACGTATGTAAGCAAGGCGACATAACGATACAAAATAACGTATCTTATTAATAACTATCTTTGGGAAAACTGGATGTGGGTGGTCTGCAGTCTGGCCAGGGATTCTGGAAGTTTCCCTCCACTATTTGTGTGTGGCAACATGCATGTCCCTGTACTTAATGGGTGATCTTAAGAAGCAGTGATAAATCAAGAACCCCTATAACTTCCCATAGATTCAATCAATAAAATCCTCCATGGGGGACCAGTTTCATCAGGTTCCTACCTCGTACAGATCCAGCATCTGGTTCCCTCCGAGGCCCCTCGTGGTCTTGACATTTTCCATGGCCAAAGTGAAGTAGATCCCTCTCGTGTCAGACAAGTAGAGGTTGTAGGTATCGTTCTGGTTCCACTCCTGCACCGCAGCAAACACCTGCTTCTCATCGGTGCTGACAATGTGTAAATCCTATCAGGGAGCAGAGAGAGATTAAGAGGAGTTATGAGTGGAAGTGGAGAGATGATGGTTTAGAACATGTTGACCCCTGTGGGACTGGTCATGGGATCAATGCTAGTAATGAATTGGGGCTCACTCTCAGTGTGGAAAGTATGACTTTAAAAGCACATGTTCGCCAGCTTTTGAGGGGAATCAAACTGAAACAGAAGTGTGGTGACATGCCTGTAGCTTAACACATTTTTAACCAATCGATGTCAATTTTACCGCTGTGACAGCTTCAAATTCAAAAGATCTCAGCAATAGGAATAGGAAGACTTCATTATTTCTTTGATTAATTAACACTAAAATAAAATAATAAATGCTGCAACTTACCTTAGGCAGGGAATATTTGGGTAGTTTGATTTGTATAAAGGAGTCTCTCGTGTAGGACACATAATAGGTCGCTCGTCCTGATGTAGGAACCTACAACACATCAAGTACAATTGATTTCAGACACTTATTATTCCATAAAAGGGTTTTGTCTATTATCTAGCGCTTTGGTTGTATATGAACCTTGTTTTCGCAACACTATGCTTGTATTTCCAACAAGTTCTCGCTCCCAACTTCTCAGTCTCTTCTTGTTTGGTCAGTGGCCTTCACACTATGACACTCAGTTCCCGGCTGCTTCTCAGTTTTTGAACATGTCAGTGAATGCGCGTCACTTTCCACTTACATGTCACGGCCTAGTTTTATTTACTTTTTAGGTTTACTAAAGCAACCAAACTACTTGATTAAGTTTAGGTCACAAAAGTACTTAATTAGGTATATAAAACAATTGTGGTTCATATGAAAGTGAGTATGTTTTTTCTACGTCAAATACGTACGCTTGTTGTGGGGCGACCGTGGCTCAGTGGTCGTCTGTCTATCAGAGGATCGTGTAGTGTTAAAATGCTTTGAGTGGTAAGAAAAGTGCATCTACATTACCATTTGTTAGGTAACCTGCTAAATGGTGTGTCGATATCAGATGACCATGTGGCTGTATAAGATGAGTCTGGGGTAAGCCTTCGTTTTAGCACTGTGGTGATGAAGCTCTGAGGCTTAACAAAAGCAGGGGAAACCTTGTATCAAGGCCTCATGTGTAACCTCGTGACTGACAGAATATCATATTTTCTCCAATCAATTAAAGTGGAGGGTGAAAGCACACATCAATCTCTCTCCCCCACTGTGCTGCTGTTTTTCAAGGCGATGCTGGATACACAGGGTTTATCCTTATTTGGGGGGGATTTGGCCATTCTAAGTGTTGCATTGGACGATGCCCTCTCTAGAAGTCAATGTGCTCAGTGGTTTCAAAGTAGACTTTGGTAAATATGTTGTAGGACAATCAATAGTCTCATTATTCTTTGTCAAGAGAAAGCTTTAAGTTGCCTTACCAAGCCGCATCCACTGGCTAAAAATACAAGAAGTCGTCCATAATGGTCTAGACACTTTGCAAACACACCAAGCTTCTGGTGTTTAGCTTATGCAGCAAGGAAACACAGGGCCGCTGGGTGTCATCAGCCTCGAGGACACCGAAGCCGAGCACTTAATACACATAAACACACACATAGAGAGCCAAGTGAAACCGCAGGCCCATAACACACAGTTCCCTGCTATCAATAACATGGAATTCATTATAGGGAAACCTTCAAATTGAACGTGTGGCTCTGCTGAAGAGAAGCCATATCAGTATCAATGTTGAATGACAGGGCTGCTTCTTTTACTGATCTTGTAAGTTCTCTGAATGCCTCTGAAGAGAGAAAACAAGCTCGGAGAGGAAATATAGCCAACTAGCAGTGAGCGGTGCAGAACAGTCTCACATGCAATCCAGTGGAGGAGCAGGAGATCGATTGCAGGGTAACCAGAGGCGGTTTGAACTTTAAGAGGAATTGGTATGATTGATTCCCCCCCCCCCCCCCATCCCTTTCAGAATCTTTCGTCTGTGACGCATACGTGTTCAAATGTGGGTGTGCTGGAATTGAGGGGGAGGATTAGGTCGAGTGGCCGTGAGTTTACCTGAAAGACGTCGGAGAGGTCAAATAGGACTGAAAGATCTTCGGAGAACAACTCTATCTCACTGATCTTGTAAGAGCTGCAAAGGGCTTTCCTGTTGATAGCTCAGGTAGGTAGGCTTCTGAAAAAGCCCTGTTCTCTACAGAATGGAACATGTACTGGGATGAAAGAGCTGGAAGAGCACAAGTACAACTACTAGTACCATCTAACTGCTGCTAGGGTTGTGTATTGGCAAGAAGCTGGCAGACCGTACATAAGCAATGATATAATGATGCGAACTAACTCGATCCTTTTTCGGAAAACTGACACCTCCGTATGCATAAACTATGGAACAGTAAACTTAATTTAATCACAGTCATACAGAACATACATCCAACATCAATGCATTAGTTGTATGCTGTGTTTTTTAGAATCAGTACATTGACATGATATAATACATATATAAAGAAAATAATCATTATTTTCTTAACCTTATAATATGAGTAGATGAAATCAAGCATACTGATAAGTTGGGAGTCACGAGGTGTACTTTATTCAGCAATAATGTCCGAGTGCGCACTCAAGATAACAATAACGGTAGATTTGCCCGACCATTAGTTGTCAGTTCAAGCTCGACAGTTATCAAACATGTTTCTGTGAACTTTGATATTTCGGGGGGGATGGCTTTAGATGAGTGGTTAACCAAAGAGAATACTTCAGGTGGACGTCATGCTACCAGAGAGAAGAAAGAAAGTGAGACCTATGAAATGTTGCGCAACGAAAAAACACTGTCAGTCCAACAAAGTTGGCCATTAACTGCTTCACTAACTGGTGAAGAGAAACAAGTAACTAGACCTGAAGACCAGAACCAGAGACGCTATGAATGAAATACTGTGGGGTGATTTATATGGCACTGTGTGCAATGTAAAGGGAGACCACTAGGGGATCAGCAGCGAGCTCTGAACGTTGAGTCGGTGCTGGTGTTTGATTGATGAAGTGCGTTCACGTCCGCAAACAATGTTTTTGTTGGTGTAAAGATCCGTAGACGTCGGGGACACGACAAAACAAAGTCGGTAAAGTTGGAAAGATATTCACAGATTTGGACTTCCCGGCTGTTTGTCTGTTGCAATAGCAACTGTTGCATAGCAACTGACAAATAGACGGGGACTATTTTCTATCGGCTACTGAAATGCGATACACAATGTTTGGTGGCGACAAATATCTTGTACTGAAAAGCAGCTTACTATTTACTTACTATTTATAATGTTGAATGTCTTGAAGAGGAAATTAATGACAAAACAGTACTGCCTCTCGTACCTTATTGCTTAATTAACTGCTACTACTGAATATAATAACACATAGCAGAATGTATTCATTTAATGTCCTAAATATATTAGTAATATATATATATATATATATTCTGTAAAATACATACTGTACAATAAAGTTTACACGGTTTGCACAGGCTGATGGACTGTGAATGTGAACGGATATGCAAAGAATGGATATTCAATTTTAGGTATTTTTGTGGCAGGAAATGGGTATTTTAACTCTCTCGAGCAAGAAAGTGCTCTATAAGTTAAGGAACTGATTTTTTAATAAAGTGAAGTTGGTCAAAATACTGTGTGAGGTGGTGTGTTGGTCGAAGAGCAGCCTTTTGAAGGAGATACAGGTCAGCAGAAAACATAACCTGACTTTTATAACATAACCTTTATTCCTGAACACAGGTGCTGAAAAAAACAGATACAAAGCACAACAACAATTGTTGGAAGTAAATTTGAATCAAATTGAAATTGTTGTGGACCATGTTATTATGCTGACTTCTCCTATTGACTTTTAAATGCATGAAACCTCATTTGCACAATGTCAAAGTAAATAATATTCACGTTTCTGTGTTACATGGAATTCAGGACATTACCATTTCAGGTTTTTCTCTCAAACAAATCATGATTAATATGACACACTGGGCAGTGGCTAGGATGAATATTAAAACTAGACTGGCTTTTACAGCAAAACAAAAAACAAATGTCGAGTTTAATGTAAAATTTGTTTGACATATTTCCTTTGAGCCAAGGTTCTCCATGAGTATGAGTATTAATATGGAATCTTTGACTTAAGAGTGTGAGACTTTTCCCTCATGCACACAGTGTGCTCAGCTGAGCAGCATCATAAGTGAGCATTACCGCATCTGTGGAGTACCTGTTGACATTGTTTGCAGCCAGTTTTGAGTTCTCCACCGCTGTGCAGAAAAATGAGTGTTTGTTTGTTCCCTTCGGCCCATGGGAAGGCTGCCTCAAATAAGTCGAACATAGGTCGTTAAACGCACATCTTAAAAGTGTATTTTCACGAGTGAAAATATGATGTGACTGGGTTGTGTCTGCTGCTGTTTCTGCCCTAGCGAGCCTCATTTTTCTGTGTTGAGCGTAAACTGTGAAGCTGAAAAATGCTCAGTGGGAGCAAAAGCAAACTGTCGGAGAGAAAAATTCAGAGGAAAAGTGGGTGGCCCTGAAATGAGCCATAGTGTCTTTGAGCTCAGTTGGAATGAGCCAGCATTTCCAAATTCCTGCCATTGCTGCTGAAGCTGTTTTGTGTTGACGGCTGGGTTCAACCAGGTAAGCGCCACCAGTCACCAGAGGAGGATATCTCAGAGGATTAGGTATTGGAGCCAAAACAGATTGAGCATCGTGCCAAAAGTGGTCAAAAGTGTCAAAGATATGATAATGGACCATCCAGCAACTGCCATCTGATCTTGGGGGAAGCTGCAATATGTCGAGCCAGATGTCATGTTGCATCTTTATTTGCCATGCCATAAGTCTGGACACTGTCCCGTGGTAAGGTCTAGGACAGCAATCATAGCTTACCCAATGTCTGTGGCTGGTTCCTGGAAGAGAGCCATCTGAGTGGTACACTGGTGCGAGCAGTCAGTGAGGTGAGCATGAACCTGATCCCTAGGTGAAGTTGGTGAAGTTTTCCTGGGTTAGAAAAAGCCAGAGGATGATTGGCCTTGCGAGCAGTTCCATGTTGTCTGCCAGAAGCGCCCTAGCAGCAGGCAAAAGTCTGATTTTGTATCCCTTTTCATCAGCATCCAGCACTCCCAACCGGGAGGAGGGAAAGCGGTCTTTATCCAAGATATCCGGGAAGTTGTGATGGGAGATGTCCAACTCATTCGTCAGCAAAGAATCTTGACAAACTGCCCGGCTGCCATCCCATCACCGTCAATTCGAAGGGCAGTGAAGTCCTACGCTTGGCGCTGCAGCTCCTACGTAGGCAAGTGAGCACAGAACTGACGGCGTTTGGGGGAGCTGCCCCGGTGTGTACAAAGCTTTCTCAGCTTGGATGAAGGTCGGACAGGAGGAAGTAGTTGATCAGTCCGCCGGTACTCCAGCAGACACCACTATGCACTCAAAGAAATTACTCATTGGATGAACTCAATTAAATTGTTGGCAGGTTTTCCATCCAATAATTACATGCAACTCCAACTCAAATTTAGCACATCAGTGCAATAAAATGTAATTAAGTTAGTCCAAATCATTTGTATCAAATACATCTAAAATAAAATAACGATATTCATTAAATGTAATTAATTTGTGTTTGTCCAACTCAAAATATAAACTAACTAACTAACAAAATATGCAAACTCCACACAGAAGGAACGCCCCGACTGGGAATTGAACCCACGGACCTCTGGCTTTGAGGCAACAGTGCTAGCCACTACAACACCGTACAGCCCTGAAAATGTCTGCACCTCATACAAACAACTGATTTTCAGCTGGCGCATGCGCAAAGGGTAGTCCTCAATGAAACACATTTATTTTGAGTTGATATGCGCACCATCTAACCTAAATAAATCTAATAAATTAAAGTATTCATACATTTTGTGTTACACCCATTAAATATAAATATCTATTTTTGTAATTGATTTATTTAAATGTATCAAACAATATTTAAATGTGTCACCTCGAAGAAGGGCTTGAATCGTTTTTGTGAGTGTAACCTAAATAAATCTAATAAATTAAAGTATTCATACATTTTGTGTTACACCCATTCAATATAAATATCTTCGTTTTGTAATTGATTTATTTAAATGTATCAAACAATATTTAAATGTGTCACCTCTAAGAAGGGCTTGAATCGTTTTTTTGAGTGTGCTTCTTCCTCTTCTTTACTTCTTCTCATCAACTGCTTGATGCTGGAGAAAAAATGGGAGCAGAACTATGGTCCGACGGTCGTTAAATGTTGCAATTGCAGATAGGAGTACATATGTAGAGCACAGGGGCGTCACAAAGAAGTTTCACAGTTGAGAATGCACGTATGGATAAACCCAATAGCCACAACTCTTATAGGGCCAAGTCTATAGAGCTCTATTGTGTAAAGTACAGTGTTTTTAAAACGTCCTTGTGTTCTATTTAGAACATTCTTTCCGAACTCTCTTTTAGAACCCTCTTTTAGAACCCCCTATCTGCAATTGCGACATTTAACAGACAGCTGAGCATAGCTCTTTTCACGCTTTTTATCCAACCATCTACCTCTTTATATTCTTTACTTCTTCACATGTTGACTGCTCAGTGAACTTTCTCACCCTTTATATTATGTCAGATGCTTTGAGTGTCTAATATGTACACTAATGGATTTACATTGGAGTTATTTAAGCGTGTCTCATATAGATGCTAACGGTCACCCGGGTACATCCGTGAGCTGCGCTCACTAAATATGGGGCTACTTGTGGTTCCTAGAGTCCTAAAAATTAGGATGGGAGCCAGAGCCTTCAGTTATTAAGCTCCTCTTTTATGGAACCAGCTTCCACTTTCAGTCCGGGGGGCCGACACGGTCTCCACATAAAACTACTCAAAGCTGGGTTTAGCTTGTGATTCCGACTTTGTTTAGGGTTTCCTGCCCCATCTTTGTCCCGAGTAGCCTTATTACTAGGGCTGCAACTAACGATTATTTTGATAATCGATTAATCGGTTGATTATTTTATCGATTAATCGGATAAAAAAACAAAAAAACATTCATTTTCAACCCTTTATTCAAAACAGGGTCCGTACGGTCATGGAAAACCTGGAAAAGTCATGGAATTTTTAAATGGCTATTAGCAGGCCTAGAAAAGTAATTGAAAAAATAAAATCCCAAAATATTTGGAAAAGTAATGCAAATTTGTTTTATTCAAATGTTAATTTACACGGTATATATACGGTATGCTTTGGAATTCTCATTGTTAGTTTAAATACTACATCTTCTCACTTTGTCACGTATAGACAGAGTTTTCACAAAATGTTTAATCATGGAAATTTGGTTTAGTCATGGAAAGGTCCTGGAGACCCACTGGTCACCATGGTGATGAACCCTGTTCACTGGTCAGCATGTGGATGAACCGTCACAAACAGACTGACAGCTTTACTCTCCTGAGCAGTGGTCCCCATGTGGTCCGGCCCCCTGAACAATATCAGAGACGCGTTCAGATTTATTATTTTTTTCACCTGGCCCGCTGCCGTTGAGATTGCAGTGAGACGCGGAAAAAATGTGAAGTGGTGCTCTTTGCAATAAAACATCTTTGATGGGACGTGTCGCGTCTCGGCCAATCAGCGTTCAGATGTCGACAGCGTTTGGGAAGTTAGGTTAGCTTGAATGTTAGTCCGCTACATCTGCTGCTGTCACGCTGCACGGTGTAGCGATACTAACAAAGTACCCGTACGTTAAAAACGATGTGATTTAGCATATCTTTAGTATCGATACTTCATTAAAAGAGCGCACGATCAGAGCTCACGCGCTGCTCCGCTCCGTTAAATGTTGTCTGCAAGCGCAGCGCTCACAAAGAGTGGCGTCGTGGTTTATCTCTGTTGCCTTTCTCTGTGGAAAAATATTTTCCGCTATCCGCGACGGAATAAATAACCACGTTTTCTACGTTATACTCTTGTGGAAATGCCACACACGTCGTGACATGTAGCGCCCTGGTGTCTGGGTTCATAACGTCACCCGGAGGCGCACTTAGCTCCGTGAATGTCTCCGACTACGTGAATGACTTCCGCATCCAGCGCCACGTGAGCAGCAGCAGCCAATTAGATTCATCAACAGAGGAGCAGCTCAGCGCTGATTGGCTCTCACAATGCAGCGTTCCGTCTCTCCTCTCCTTCGGCTCTGGTTTCTCCTGCTCCGCTCTGCGCTCAACTCAACTTTGTTTATACTCCGTGACTTATTGAGCGCCGTAATAATCGCGCGACACAACGAATCGATAATGAAATTCGTTGGCAACTATTTTAATAATCGATTTTTATCGATTCTTTGTTGCAGCCCGACTTATTACTATAGTTGTTATCCTTCCCGACATGTGTAAACGTGTGTACTGGCCAATATTGAGTACAAAAATAACAGCAGTGCGTTGAAAATATGTATTTCTAAATATTAGCTTTTTTTATGGAAATCTTGGCATCAGGAGTTAATTTGTGTATTTATAACCTGCAAAAAGCTAGTGATAGTGTTCCCTCTCTAATATATATTACATATAGCTGTGAAAACATGTCCTTCAAACAGCTGGATTTATTAAAGTGTCTCTCCTAAACTCTGAACAAAATTGAGCAGCGTTTTACAAGGTTACACTTAAAATCATCATCATTGCTTCATAATTCAAATTTTATGATTTAATAAATGCAACCTCCTTTTCTATAGCCGAGCAGCTTGCAAATAACTGGCTCTCCTCCGGGTGATTTCAACACTGATTTGTTGTTGACTATGTAGCATTGTCATGGAGACTAGTTTGATGTAGAGTATGAGAGACACATATTGTTGTTGCAGTGTAGTTGATAAATGGTATGTTACCGTGATATGGGATAGTTGCACAGATTCCGACTCACGGATACCAATCAGGAATTTTAACCGGTATCGCAGGCTTCTAAATTAAAATTAATTTTAAAAAGAGTTGGCAACAAATGTCATTATCGATTTGTTGTGTTGCGCGATTTTTACCCCACTCAATAAGTCTCGGAAAAGTTGAGTTCAGCACAGAGCATAGCAGACAAAGCAGAGAGGAGCAACACAAAAAAGAGAAGAGCGGAGGTAGAGGAAGGACCATAATGCTGCGTTGCGAAAGCCAATCAGCGTTGAGGTGCTCCGCTCGTCATCACTGACGTCGTGCCGTTGTTGATTCCAACTGGCTGCTGGTAGTGATGGAAGCGGCAGTTATTCAGACGTAGTCGGGAAGTCCACCGAGCTGTATGGTGATGTCATGAACTCAGACACGATTTGAAGTATGAAGCAGAAATAATGGTTGATTCTTCCGTGTGGTGGATGAAGGAAATGACTGTTTCAACGGAGATAAGCCACGCCTCCTCTCCGGCTCGAATAGACAACAAATAGTCGGGCGAGTAAACTCACGCGAGTAAAGTGTTGTCAGTTCTGTTTTTGAATAAAGGGCTGGTAATTAATGCTTTAAAAAAAAAATTATCCGATTTATCGATGAATCGAAAAAATAAACAACAAATAATAGATTATTTAAATAATCGTTAGTTGCAGCCCTAGAAATGTCTACACACCATAATCCATCATTGAGCAGGTAGTAAATGAGCCTGACGGTTTAGAGCCGTACCTGTATGAATATGTAGTCATCTTGAACCACCAAAGAGCTGATGTCGATGTATCCGGGGAATGGGTAGTTCCTGTTAGCCTCTGTGCACATTGGAGCTCTGCATGTGACATACTGCACGTCTGTCGCAGAAGAAAACAAACAGAAAAACATGAATTTGATGACAACTGTATGCTTCTCATAGTACACATTAATATGTTGAGCTGCAGGATTAATATCTTATCTATCATACGATATATTGAGAGTGTCTTTGAATGGTAGCCTATTTCTTCGCAATTATAGGCTTTAGATAATAAATGTAGTGCTCGCAAGATATTAATGTTTGACACTTGAACTCTGTAGGGTTGTACCACACTCGTCTATGCAGTCTGACATTTTCTCTGACTAATTTGCCTATTTTTGTATGACCAGATGTATTCCTATCATGTGTAGATACCACAAACAAGCATCTCAGCCTGTCAATCACACCACGATTATGTGAGAAAAAAGTAATGCTTATATATATCTCACAGTGCTGCTACTCCATCATGAAAGGCTGGCATATACAGGACTGTCTCAGAAAATTAGAATATTGTGATGAAGTTCTTTATTTTCTGTAATGCAATTAAAAAAACAAAAATGTCATGCATTCTGGATTCATTACAAATCAACTGAAATATTGCAAGCCTTTTATTCTTTTAATATTGCTGATTATGGCTTACAGCTTAAGAAAACAAATATCCTATCTCTAAATATTAGAATATCATGAAAAAGTATACTAGTAGGGTATTAAACAAATCACTTGAATTGTCTAATTAACTCGAAACACCTGCAAGGGTTTCCTGAGCCTTGACAAACACTCAGCTGTTATAAATATTTTTTTTTACTTGGTCTGAGGAAATTTTATGAGATAGGATTTTAGAGTTTTCTTAAGCTGTAAGCCATAATCAGCAATATTAAAAGAATAAAAGGCTTGCAATATTTCAGTTGATTTGTAATTAATCCAGAATACATGACATTTTTGGTTTTTTAATTGCATTACAGAAAATAAAGAACTTTATCACAATATTCTAATTTTCTGAGACAGTCCTGTACAGTTTCAACTATAGTACAGAGAGCCTTGGTGGTACTGCCATTCAGAGTTATAGGGCTGACATTCAGCGAGTGAAAGGGAAGAGAAGAAAAGCCATATTAATCAAGAATCATGCACTGGGTTTATTGGTGGGCCAAGCCGGTGCTGTTACCCTGGGGGATGCTTTTCTCCAAGCGGAATTCATTTCCACAGATAACTGTTCATTACTTGTCTTTGATGTGTATGTGCGGGAGGAGACACTCACTTCCATCTGGTGTATGAGCCTCCATGTGCACCAGATCTGGCTCCTTGTCGAGGCCGGAGACAGACCTTGGAGAGAATGACAAACCGTAGAAGATCCATAACCATAACAGCAATGAAAGAAATGTTGAGAGGAAAAAAAAGAAGACAGACATACCAGAGAGTTGTCAGTGCACAGTAAGGGTGGGAGAGGAAACAGAAAAAAGGGACACCAATCTGGCAGAGGCATTTTGCTACCCTTATACCTGGTTATACCTGGGACTTTATCTTTTTTTCAGCAAATGTAAGTACTGGAATGTTTCCCCCATATTCTGAATACCACATTTTGGCAAGCACATCCCCAGCAACTCACAGCTAGTTATTTGACTGCTTTTTTTCCCCAATGAAAAGACATATGCAGTCTCTTCATCAGTGCAGGGTCGCCTCATTCTCTGATTGTCAGGTTCTCTCTTTCTCATTTAATTTCTCCTGGAATAGACCTTGATGGATGCAGTGTTCCCACCGTGGAAATATTTCATATCCCTTGAAGACCAATGAAGCCATTGTCTAAATGCAGCCGACTGAAGGCTGTAGCCATTGCTCGAGGCAAATCCAGTGTTTAGATGTCCTTGTAAAGGCTTTGGTGGTGAAGGGCAAAGCCAGCAATAGATTGTACATAATATTTAGGATTTAACCACAATGGCAAGGAAGTAGCTCCAGGTTTATGGAAGTAAGAGTTGATATAGCCACAGGCAATCTCCGGCACACCCCGTCAACGCAGAGAGGGGGAGAGGAGCAAAGAGCTGCATGTGATGAGTGTGCACTTCAGACATAGTAGGTACACTGCAGGGGGGGTGAGCAGCAGACGTGACTGGATATGAAGCGACAGGGTCGTCCCGGATATATTATTAGTAGGGCTGTCAGCGTTAACGCGTTAATCTATGCGATTAATTTGGCCGCGTTAACGCACTAAAATATTTTAACGCAATTAACGCAACTTTGTTTACTTCCGGTGTGCCTTGACGTTTTTACACTCCTCTGAGTGTCAAACCGCGGCAGTACGGTTTAACACTGTTTCCGTTTTAAAAACAATTATTTCTCCGCGAAAATAAGGAGCAGAAATCAGTTTAAACTCGTGGATGAATCAGTCGGGTTTCCTCCTGCTCCTCCTTCCTCCCGTCTCCCCCTCTGATACACAGAGGAACGGAGGGGCGACGTGTCGGGTGACGCGGCGCGGAAAGAACTCGTCACACGAAACCTTCAACGTGATTTGTCAATCCGTTTGTCTGTCAACATTTTGCGAAAAAAACAACCAATGAACACTCAGTAAATCACAAAGGACCTCCCACCACAGGTGAGGCTCATTAGCAGCCTGTCAGTCAGAGAACCAGAGAACACGGCGCGAGGACAATGAGCCTCATGATATAGAGATGAGATTGTTCTGTAATGTTTGATGTATAACACGTGGGTATGTGTCACATGCAAACGCCTTTAAAAGGTGAATTTACATTTTTTTGTAGAATGGAGAACATGCCCCCAGCCTCCAGAGGGTTAACATGACACATTTGAATGTCAATCAGTTTACCAAGGCCACTGGTTCTGCTGTTGTTCAATGTTAAAGATGACAGGACAAATGGGGTCTCAAATATACTTCTTTTTTTTACTAGTCTGTGTGTTTCACTGAAGAAACAATTTATCATCCACAATATGAAATACCTCGCTGGCACTTTATAGGTAGGAGCCTCTTTGAAAACACAGCTCTGTGTGAAGTTTTGTCTTTAAAAAGAAGAAAAACAACTTTTAATCGCGATTAATCGCGATTAATGAATTTCAAAATGTGCGATTAATTAGTTAAATTTTTTTTAATCGATTGACAGCCCTAATTATTAGTCATAGCTCCTCAAACTTAGCGTACAACGCTGTATCTGTATGCATGCCTCTGCCCTCTTTGCTTCTCTAGTTGATGTAAAAATAATAATGTAATACTTATGTGCAATATGCCTGATATGAGCAGGACGTGTAAGAGAAATGAAATAGAAAGCGATGTGCCCTCGGACGCTGAATGCTAAGTGTGTTCTGAAGGAGGAGATTAATCTCTGCCTGATTGTGTCAGGGGGAAGGTGCAGAAATCCAGTCAGTCACACACACACACACACACAAACACACACGTTGTTCTAATCCATCAATATCGCTCGCTCAGCCGCGCAGAACGTTAAAAAAACGTAAACAAAACTTTGGAAAAGAGGAGTGGAGCAGAGTAGGAGAAAAAAAAGAAGGATGACTCACCAGTAGAATCTGTTTGGTGTGACACGTTCGTGAATGATCTGCCATTTTCTTCCAAAGTCCACCGAGCTGTACAACTGTAGAAAAGAGACATTAGTCTTGTTAGCAAGATGAATGTATGCCTACATTGGAGCAGCGCCTAATTAGACTCCTGATTTAGATGTAGGTACAGTGAAAAGGGAGCCTGAGACATGGCTGGATAATTCCAGGGTAGAGAATGGTCTGTTGCTAGGGAGCATTATCTAGAGATAGGCTGGCAATTACCAACTCGCCATTTCAGCTAACATATTGTAACAGATATCGGCGTCTCTATTCCCCTCTCTCTCTACAAATGAGAACTGTGGGTTGGACAAAGAACACAATGGGAAGAATACATTAAAACAGAAATATATGACATTAATGGGGCAATTTTTAGCATGATCAGCAAATACCTGGCCCGCTATGTCTTGAAAACACAAAACTGATTGTTCAGCACCAATCAATACAAAGGTCCTGCAGAATGAGCGCACATGAACACAAGGAATGATATATAGCTCCAGTGACGTGACAGTGTACAGTATGTAGCCAGTGGACAATGCCAATGTATTAATTACATGTTCTGATGCCGGGGCAAACCATTAATAACGCGGTTACATTTCCCAACACTATATTGATTGATGTTGTAGACACAGCTCCCCATTGTCGTGACCGTGTAGCGCTCTGAGACTGTGGCCCCAGTTGAGCTTGATGCTAATGTTCCTCCTTGTTGCCTTTCATCACAGCAAATCTGACACTTACTCAAATAAAAGTAGTTCAGCAGTTTACTCAGAACACGGACAGCGTGTGTGCTGTTCATGCTGTTGCAATATTCTGCTTTTAATTTGAAATTGGCGTGCTCTTCGGGTTTTACATATGGATGTTAAACTCCATCATAGAATTCGTCAATCATAGAATCTTCCCTTGAAGGCCATGTGTCTGTTTCTTGGCAATGAGGAGCAATGGCAGGAGACCTACGCATTTATTTTAGTGTCCTTTGTTGTTAAGGCAACAATCTAGTATTAGCTGGGAGCCAAATGTGTCTTAAACTTGATGCAGTTGATCAAAGTCTAAATATACAGTACCTATCGGCATCTTAACTCCAGACAATTTAATTTCTGATTCTCGCAACCTCAGTCATGAAAGGCTCCCCACTGGAGCCTTTGGGTGGGTGTAACATCACTTCGGACAGTGACAGATGAAGCCAGCGAGCAGGCTCAGCCTCTCCTCTCTCCATCCATCAGTTCAATGTCATTTTACATTTTAAAGCCTCTAAGCTGTCACAAAGTAAGCTTCATAGTTTCCCACACATTTCAATAAATCAAAACGCCGAAACGCCAGCTGCCATGCCACGAATGGTGACAACCAAAGAAAAACATAAACGAGGCATAAGCTCAAATGGTGATTGAGGAATTGCAGAAAAAATTAAATTTATCGCTTCATGCTGATGGTGGATTTAAAAGGTTCCATGAATTGCAAATGTGTAGACTTTTTTGAAAGCATGTTTGAAAAAAGTTATCATAGAGACCAGCAATTAATGAAGCAATTACATGTCAAGTAATGATCACAGCTGTTAAATATTCACCATTACCTCAGAGGAACTCAGGGAAACCGATAAAATCCAACTAACCAGATAAGACCACTAGTCAGACTGAAACATTTAACATCACGTTTCACACTGAAGAGGTGGAAAATAAAAGTATGTCCAAGTTCTCCTCAAAACAATCATGTGAAAGGTGTACTATCCACTAGGTTAAACCATAAAATAAGTTGATATGATACTCAGACAACATCCTACTTTACGTATAGAACCCACAAGTCTCACAACAAGAAACCATGAATATATTTAAAAGATTCTCTTACATTTCTAACTACAATTAACTGGTCAACAAACAATTTAGTTCACGTTACAACCATATCCTCTGACACACCCTGGGAAAATAGGGAGAATAAAACGATGTAAAGGTAAATGACTGGACGGATCAAGAGCCAATACAACTCATCTATGTAATATTTCTCTCAATGTTTTATGTTCTGACCTGTCCCCTTTCTTATCTCAGTTCACAGCATATAAAGCACATTAAAATAACAGAATTATGCTCAAAGTTAAAGCAATAAGAGTGTGAAATGAATAATATACAATATAAATCATCCATTAATTATGTTTTTGTATCTGCCATTTACTGTAGAGCCCAAACAAAGTACTTTAATTTCCTTCATAGTCTTTTTTTCCTTTATTGATACGTCTGTATCTTTTTTTTTCTCCCCGAAATAACATTCATAATGTGTTAATCCAGTTTTATAGCCATTATCGGGTTTTTTAGGCATGAAATGTTTAGCTGCACTTCATGTCAAACAAGAGAAAACATCAAAATTAAATGAACTTCCAAAATGATAAATTGTCAGTTTTTTGTTGACTAATACTCAAGTGACCAAAATGGCACTCAAGCTAATGAACATTTTTTGTCAGAAAACAGCTTAATTTAAATTAAGTAAATGTTCATAACACAATTGGGAAATAGATATGTATTAGACAGTTGGTAGAAAAACTGAATAATAGTGTGCTAGTGAAGCTCAGTAATGAAAACAAAAACTTCCAAAGGGCAAAAAGTCATCTTCCAAACACAAGTAATCTTCCTTGTTTCAGGAATAATTTATGTTAATTGAGATACATTGGAAGCCCACTCAAACACTGTTTACACATAAGGTGTCGAAGTTAAGACATAAAAAGTATCTTTGAGGGCTATATACTGTATATATATATATATATACGTGTGTCTAGATAAACTGAGTCCAGGCATCATTGGTTTTCATCTCGTTAGTTGGTCCCCTGTGGACAGAACGGCATGGGTTTTAATGTTCCAGAGGCCCATACGGCTCTCTTACCCTGCTGATAGTTTTCTTCTGTAAACTAGCACAGGCTACTTGTTAGCTGTGAGGCTACGTTACCATATAACAAATCTACTAATTGTCCATAGCTAAGATAACAGTAGAGGGCTATCCTTGACTCTTACTGTGAGCTGTAAAAAAGCCTGGAGTGAAACAGAGGGGTAAAGTGAGACAAAGAGACAAACCATTATTCTCAGAGCAGTTGATACAATGTGGTGTACCTGTGCAACCAATTAGTGACCGGAGGCCTACGCGGGACTGTTCTGTGACCCCGCAAATGCCTGCTCTCGTGGGATTTCCAACCATTACTAGATGCACCATGCTCCTGCCACCCGCTGATCTGATCATTCACGCTCGCAACAATATCCTCTGTTGACATTCTGTCTGTTGCATTTTGCAGTGAAAATAAGGGACATTATGGATTGTTCTGGAGGGACTGGTAAGTTAAAGTGGATACAGACGTTAGGGATTGTGTCCCTGCGTCTCTGGTAGTTTCCCATTGCAGCAGATATAAATAGACACTGAAGCATTACTCCTCAGACTAATGGGGATCATATATTAGTATCAGATTTGTGATATAATCAAGTTGAAAATTCATCTTATCTTTGGTGTTTACTAGCCCTGGATTTAATAATGCCACTATTGCTTATTACTAAGTATTTTCTTTGTATTACATTTTAGGTCGGTTTTCTGATTTTATTTCACAGTCACAATGATTTGCAGAACTATATTGTTTTTGATGGATTGCACTGCAGTGGACAATACAGCAGCAATGGCCCTGATGGAAGCCAAGACAATAGCATCCATTTGCTCCTTCGGGTAAACATGAGGAAATGGCTCATTCTGATGGAAAATAAAAAAATAAAAGGTACATTGTTGAAGCCAGAGCTTAAGATCAAAAGCCTAGGAATGCATGATTTTATGCTGAAATGGCCGTGGGATCAAAACTTGTGGTTTTAATGGGTTTCAGTGCACAGTTCTGTGCTTCATGTTTGTCTGTATATTGATTACACATTTCGGTACAGAGTTATTACCGGAGTGGAGGTTCAGCATCCAAAATATGAAAACATCCCATAGCCGACATGAATGCCATATGCATTAACACAGCCAAAATGATGGACACAAATATTTTCCCTCATGGGTTAAATTACCATTACTGATGTTTCTGCTTCTACCCCAATACAGTGGAGTTGAATGGAATTGCATGTCTGTGCATAAAGCATTAGCAACAATTGCAATTAAAAATTGTTGCTCCAGAAAACTATCAGTTTAACAGGAGCTATCTCTTTGTTGGAAAAAAGTTCCATTAAAAATGGTGCACATTGTTGAGGCAGAAACCTCAAAATCTAGAGAAATAAAAGCCAAACTATCTGCATGACTAGATACCACTTCACGATAGTGAAATAATGTGTTTTGTGCAAATGGGATGAATCATTCCAGACTTATGAAACATGACTGTTTCCCTGGTCGGGAATCAACAGAGTCAGAGCTTTGTGAGCGGGTTAAACAATGGAAATGTTATTTGTATTTGCCAGAGTCAGAAAATAGCCCAAAACTCGTGTAAGGCTGACAAATAAAACCCTCATGGTAAATATAATCAGAAAACACGAAGTTCTTCACAGCTTCTGTGTCTACAGAAAATTAAGTATCGTATACCTCAGTCGCAACTAATTGGTAAGAACATAAAAGCATTACCTAAAAATATCTCAACATAAAAGTCCTATTCCTCATTCTTAGTTTATGAAATGAGCCAGAAGGACATTTTGATTAGCCATGTGATCGTAAAATGAAACACAGGCAAATACACAAAGAGCAGGTGCTCCCTGCTGACAGAAATGTTGTGCGATATCTCTTCCACCAACTGGTGTGTGGTTAATGCGTGTAAATCCTTTCTGTGGACACACTGCATTAGCAGAAAGCAAAGCATGGGTTTTCTGTTTTTCTTTTCATTCGCATAGTTCTTTTTGCAGCGGCAACATTCCGCTACCCAGAAAAGCTCTGTGCATGAGCAACATCAGAGAACCAGCAGCTCCAAAGACACATCCACGTTCTGAAAGAAGAATCAAGACTTGGGCGTGATGGAAATGATAACTGCTGCGTTATAGCCCCTTTTATCCCTCACGTGTGCGATAAGTCACTTTTATAACTCCTAATTAAATCTCCTATAAATCCTTGATGCATCTATGTACAGTGCTCTAAATCAAACTGCTTCTGTTGGCATCGCCTTGGCATATCCCATGTGGGCGGGACGAGGAGGGCTGGTGCTACACCCCACGATTTATGGAGCCTGCAAAGTACACAGCAGTACGGATGATCCTGTAGAGGGAGGTAGGGTTATGCAAATGAGCCGTCTGGATTGTTCTGAATGAGAGCCCATTCGGACTTTAAACTATGATTGCCACTGTATTGCTGAAGATAAAAAAGGATTGGCATAAAAATTAAGTAAGTAATTTAGTTTGATGATGTAAACTTCGGTCATCCTTTGTTCGGTGGGTGAACGTGCTGCTCTCCTTTGTTTTACAACCTTGTAAACCGGAAATATGTTATTGGTCCTACAAAACATGACAGCATCACATAGACACAAAATGTATTATTTAATCAAGGAAATAATCAGCACCATCGATATAAGAACTTTTAGTTGCAACCCTAATTGGAAGCCTTAAAGGGTACCTGTAGTGAAAACGAATATGTAGCCAGATCAAAAGATAATGTGTTTCTAAAGGTTATTCATGCACTGACGGTCCAGTATTCAATAACAATACGTAGTTTAGGCTGTTCAAAGTCCTCAACTCCGACATGCGACATTGCACTGGAGCTTGAATATGTCGCGGGTGGTGTGACGTCAAATCGTTGAGAGATCGACAGCCAGCCACAGCGGATGTGTTCAGATACCAATATAAACAACGTCGAGCGCTCGCAAACAAATGCTGAGAGATTGATAATATGGACGATGAAAGATTGTCTGATTCAGCAACTGGATACTTGTTTGAACCTTTAAAAGCAGACTATCCCCATTTAGTGAATTGTGACAGCGATGATAGCGATGATTCTGATGAAGTTGATGCGAAGGACCGCCGTCCAGATGCTTCACCGTGCGGACCGTGCACGCAAGTCGGCGGACGTTTGGTGCAGTTGTGGGAAATGTGTGCCACAGAAAACAGACATAGAGTGCATTTGTTGTAAAGAGCACAAACTTATGTCCGATGATATAGTGTCATTAGACCTCATCTGCTTCACACAAAAGAGTGAGCTTGATAGCTACATCGCGCATAAGCCAGCGCTGGAGATGTCTTTCATTGATGCAATGTTCAGCCGACATGTTCGGGGTGCTAGTGACTTTTCTTTGCTCCGTCCGTCCCGATCAGCGCAAACCGGTGTCGGAGCTCCATGCGCGCGAGACGGCGGGCAGAGGACTGTCAACGCAACACGTAGAGACAGAAATGACGTGCTTCTGCTGTAATGTGGCGCTATAGAGAAAGTGACAGGGGGGCGGGCCAATTTTTTTTAATGTCATGCGATCTACCAATACTACGCCGCGATCGACTGGCAGGTCGCCGCGATCGATGTATTGAGCACCCCTGATATAGATTGTGTAATTCTTGAGGCCACCGATCTATCCCAAGAAGCAACGCGTAGAAGTGGCTCCGGATTGGCTGAATTCCTTTCAACGACTCAACGTCATAGTTAGCTTTGACATGAGTAAATAACTAGCAAAATGGCTGCGCCCTGAAGCGTTCACGGACTCGGAATGTTGACAAAGAAATGTAAATCCTCGGGCTATGCGTGACTTGTTGACAATAGCGGCGGGGTAAATATGATTTATTTGATGCGCCGAATGGATGTAGCACGTTGTTGTTTTGCACTACAGGTACCCTTTAATAAGGCAGCCAGTTGCCCCAGGGCAAAGATTTGCAGAAGCACAAAGAGTTCATTTTGCAGGAGATTTAGATCCTTTACTGCTTTAATACTGGGGTAACCAGTTTATTAGAGACATTATTATGAAATAAAAGCCATAACAACCTTTCTGCATATTGTTATTCAAGCAGCACCCCATGGATAGGCAATTGTCTTGAAAAAACTAAAAAGGCCAAGATTAAAAAATAAAACAAACAACCCTGGACCCTACATTTTATTTCTATCCTTGAGATGATTCTCCCTTATTGTCAGACTCACTGTTTGATAAGTCTGTCTTGCTTGTTGTGGTTGCTACACGGTAGATTCTCTAAAGCCTGAAATAGGAGCCCTGAGCAGGAGTCTAGTTTTGATTTAAGCACTGGAATTACAATATTCTGAAGGTTTACGATAGAACCTTTCCCCAATGATGCATCACAGAAACTACTGAAACTACTTCAGGACGTTGTGAAAGGTATTTAAAGTACCCTGATATAAATTTGCTTCACGGTATGAATTTTGACGACTGTGCCAGAGATGCACCGATCCATCATCTGCCATTGACACGGGATGGTTTTCAACGATGATATTTTACACCACATGAACATTTTCCATCAGCACAGAGTGGCACAGACAGTAACGTCACAACACACAACACATAAAGCTCACAATTTGTCGCAACTGCAAGTCTACAATAACCTGCAAAGGAACAACCTTAAAATCACTTGGAACAAGTAACTCAATCAGATACTCATGACACTGTAATTTATAGCAGTCACATTGTTTAGACTCTCCACAGTGACCGGCTCATCTGCAGACAGCATGGAGTTAAACTGCAGCAGTTGAATTTGACTTATATGGTGCATTCAAGCCGACTGACATTTGCATTGATGTGTTAAAAATAAAAAATGATAAAGTACATTTACTTCAAATGTATTCTTCTGTATATTACTTGAATACATTTTTCTGTCAACAATACTTAAAATTATCTTTAAAGGGCAATTTACACCTAAGTGTCATATCTTAATTATGACAGGCATTATGTACCTATTATGTACCATTATGTATCTATACAAATAGCAACCAGTATTTACTCTGATTGTACATTTAATTCCAATTGAAAGATCAAAGCTTTTATATGAAAAGACAGCACCTCAATGCAATTAGTATTCTCATAACACAGTTATTGACCTCCTGGTGCTATTAATGCTTAAAATAACTGGCAATTAGTTATACAACTAATAACAGATGGTTCATGTGACCTTTTATCATATAGTATATGAAGGAAAATAGGCAAAGCCACATTTTTAATTCTATTCTTAATATCACCGTCTAATTTTGCTTTTCTCAGAGTCAAGGGATTCAGGATTGAATTGACTTTACTTTAAGATACTCAACAGAGGAAAAAGTGTATCACACCATAAGAATGGCGAGGTGTTCAACCATTTGTTGCTAGTACATGCTCAACAAATTAAAATATTATCCTGTATGATTATCAGCGTCAAACAATAATGTGTGCTCAGTCAAGGATAACAAATGGATTCCCTCCGGCTTTGTGCTCACTTTCATGCTGCACCGCCTCTTGGGTGATTCCTTGTCATGCTATCGTGTTGTCTTTCAGCGACATAACCACCGGTAGCAGGCAGCACACCTGCCCGGCAGTAACAGAGGCTCTGTCGATTGTCAGATGACAGTGAGACATGCGCTTTAGTTTTGTGAGAAAATAAGCCAGAATACATTGGTTGTTGTTGGAGTTCACTGAAAATTCCTACAATGCTTTTAATTCAACCTTGAATTAACTTAATATTTAAAGCAATATCATTTGACAAAGACAATCTTGGTCGACATGCACAAAAACCAGGGCCTCACAATCTGTGTATACTTTAAAGTGGCTCACTTCACCCTGGTCCTTCAGGCAATACCATTTTTTTACAATTCACACTATTTATGCTGTGAAATGCGAAGCCCGTATGCATGAAAAGAAGCCCCATTATCTTCATTGTTCTAGCAAGTGCAGTGTCTGTATTGTCCTGATCGTGTGTTTCAAATTAGAGTGCATTAAAAGTACCCGGGCAGGGCGGGCCGTCGCAGCCCGGTGGAGCGCGGCAAAGCTGTCGCAGCTCCGGACATGGGGGCTGAGCACTAAAGATACCTGCCATCTGGAGAGTCGCCGGCTTGAGGAATGCACTGCAGCAGCGGAGCAGCCTCTTTGGCTCCAGTTCAACACCAGCTTTCAGACAGGGGCGGGAAAAGGGCTGCAGGTGGATCCGCTCAAGTAAAGTGATGGACTCGTGGGTAGGGTTCTGGTTTGAGAAGAGCATTAGGGAATGCTTATTTGCATTAAAGGCTGGCCATGATGTCACAGTCCAGCTGTAATCACAGCTGCCTTTCTTTAAGATAAGATAATCCTTTATTAGTTGTGACGGCATACAGAGCTGCACCAGTCCTTTCGGAAAATCAGTTTGAAAAAGTGATATATTTTTGTTTGTATTTGTTTTTGGGGCGTTTGGTGGTGATGGTCATCGGCACATCAGTCAGAAAACCATTTCTCTATCAATGTAGACATAAACATGTGCATATAGCCAAACACAGTATTTCAATAGAGAACCTGTGACTACCACACCACACAGTGCTGCACCTTGTAACTAACTAGGAACCAACACACATCAACCAGGTAAACGTGCTCAGCCGATGTCGATCTGAAACTAGTTAGCTAGTTACCTGTAGGCCAGTCAACAGCCTGTCTTCCTAACGTCGACATGAATTGTACAGACAGCAAGTTATCACTGCAGACCCTGGGCCTAAGCGCCACACTGATGCTTTAGGTTCCCATCGGGCGTCAGTTTTGGACGTGTCACTTTTATCATCAATCATAATCATTCAACTATTTCTGTTTTCACAGGAAACGTACAGTTTCCACCCATTACACGCACAAAGTGTCAAGTTGGTGACACTGCACCTCTGCGCCCTTGTGATGCTGAGCTGTCAATCAAATATATTCACAGGCCCGCTCCCACTCAACGGCTCGGAGGAGTATTCCTGTTATATTTGTTGGATTTTTGTTTCTCCCTTTATTCTTTTGAAAACATTTAACAGTAAACTTCCATTCATTTTGACAACTATTTTCTTTCCATAAAAACAAAAACTTTTATCACTTAAATCAATGAAAAGGGGAAATAGGCACGCCAGAGCCAGTGATGACGCCAGACAGTGAGATCTATAGCTTTAGTGTGATGTCTGTTTAAGCTGAAGGAAGTGGACCTGGTTGAAAGCACTCCTGACTATCATCACACTCTGACAGAAATAGCTTTTTCACAGTGAACAGTTTACTCCGTATGGCGCTATGGCAGCCACTCAGAGTCTATATATCAGAGGTTTAAATGAAGAATCATATTTAGCAGGCGGAAAGGTATCAACTGAGGATTACAGTGATAGAGAAAGATCCTGAAAGCTGAGCAGTCAGGGACGTCGGCTTATGGCTCCATATTAAATATTGTTTGACTTAAAAGAGCTCTTCGAAAGAGGACTATTCATACCCAGAATCTATGGCCAGAGACAACAATATCACCCACATTAGGAATGTTACAAAATGGAAAATGATAATTCTTTCTTTATGGAGTAGATGCAAATGAAAAAGCATGAAAGAAAGAAGGGGGAGAAATAAATCTTGAATAATGTATTCCCGCTCTCTCCCTGAATACTTTATTGACTCCGATGTCCCCATTGCATTTCTGAAAATGTTTAGCCGGGATTCAATTCAGCTAGAAATAATTAGCGGCATGAATTTGCATCATTAGTGTGGATTAAGTCAAACAATGTTTGCATGTTGAAGGACTGGAGGGGCCGTGCGGCTCTCGGAGAGGCCCTGTTTTTTCACATGTCAGGTGGGCTGTGGGCTTCCCATGGTAGTGGGGATTATTATATGAGAGGCAAGAATGAGACACATTATTTAAGTAGTGTTGGGGCTTGAAGACAAAAAGTGTTGGAGCACATATGTTTAGGCGTATGTGTAGGAAGGCAGCGATAAGTAAAATGTGAATTACAGGCAACATTGTGGTGCGTTTGAATCTTCCCCTGAGCCTCTTCCACTCACAACCTCAGCAGCTGAAGTAACTTCCCTATTTTTCTCAACAGAGCATTTGTTTCCCATTTCCCAGGCTTACTCTGCTGACACCCGCTAAAACATCTACTTGGATAGCTTATCCAGATGTGCTTGCACTTGTTTTTGTACATCCCTAAAAAGCCTTCAAAATAATGACTTTTTCCAATGCCTAAATCTGCTATCCAGCTCTGAAAGACAGAACTGTTTTCAGTGTCTACAAGACTAGATACGCCCACAATTTCCACCAATGTGGACACACAGGGCAATTCTTTGTAGTTCACAAGCTTCGGCTTGTAGTTCATCACTCATACATCTGCCATTTACTCCTCCATGCCTTCTCACTCATAATGCCCTTGCTGTCACGGTGTGGGGCTGTCAATCAGCTGGTCTCTTCTATCCAATAGCACAACTCCACGGGGGATTTATCTTACTGCTGCTCAGGGCAGACGGCCCTCCATTACACATATCCCTGCGAAGTCCAAGCACCAAAGACTCCATCAGGACTTCATCATCACATATTATCTGTTAATAAGGAACCATTATCGTTTCTTCATCTTACTTTCCTCTCCCGATTAAACTGTCGTGAAAGCGTCATAGTTTGACGCAAAGGGCCACTGACCAAGTTCTGTATTTGGCGGGTTGGCAGTGAGAATGGGCTGCTTTCTGAGTTCAGTCTGGGCCATCGTTACTCTGATTCATTCCTGATGTGTGGTTTCTAAACACAGGAAGGCCTTTAGGTGCATTACCAATAAAACGTTGATGAGGAACAAAAGACAAAATGTCATTCTGGAAAGGCGAGGAGATCATTTATGTCATGTCACAAAAAAAATGGAAAGTAAACAAAGATTATTATAATCACTGTATAATCAATATCACTGATTAAATATATAAATGAGTGATATACAATTTAGCCAATCCGCGTCCTAAAACTTTTTTTGAATTGCATCATTCTGGGATGTTTGCTAAAAATGATTGGATGGCCCAAACAAAAATTCACATGGTTGAATAGCTTTGTGATTGCATCTGTTCACAGACATGAACAGATGCACACTTGAACCCCAGTCCTGCCAAGATAAACGCTGAAACACAATCGTCCAGGAAGACTTTATAACTTCTTCAGGGTGCAGGCAACAAAATCACCTCAACGGAAAATGACTCAGTCAACTTAAGTCAGTGTCATGTCTCGTCGGTTGTGTTAAGTTTTAGGTTTAAGTCCTGTTTTCCATGTCCGCTTTTATTTTGTAGTAACTGTCCTCTCATTTCAGAAACTTTATTTCCTGCCCCGGTGTTTCCTCGTTAGTGTGATTGTCTGCTCCACCCCTGATTGTGTCCACCTGTTCCCCATTTCCTCATGTATTTTAAGCCTGTGTCTACCTGTGTCTTGTGTCAGATCGTCTTGTCTCTTGTCTCGTCCTGATCATTCTTGATAGTGTCGTCTTTTGTCCTGGTTTACGTTTCCTGCATCACCATTAGTCAAGCGGAAGAGTAATTGAGCTCATCCCCATTACATAAACGACAACAATATAGCACAGGGGTGTTAGGTGCAGGAGGGGAGAAAAGTGACGAAGAGCTCACTGAAATGAGATTGGATTTAAACAAGTGTGGCTGCTGTCCTGGAGCCTTACATGGATGCTCTTTAAGCGGAAAGGTGGAGGCTCCATAATGATGAGACACTTAGTTTCCCTACTGTTCAGATTTATGGGCTCCGAGGCCTGTTACGATCATTAGGGGGATTGTGAAAGAAAAAGGGAAATGGGGTCGAGACTATATGGGCATGGGAGGAGGTGGAAATTACATCGAGCTTTATTTTCTGGTAACACAGCACTTTTTAACCGTAAATCTTTGATCCTCTCCTCCCTATTTGTGCAATGGCATTTTATAATGGAAGTCCCTCTAATTTCACAATCCATTTAGAAAATTACCAATGTCATAATATTCACATCCTGGTGAGACGCTAAACAAACACCCCGAGGGAACCTGGTGAACAAAATAAAAAAAAGATTTGACACAATGTTGACAAAAATGAGTGTTTTTGTGTGATTTGTTTGATAGTGTACGACATTAGTTAAACAACATCGTACACAAGTGAACTTTGTAACATTGACAAAATGAGAAAATAAATGCCCCTTGAAACACGTTTTATTTGGGTATATCAGAGGAAACTTAGTATGCAATTCATAAACACAGTTATAAATGTTTTATTCTTTATTCTTTTGACATCATTTATAAAGTGTTAGTAAATTATAATTATTTATTTTATATTATTATAATGACACGCAAAACTGCTAAATAAGTTGAAAGAATGCCGGCCAGGTGATGGGGAGGCGATGCTCGTCAGTGGCACGAGTGGTGACTGTGTTTCTCAGTTTGCTGGCACGTACACATTATTTATCATGAGTAGCCTATATAGCTAGCTAGCCAGCTTGCAAGCTCATCAGACCTGGGTTATAAACAGGACTCAACATTGGGAATCGTCACATCACCCCTACAGAACAGGAATATGCAAACCGCTCTAGTTTTTTTCCCTGACCTCTGTCGATGTGATAAAGGATTTGATTCTATATAGTGATTTTAACTCAGCGTGTCACATAAGGGTTCGCTTGGCTGCAGCGTCAGCAGGGGCTGGCGATGAGGGAAAGATACAGCAGGCCAACAAACAAGCTGATAAACAAGCCAACAAACAGATGAACTGATATCTATTCAAATGTCGCAGCACCAACAGAGAATGTCAGCGAAGCCCCCGTACCTGATAGGAATGAGTTATTTCATAAGAATCTGAGCACAATCTATCAATCTTCATTTGCTCACATTTATGGGTTCATTCCTTTCCCTCTGTTCCATTGAACCTACCGTTCCCACCCCCCTCACACACAAACACACACAGCCACCCCTCCAAACACACACACCCATACCCACTAACAGTCCCTTTACCTTCAGCCTCTTCGTTCTTTCTCCCGCACCTGACAGCAATGTTTACCTTCTGTGAGGAGCTAAAAGTGGACTGACAGTCCCACACAGCTCGAGGAGAGCAGTGGCCGCGCAAGCATCAAAGAAAAGGTTAAATCAGATGATGAAATATCAAAGGCTCTTTCAGCTGGTGAATTCTAAACACCATCAGACGACACAGGGTGTATGCTAAGGGCTTGCCTGAGGGGAGAGTTCAACGTTCCTTTGGAAACATTGAAGTAATCCCATGGTGGTGGAGCTCAAGAGAATACCAGCTGTATAATGGAGGTTAATTTGGTTTTTCACGAATCTAAAAGGCAGCATGCCTGGATTCATCTGTCAGGGGTCCCCAGGTTAGTCAGGTTTACTGTTTGTGTCTGTGTGTGTTTTGGGGGCGGGGGGGGAGGTTAGGTATGGGGTGTATGTTGGCGCTTCATAGGGTTGGGGTTAGGTGGGAAGTTGACATTTCATTCTCGGAGAGCAGACGGCAAAACAGCCCCAACTCAAGACAGAGAAGTTAGGCCTTCTTGCCTTCTTCAGCCTTCAGTGAACACTCAGGCCACACAGACAAGACCTGCATGCAATGACGAAATCCCACTCTGGTCTGCCGTTCCGCACGCTATCTAACGACCGTAACATGAAAGTTAGCAAACTGTCAAGGGTGGTTTCATTTGCAGAGCTACTCTCACGGTTTCGCCGTGTGACACACGCTTTTGCATGCTTTCACACGCTCTCACGCCACACAACCATTATATCTCATGTTTAGCCGCTACGGAGACGTCGGAGCCAGCGGAGCATTTCAAAAAGTCCTGCCGAGATCAGGCTGCTCTCCGCGGCCACACAGCGCGCTGAGCGCCCGGAGCTCAGAGGTCCCGCGAGCAGAACCTCAAATCTCCGTCGCATATCCTTATTAGGCTGAATCTCGATAAGCCGACCACAGATTTGATGCTTAAACTACTAACTTCTCGGCTGAAAACATCCTTAAATTACATTCCGTGACTCAACAGTAGTATTTAGAATGTTCAGACAAGAACGCATAATAAACGCTGTTCGTCTGCAGGTCCAAGTGCTAGGGATCGATTGCTTCTGTCTTGCTCCCTGACTTGACCAATCCTGTTCAACAATGAGGTTCGGACCGCCCCAGCTCATTTGAATATACGGACACATAAATGTCACACATAAATAAATGAAGAAATACGTGTGGACACATAAATAGAGATATAAATAAATGAAGAAATACAGAAATGTAGAAATACATTTATTTAATGATGTCCTGTTGAGTTATAACTTATATTTATTAATTTATGTATTTATTTCTGTATTTATACATTTATTCTTGTATTTATTTATTTATACATTTATTTAAGCATTTATTTATTCCTGTATTTATTTATTTATACATTTATTTAAGCATTTATTTATTAATTCTTGTATTTATTCATGCATTTATTTATTTATACTTAAGTCATTTTAAGTCCTCCATAGAGCTGGCCGCGCTGCCCTCACCATGGAGGAATCAAGCGCTCCCCTGGAGTTCTGCTGTGAGGTGCCACTTATCAGCCAATCAAAAAAAAGAAATGGGCTACACAATAACCAATCAGAAAAAAGGTATCTGTTGTATCTGGGTAAGATTTAATCCAGCAACCAATGAAAATAAAGCATCCTGGATAGATATATCACTCTTGTCTGTCTTCAAAACTTAAGAGCCCTGTTAATGACATGTGGTTCAATTAAGTTCTCACTCTCTTAAACTTTAAATCTTGAAATAATGTGTTGTGTTTGTGCGTGTGATTTTGTGTGGTGATGTAAACTCAGCTGTCATAACAAGCAGCAGGAGAGCACCTCTTGGTATACTGCATGCTCAAAACATCATAGCATTGTTTGTTAAGGCTGCCCACATAGCATTTATCACTTTATTTGCAGGCCTAGGAAAAGGACCCTCTCAAAAAATTTCCAAACAGCTCTTTGAACAAGTAAGATGTATTATAAAGAATTTAACATAAAGACAGGACATTTGTGCAATAGAATTAGTCATGTTTTTGTAAATGAGAGTAGAGTTATTAAAAAACATTTTAATTATTTAACCCTTGTGTTGCCTTAGGGTCATTTTGACCCGAATCAATATTACACACTCCCCCCGCCTTAGGATTAATTTGACCCCATTCAATGTTTAATGTCGGTGTTCTTTCGGTAGTCAACAAACAAACATAAAGTGCCTCACACTTAAACTTGGAAAACAATATTAATTCTAATAATTTTCTGGAGGTTTTAATTGCTGGCGTCAAATTGAACCCAAAGGGTAAAATATGTTAGTAAATATAAAGTTAACAGGAGGGTGAAACATTGAATCGGGTCAAAATGACCCAAAGGCGGGGGGAGGGTGTAATATTGAGTCGGGTCAAAATGACCCTAAGGCAACACAAGGGTTAAGGTAGCAAAGATGCCTCGTAAAAGACCTTTGCCAGGCCAGAATGCAAGGTACAACATGGGTACAACGCCACATTAATTCAAATTTCCTGATATTTGAGCCACCAACATGTGTGGCTGCGTGCGCGGCAACATTTTGGTCACCCCCGACAAAATCTCACTCCAAGGTTTTTTGAAAAGTTGGCAGCTCTGTGTTTGATTGGGTTGAGATTAAGCTGTCAATTGACTTTCTCTGCAGCCCGCTGTACACCTCGGACCTTAACCCTACCTGAAGCAGTAAACGTCTTTAAGTCCGCCAGTTCACATCATTTACGTTTGCAAAGACCAATTGGGTTGCAGTTTTTAACAGGCGGGAGGCAGAAGTGGTATCAGCTGGTATTTCAATGAAAGCCAGGATTACAGCCAGGAGATGAGCTCAAAGGAACTTGTAAGTCCAGGTAGTTCCATAATGTGGTTATTGATCGTTGTTAACGATTGTTCCCTGCTTACATTTAGGTTTACTTGAGGCGAATGAAAGGGAATAACAGCAAGCTGTTAGTTTTTTTGTTAGAAACTGTCTCCAGTGAATGAGCGAATTCGAAATACAAGAAATAACTATCGACAGCTCTCTATTCTTTGCATTAATACATATTATTATAATATTTGTTTCTATTGAATAGTATATTTGACACTGAACTAGTTCATCTATATCTCAGTGATAGAGACAAAATGAGCATAAAATATCCTGACCCTGAAATTATTTCTCGAACAATGGATATCCGGGGCCCCAAAAGAATATTTCCCCTTTGGGTTTAGACCCCTTTTTTAAATCCTGAGTGGTATCATACATTCGGGACATTTCATGAACATATCACAGCAACGGGTGGTTCACAGAGCTTCAGAGAGGTGGGGGGGATCTGTGACGAGCACTGGAAGAAAAACACTGACACATCACCAACGGTATGATGATCACATCCCAAAACACAAGATTCGCTCTCAGTGCGTCCTGTGACAGGAGAATACTTAACAAATACTAATGTTTAAAAATACAAGAACACGGCAAAAGCCCCCACACAGGGCCGTAGCCCCACCTAGTGGAAGAGTCATGTCACGCTGCTGAAGAACAAATCAACACAATACAGATAGTCCAAGACGCGTGATGCCTTTTTGACAAATCTCTCAAAGCTTTTCGGAAATATTCAAGGATCAGGTAAAAAGCCGGTAAATGCGAATTACTTCAGCTTACACTTAGTTGAGTGGGTGGTCCTTCAGCGTGGCCCACGAAACATCTGCATATACACTGAACATGGCCGTACGGGACCGAGACCACTTCAAGTCGATCTCAACGTGTCCTCTATGCGTCTTGAGTGCTTTCACCGCTGTGCGTCTAGAGCTGTGCAGTACAAACAGATGCAACACTATACATCATTTACAGGTGAGGTTGTCTGAAAAGGCGGTCCACTGCATGCTGTTACAATTCTACCTGGCAAGGAATCTGCTCATGAAGAGTGTCCGAAAAAGTACAATTTGTGTACATCGACCTGAGATATTTCTATCAGTACAGTCAGACTTTAATACAGGCACACAATAGTAGCTACTAAGTACTTTTAGCGGTTGTGTTTCAGTAGCAAATAAGCAAGTAATGATATTTCCAAAAGCGAAACCTGGGACTCCCGGGGCTCGCTTGATAATCCAGCCTCCAGCCTATATTTCAGAAAAACAGCATTTGGTAACAACAAGACTTTGTTCCCATGCAACTAATAAGTTAATGACTGCAGTGTAATCATAATTGAAGACTACAGAGTAGCAGAAATGTTCCTCTCATTGCTGTTGGTACACTCCACTTTCGGCTTGGCAGCACACCTCCATCTGCTGTTTTGACAACGGAGTGACAACACATATCTGCTATTCCATCAGAACAAGTTACTCCATCTGGTCTGCCTGCCTGTGCTTGCCATGTAGCCGTCAGTGCTCCACTGTATCCATAATTTCCGTTTGATTTCAGAGCCCACTTTCCCCTCTCATCACGCAAGATGCAACAAAACCACAATCAGGCACTTCCTGATGAATCAAGCCATGCTTGACCTGCTGTCATGGCTCGCTCGCTCACATCTTAACTTTCCACATGTACCTCTACACAGGAACATAGATGCTTCTTCCAGACCACGCCTCCTGTTTTTCGAGGCTCATCGTTTTTATTTAGCTATACGCTCTGTCTGTGCATATACAGCTTTACAAATTTGGTTTTGACCCCGACTAATTTGCCTGTGCCGTTTTGTCCTTTGTAATACGAAGTACACTTCTTCCACCGCCCAGAATTAACCTCCCCCTATGATCATTGAGTCATGATCTATTGAATTATTTCTCTTTGACTCTGAGCCATCCATCACCTGTCTAATGACATTAATCTTCCCGTCTGCAGCAGGCCTGGGAGAACATTGGCTGTTTGTGTGGAGTTTCCCACTCAGTAAAATAACTGAAGCATCCACTGAGGCAGCGGCTCCCTTAATGGATTGGTGCACCTCCAATGGAAATACAAACACACAAATTCAATTGTTGCTTTGACTTACGGGTTTATTGTGTATCGTATGAGACTAATGCCGTCGCAGCACCCCGTGAACACGCATTACTTCTCCTGGACTCTTTACGAGGTGAGAGCTGAACTATGACAGGCCCTGTCCTGGTTAAACATAATACTTTCAGTGTGAATATACACGTTCTCGAAAGTGCACGTTTCTTTATCTGCTGCTTGAGTTTCAAAAGAAATTCGAAGGGGGGGGGGAGCAATTTTTCAGTACTCATCCTGTGTGTCTGCAGGCTGATGGGACCAGCAGCAAACACAGCATCTTCATCTGTGTGTTCTGATGTATGCTGGGAAATCACAACAGGTGCTGACAGGCACATCTTGTGCAAAACCCAAATATATTAGCAACAGATGTATTTGTGGCATAAATGAGACCAAATCATTCAAAATGCCTTGATTACGATATGACAGGGGAGAAAGCTGACTCAGTCAAAATCTTTTACCAAAATCAAATATATATTTTTGCCTAATTATTTTCATTTTGAGCACACCCTGACTTTTGATCGAGAGCTATCAGCAGTTTTTAAGTTTTCATTTATCCAGAGAAATATCTCAACTACAATTGTAGATTCCCACAAAATGCATGGTTCCCAGTAATGGTGCAACAGCGTGCACGTGAACCGTGGATTAATGAAACAGTTTAACCATCATAGTGTGAAATAAAGCTTTTAGCACCAATCTTTATTAATGACAAATAATAGAGATGTATTATTACCTATGGGTCAGAATTCATATTTTACAGAACTAGCTGATTGCAATTGTTTGATTACAGAGTGCAGCACTATACTGTTGTCTCTAATGCAATTGTTGGATGAGTCACAGTAATTACTACACAGTCCATTAGAAAGTCACGGCCTCGTCTCTCAAGTCTGCTGAGGCACAAGCGGCGCTATGGTAATATTCATTCTTTTACAGATCCTCCACGAATCTGATTTATTCCTACTTGGGGAACTGTATACCTCTGCATTATCCCTCAAATGTAAAAAAATATCTGCCAACGCACCATCAGAAATATTGTGGTGTTCATGGCAGCTACAGGGCAAGAAAGTGTCTCGTCAATAAGCAAAGAGTTGAGAAAAGACCGCCTGTTCTTTTGTCAAAAAGAACAGATGCCCAAGCACCATGCAGTCTAGTGGTAGCTCAAATGGCCACAGGGAATAATTTAGTCTATCTGTGGCGCTTCTTTTCTCTCCTTCGGTGTCAGCCTGTTCACATAACTCACTCACTTGGCAGCACCAACATTGGCCTTATTCTCAGAAGCTAACTTAGGACTGCATCAATGAGTAAATGTCTTCGCAAACCCCTCACAGTCACCAGATAATAGCCTGGAAAAGTCACCAAGAGTTATACATTTAAAAGAAAACCTCCATTTACTCAAGGAGGGGACTACACTGAATGTAAATTTAAAAATAAATAGTCATAAAAGAGAATCAAGAAGTGCAACAAATAATTCACTGCAGCCTATGTGTCCCGACATGCATTCTGATGTCTCACTAAACAGTTTCACCCCTGTCTCAAAGTTAAGTCCTCGGGGCCAAACTAAACCACAGCTAAGCACCAACTTACAGCTGATTAAATTCAGAGTGACCCAGTCTAAAAACTATTAGGTGGTAACAAGCTGAAAATGAGCATATTAAAGATCCTCGCTGCTGGCGCAACAACTGGAATGAAGCGGCGGGGCCTGCGAGGGGATATCAGGTTCAGTTAAGGAACCCATAATATCTGTGTCAAATTCTTTTTTACTAACTAGATGACAAACGTCTTCTTTATTTGCAACAACAGCCGCAGGAAGTGGTTGGAGTATGTGGATAACACGTTCGTGAGAGGAATGGAAACGGGTCTGGCGGAGGTAATGATGAGGCTTTTTGCTTTTAGGGTAGCCTACCAATGCGTCCTTAGCAAGGATGCACATTCTAGCCACTTCAGTCACGTCCTACCTGTAATCTTCATTGGATGCACTTACCCCGACTACCTTGTTAATGTGGAGTTGCCGGAACCAAGTCTCAGCCACCTCCACCTCCTTGAAGTTGTTCTCTGCTGCTCGATGCATAGCCCACCTTCACGACTCAGGTTTATTTAATCAGTGGGATCAACAGTTGTTACCATCATTGATCTTGTGAGTCCATTTCATGGGCGAGTAAGGCACCCCTCAAATGTATTATTATTTTCATAGATAATGTAAGCTGCAAAAGGCTAATTTTAATTAACATTAGGAACGACTGTTTTTGGATAATAGGAGCGACTGGTGAGTAGTTTTCACCCCTCACAATCCTTCACAATAATGTTATGTTTTGCCCAGGACCTTGGCTGAAGGCAGCCAGCACCTCTCTTTCAACTACTACCCAGACTTCACAGGGATGTAATCTTCTTGAATCTGGCTGTCTTGTTCATCTTAATAGTTCCTCTTGCATTCTAAAATAGCAGCAAAGCAGAGTATATTCATGCTGAGTTTTACAACCGAGGCAAAGTGGTGGAGATCAAAGTAAAGTTGTTGTTTTGTTGCTTTCTGTGACTGAATATGTGAAGAAATATGATTCAGAGGCATATGTGAGACTTCAGAGGAGGAACGCAGCTGCTACCTAATTAGCTCAGAGTCATAACATCCACTAAATGTATAACATTTAATTAAAAAGGTGAACATTGGATAAGCTTTATGTGGTCCGCACAATATATGGGTTAGTGTATTTCTGCATTTGTATGTGAATCTACAAATACATTGTTGTATTATATCCGCCAGGATACATGTATTGCTCTGTGTGTGCTGTGTTTAGCGACATCTAGGTGTCTGTCTTTCTGTCTACAGCTAATATTGTGTTCTACTGAACCCATTAGCCTGATATTTTTCACATCATATTTTTTATTTGTCGTTTAGCAAATGACAAACTGAACTGAACGTTATTTACGAGAGAGAAAGAAACACACACAGAGAGAGAGAGAGAGAGAGAGATTTAGCTGGTTTGGCTAACAGCTAACAGGACCAATACAGCTAACAGAGCTAACAGCTACTGGAACTAAATACACAGACTATGAAATGAAGCATCAACATGGAGTTTTACAGTGAACTTTCATCTGAGCAGACATCTTCATAGACCAGAAGGAGAGTTTAAACACATCAGATGTGTTCAGTCTAGACGAGATCCGAGCTCTCCTGAGTGCACTTCTATTTGAGCTATTTCCTCGTCCACACCGATTGTCGAAATGTATTTTAGATGCTGTAAATCCACTCTGCCAAGAGGAAACCGGACATTTTGCTCCAACCCTGTTCACCAATCATCGTCGTCCTGCACCATGAACCGCCTGCAGGGTGATGGCTGTGGCTCTCAGGCCAGTCATTGACCTTAATGACAGACCTTTGCTAGGTACAATCTCAGAGCCCTGTGTGAAGAGCCCCGTCCTGTGTGACAAAACCTAGTGAAGGTGACATCTGGTCAGTGAGACGGAAGGCTGAGAATCACTTCAAGGCGCTTATGTTGCCAATGTAATACATACCATTACGTCTGAGTTAAGAGCAGTAACTAAAAAAATACGTGAGTCTCTGCTCTGTTGAGACGGGGCCGGTCCAGAACAAATGACCGTAATGGTGCATGATGCATTGTGTGTATTTCCACAGCATCATTTCCATCAATACAACTAGGGATGCACCGATCTGATCGGCGCCGATCCATATCGGCCGATATTCCCATTATCGGTTTTGATCGACGTTCTCAAAACGGCCGATCAGATGACGTAACATCTGCGAGAAAAACTATCAGAGACGTTTCAATCGCGGCGCACCGCAACGGAGACGATGCGCCCGGCGAGGGCCGCAGAGTGAGAGGTCCACAAGGGGATCCTCACGCACCGAGCGGCGTCCCCGTCCCCCGAGTTGAATCACTGGGTCAACTCAGCCGACTCTCACATGTCTGAGGCTCTGAGCCCCTATATATAACCTTACTGATGGCGCCGCGGACGGCCACCTCGGTGCGTTGGTGCGCGATGTTTTTTGTTGTTTTCGTCTTAAATACTGTTTTCTGCTGTGATTCCCGGAGCTCTTTCACCAGAGAAGAGCTCATGAACATCAGGGGAACAACTCCAGCGGATTTATTTCCAACGTTTTTAACTTCTGTGGAGTTACTGGACATTTTTGTAAAAGGTGTGCTCACCTTCGCCACGCGGTGAGACGCCGGAGAGGGAACGCTCAGGGGCGCTTTGCGGCTACGGAAAGGGGATCTCGTACAGCGCTGCCGGGCATATTTCTCCAACGTCCGCTCACTGTGCAACAAACTGGACGAACTCCAGCTGCTGGTGGGGAGAGACAGAGACTTCTCCTCATCCTCCGTCCTGTGCTTTACGGAATCATGGCTAAGTGGATCGATACCAGATTCTGCGCTCCAGCTCGCTGGCTTCCAGCTGTTCCGAGCGGACCGGGTCACGGAGCTCTCCGGAAAAACAAAGGGTGGAGGAATCTGCTTTACCTCAACAACGGCTGGTGCAACGACGTAACGGTGATTCTACAGCACTGTTCGCCGGACCTGGAATCTTTTATCATTCACTGCAAACCCTTCTACTCCCCACGTGAGTTCGCTTCATTCATCCTGGCCGGAGTTTACATGCCGCCGCAGGGAAACGTGCACGAGGCACAGCGGACCCTCGCTGATCAGATACGGTGTGTGGAGCGGACCTTCCCGGACTCTTTAGTTATTGTAAGGTGAGATTTTAACAAAGGAAACCTCAGCCACGAACTCCCTAAATATAGACAGTTAATTAAATGCCCTACTAGAGAGAAGAGCATTCTGGACCACTGCTACACAACAATCAGCAGGGCCTATCACGCCGTCCCTCGAGCTGCACTGGGAAACTCTGACCACGTCATGGTTCATCTGATTCCCTCATACAGACAGAGACTAAAGCTCTGCAAACCTGTGGTGAGGAAGTTCAAGAAGTGGACCAGTGAGGCTCTGGAGGATCTACGGGCGTGCTTGGACTGTACTGACTGGGATGTCTTCAGGACTGCTACCAACAGCCTGGATGAGTACACAGAGGCTGTAACTTCCTACATCAGCTTCTGTGAGGACAGCTGTATTCCATCCAGCTCCAGGGTGAGTTATAACAACGACAAACCCTGGTTCACAGCGGAGCTCAGGAAGCTAAGACTGCAGAAGGACCAGGCATTCAGGAGTGGGGACAAGGACCTGTACACAGAGTCAAAATACAGGTTTAGCAAGGCGGTGAGAGATGCTAAACGACTGTACTCTGAGAAACTGCAACAGCAGCTCTCAGCAAACGACTCTGCTTCTGTCTGGAGAGGGCTCAGGCAGATCACCAACTACAAGCCCAAATCACCCCACTCCATGAACAATGTGCTTCTGGCAGACGAGCTCAATGAGTTCTACTGCCACTTTGAAAGACAATGGAGCAGTCCTGAGACAATCCCCCACAGCCCCATCAACAAGCCACAGACCATCAGCCCACCCTCCCCCAGCCCATCAGGGGCTCACACCTCTGGAGCACCCTCCATCAACTCAGCGACGACCCTCGTCATCCTGGAGAGAGACGTCAACAGGCTGTTCAAAAAGCAGAACCCCCGCAAAGCAGCGGGCCCGGACTCCGTCTCCCCCTCCACCCTGAAGCACTGTGTTCACCGACATCTTCAACACCTCCCTGGAGACATGCCACGTTCCAGCCTGCTTCAAGGCCTCCACCATCATCCCCGTCCCCAAAAACCCAAGATCACAGGACTCAATGACTACAGGCCCGTCGCCCTGACCTCTGTGGTCATGAAGTCCTTTGAACGCTTGGTCCTGTCACACCTCAAGACCATCACCGACCCACTCCTGGACCCCCTGCAGTTCGCCTACAGAGCCAACAGGTCTGTAGACGATGCAGTCAACATGGCCCTTCACTACATCCTCCAGCATCTGGACTCCCCAGGAACCTACGCCAGGATCCTGTTTGTGGACTTCAGCTCTGCTTTCAATACAATCATCCCGTCCCTGCTGCAGGACAAGCTCTCCCAGCTGCACGTGCCCGACTCCACCTGCAGGTGGATCACAGACTTCCTGACCGACAGGAAGCAGCACGTGAGGCTGGGGAAACACGTCTCAGGCTCCCGGACCACCAGCACAGGTTCCCCCAAGGCTGTGTTCTTTCCTCTGCTGTTCTCCCTGTACACCAACAGCTGCACCTCCAGTCACCAGTCCGTCAAGCTCCTAAAGTTCCTGGATGACACCACCCTCATTGGGCTCATCTCTGGTGGGGACGAGACCGCCTACAGGTGGGAGACTGACCACCTGGTGACCTGGTGCAGCCAGAACAACCTGGAGCTCAACGCCTAAAGACAGTGGAGATGGTTGTGGATTTCAGGAGGAATGCAGCCCCACCCGCCCTCTCATCCTGTGTGACTCCCCCGTCGACGCTGTGGAGTCCGTCCGCTTCCTGGGCTCCATCATCACCCAGGACCTCAAGTGGGAGCTGAACATCGGCTCCATCACCAAGAAGGCCCAGCAGAGGATGTTCTTCCTGAGGCAGCTGAGGAAATTCAACCTGCCAGGGAGAATGATGGTACAATTCTACACGGCCATCGTTGAGTCCATCATCTGCTCCTCCATCACCGTCTGGCACCCTGCAGCCACAGCCAAAGACAAGTGCAGGCTGCAGAGCATCATCCGCTCGGCCGAGAGGGTTATCGGCTGCAATCTGCCTTCCTCCAGGTCCTGTTCACTTCCAGGTCACTGAAGCGGGCCAGAAAGATTGTCGCTGACCCTCCCACCCTGGACACTCCTGTTCGAGTCCCTCCTCGGGAGGAGGCTGCGTCCATCATGACAAAGACCACCCGCCACACCAAAGTTTTTCCGTCGGCAGTCGGGCTCATCAATGGAACCCGGGACTGAATGACTGTCACCCCCAGGACTACCACCTCTTCTTCCACATTCCTCTCTCCTCCTTCTTCCCGCTCCTTCCTCTTCCTCCTCCTCCCTCTTCCTCCCTCCTCCTTCTTCTTCCCTCCTCCACACACGTCACTTTAACATGCACTTTAACTTGAGGCCTCCTCCACACACATGCCACTTTATTTGCATGCACTTTAACTTAAACACACGCCACGCGTAACATACACTTTTAACTAAAACACACCACTTGAAGCACACACCCAAACACTTTCACATTATTTGTTGTCTTTCTGTCGTGTTGATTGTTGTTTGTTTGTCATGTCCAAATGTTGCACCTTCCACCAAAAAAAATTCCTCGTTTGTGTAAACATTCCTGGCAATAAAACTGTTTCTGATTCTGATTCTGATTCTATAGACTGATGTTCACCGTAAACGCATTCGATCGGGAGCGCGCGAGGGTTTTGATAAAGTTAGCGGAAGGATTTAAGTGACACGTGAAACAACATCCGTTTTTCAAAATAAGATGTCGACAAATCATACACTAGCATATAAAAGGAAACAATGAACTGATTTTGTATCTTTATAGATCGTTTCTGAGATTTAGCTTAAATTATGCTAACATTAAAACATTTTTACTGTACCAAGGAAGAGTTTATAAAAATAAGTCTGACTTTTGTATGTTAAAAAAAGTCCTGTATATAGATTTCCTCGAGTTCCAGGAAATTAATAATGCAGACGTGTTCCATACATATCTGAAATCCCCTACAATAGCAATCAAACAATTTTAATGTATCAATTAGGACATTTTTCAAAGTAAAAGTCCTAAATGTTTAAAGAAATCTGTAATTTCTTTAATATTTGAGGTGCTTGATATATGTATTTCCTCATAGTCCTAGGCAATAATGCTACACAATAAATAGAATGCTTCAATCGACACCGTGATCGGTGATCGGTATTATCGGATCGGCAGATACTGATTTCAATGATCGGTGATCGGCACAAAAAACCTGATCGGTGCATCTCTAAATACAACCTCTACTCTGTGGATCCGGGGTTTCTCTTTTCAACAGAAATACTCTTTTTCCTCATGTTTCATGCAAATGTTTCACAATGAATGAAGCACATTTCTAAATAATAATAATAATTTTCCAGGAAGGTTCCTTTTTATGAACCATGTAATGTGGCTCTAATTATGAGTGAAATAGAGACAATTGGTTGGTTAAATGCTAAGCTACCTGATGCTTCCTGTATTTCAGTGAGCGTGCAGCAGTTGAACAAAAACATTAACAATCTGTCTACAGGAACGAGAACAATTCAACTTACATATTACATTTGCAACAGTGAAGTAAACACAAATAAAGACTGAATTTGGTTTAAATGGAGCCATTCTTTCGATATGACTCCTCTGGATTTCCTCAAGGATTTTGCATGTCAAAGTCTTTTTCCAGGTGTTATGTGAAAAAAAAGCTGTATAAAGCCTCTGGTGCCTCCAGAAGGAGCTGGTGTGAAGTCTGATAAATGTCCTCAATGTCACTTGAGTCAGCATCGGTTTGGGGCTGAAGACTAAGTGTGACGATGAAAAACGTCTGGAGGTGTGGAGTTAGAAAGAAATGATCTTGACAGGCCTTTGTAGCCCGCTGCTCGAGGCTCCAGGCTACGAGCATAACAAACCCCAATCTCCATCTGAACGGTTGGCGGTTGAGTTGTACTTTGGGTAATGTAGGCGCCAGGTTTTGACATCGGAGAAGAATGCTTGAAATGAAAAAGAGAATGTCTCTGGTATACTGCACAATCATTTGGGGTGTTTTTTTGAAGGGCAATGCTAAATTGGCCTGGTCCGGCTACAGGACTTGAATATGTACTGTGTATAACATAAAGGTACACCACATGCTGCTGATTACGACACAATCTCACCTTCTGGTCGTGACTGTAGGCTAAGGCCCAATCCTCTTCCGTGTGGTGGAACAAGAGGCTCAGGACGTAGAAAGTGAGGCGGTACTTCTGGTAACTGGTTCCCTCATCGGAGCTGATGAGCAGGCTGCTCTCAAACTCTGGATCCGTCAACACCATGATCTGAGGAGAGGGAGCAGAAGACATGCAAGGGAGTGGGTAAGGGTTTTTGAAGGCGAGAAAATGCCAGGGTCGAAGGGCGAGTTTGAGTAAAGCGGTGGAAAGAAAGGGAGATGAGATGGTAGAGGACAGACGTGAGAGGCAGGAGCCGAGTCAGCAGAAAAGGTCTGTCTTTTGGCAATCGTCATGCTTATTCTTGGCAAACCATCCAAATATTCAACTTCATTTAATGAGCCTGACTCTCGTGCTGCTGTTGCCATGCCTCTGTGGCTCAAAGGGTGATGGATTCATCATCTCTCTCCAAAATAAGATCACGGTTGTTCACAGCAACAACAGGTGAAATAATGTGTTTCCCAGAAGTGACTAAAAAGAACACAGGTGGGTTGAAAAAACATGAAATAAAGAGTCCTTCTATATGACAGAAAGGTATTGGAGCCCGCCGTCGAAGTACAAACAAGATCAAGCAGCCATGCATGAATGTTGTATACACAGTATGCTTTTTTCTTTATCACCTAGTTCTTTAGGATGCAATTTCTTACCATGTATCCTTCCAATCAAATTCTAATTTCAAATTTAACAGCACCACAGTTGTAGAAGCCCTAATTTCATGGTTGGAATAATTCTGCCAGCGCTATCACAGTCATTACAGAATTCAATAAGAACAGGAATTCCACAATGCATATTTCCTTCAGCTAATGACATTTAGAGTCTTTGTGGAAGCAGTTAAAATGGCAGCAACTCCTCCTTGACTAAAGAGGAGGTGTTATATGTTTTAAGTGTGCTGTATTCTTTTTTAATCAGACACATGCCATTGAATCCATGCATTTATTGTAACCATATGATAAAGAAAAAAATCCATTGTCATCACATATTTTCACTGTTGTAGGCTAAAAGGTTAAAATAGCAATTTGCATCATGACACATAAATCAGCTAAAGTGTTCATTTAAGCTAAATTGGTTGCTACATGGTAACTATAATTCTTTATCCTTTCAAGATCTGAATTTGGAAATTGCTTTATATTCACAAGGCTAAATAAGTGTTTTATGCATGTTACAAGAAAAGAAACATAGCTAATGTACACATAATGTAAACCATTAATATACACATTTCATTAAAATTACTTTTACGACCACTATGGGGTGAATATACAGTCGATAGCACTCCTTATACGTTAGGCATGGTGAATATGTAACACCAGACTGATCTCATACATGGTTCTTTGTGCTCTATAAAAACTCCACTCCTGCAGTTGAGCCAAAATCATCTTTTCACAAACTTAAGCAGACAAACATGTTGCCTTTACCCTGCAGTGCCTTGTGTAGACTCACTGATGACTCACAGAGTGTTTACTGGAAAATGCACACAAAATTGAAAAATAACTTATCTTAAGATATGAAGATACCTTGAGCAAAGAATTACTTATTTACACATCTAGCAGTCTCAAAGCAACATTATTATTCAATTTAAGTCAGGGTTGGAACATGTCCATTCCTAGTGTTGAGGTTTCTTGTGACATGATGAAGTCCAATATTTAATATTCACACAGTTTTTGACTCCAATTGGGCCTCCACCAATCCATCTCTTTAGCTGCTATCGATTGAACTTGCAAATTTAGTGAGGAGCTGAATTTATTCTCCTGCAGTTGGGTGTTGGAGAGGTAGTGGTTTATCATTCTGGCTGAAAGCAGGGAGACGAGGTTGATGAGCGTTGAGTCTTTGAGCCAGGAAACTGCAGAGCAATGAGGAAGTGCAGACTCGGGTAATACTCCTCTCGGGGTTTGTCTTAAATCCCTTCACTTAACACTAAATCATTTGTTCCATTATCAATATGAAAATATGGACCGCTGCAGCTTTAAATGTTTATCTCCACAAGGAATGTGAATGGCCGGGTTTTCTCTCATCAAATCAATTGAAATTGCAAGTACAACAGCACATTTGTCACTGACAGAAATGCTAGCCCTTCTCCCGGAGCTTTAACGAGAGTCCCTCCCTGGTGGTGATTTAGATAAATTGTTTTTCATTAAGCACCAATAAACAGGCAGCACATTCTCCGACCTGTATTTCTCATTGGCCCGTCCTCGCCAATCTAGCCATTCTTGCCATTCTTTACCCGTCACCGTGCAATACTAAGAGCTCCTGGTATCTGCCTGTGTCTTTGGAGCTCGTCAGAGGTATTTAAGCATTCCTATTATATAATACTTTAGTAAGCAGCAGAGTCTCTTTTGAAGGAGAGATTACATTTCACATTGACCCTTTTTTTGAGTGTCAGTGTAATGGAAGAGTAGAAAAACCTTGAAGAGGTGTGTGCACATAATGTACATTTCTTATGAAAATCTACCCTTTCCCTTTAAGCCTTGTACTCAAGAGTGTTATGACCCCTCTCTGTACTCACGATACCTTTCAATTTTCAGCAAGCATTTAGCTCATCTTTTCACAAGCCTTGTGTGACAGGTGTCAAGCCGTCACTGGTAGGTTCTCCTTGTCAGCACCAATGAATGAGTAGTCGGAGGGATACTTGGTAATATCTTTTATTACTTCAGACCCCCCAGAGTGTCTCTGCTCGGCACTCTCCATCTTCCTCCTGTCCAGCTCCTTTATGGAGACAAAGCCTCGAGATACACACAACACAGATTTCAGCTCAGCTGGTTGTCATCAGACACACCACCCCCTGAACCACACCCCCGCTCCACCCACCCTGCAGCCGAGCTTAAACACACCCCGCTGCCACACCTTGATTCATTGAGGCCCACAATTTGCTCATTTCATACTGGGAATGAGGCTGAGAAAGTATTGTCACATTAACTTTACTCATTTACCACCATGTAAGTGTGAAAACAGCCACATTATACACACATTAAAAAAAACTCTTTTTTTCTGTCTGTCACCTCTGCGATCAGCCAAATCAAAGCCAATCCGAAGGCGGGAATACTGGGCCATTTCTACGAAAACAATCACCCTCGGAAAATAATTACTCACTTTCAAAATCACAGTGACCGATTGCATTAGCAGTGGGATTAAGATGTCCCTCACAGCAAAGCACTCAGCCTTGGAGGGCAGGCGGGCGAGTGAGGAAGGTAACAATACGTATCGGATAGAGGTTGGAGGGATAGCCGTTGTGTTTTATCAGCCTGATGTTGAGCTGTGCATAAGCTTGAGCACAGAGACAGAAGCCGCTGGTTGTCGGATCAGGAGGTGAGGGGATGTTTGGATCAGAGACGGAAGGAAAGAGACACCCGGCAGTACATGAATCACATCACGTCAGATCAATTGAGCTTAGTCTCTCTCTGACGGGAGGTTTTAACAGAGCACGGTCGCCGCTATATCCTCATTAACCACGGATCAAGACTTAATCACCCACATCTAGCTATCATGTTTTCACTGTCTCGCCTCCTCGATGGCATTTTAAATGTGCATGTCTTTGTATTTAAATGAACCCGATCCACCAGCCGTTCTGTCAAGCTGTTCGAGGACTGAGTGAGTGCACATGGCGCTCAGGAAAACCAATGAAGCGTCATTTTTCAGGGGCCTGGCACTAAATGCCATTACAATGATTCAAATACCATAGTGTAACATTGTAAAGGTCACAGCTTCCATCCACTTTTTCTTTTTGTCGGACAATGTAAGAGACAAAATACTTCATGTGCCTCCAGAATCATCGCAGTGGACATGGAGCGGTTCCTTCATTGTGGTTGAGAAGAATATCTCGAAGAGCAGCAGATGTTAACTCTTACGCTGAGTGATTAGGCACCCATGCTGCTCTTTATACAGCTAAAGAGGGCGACTCAGATGCAAGGGGGAAACAAAGCAACGCAGCCAACAGACAGGCAAACTTCCACCCATCTACCGGATGGCAAATCGGAATAATTAGATCAGAGATAAGGTGCGGAGGGCAGTCGGCCCCGGCGGAGCCAGAGGTCACCCATTAGAGTAAAACATTCTCCTGAGATCGTTACAAGCTCTTGGCTCTGTCCTTTGATGACTCACTCACACAATAACATACAATAAATTGTAACTTGTGTTCCTTTTTAGTCTGATTAGTATACAAATATCTTGAATATAATTTAGTGAAATTGATATCTGAACTATATCATTTCTCAGTGTTATTTACATTTAGGATATTCTTTATTGTTTTAACACCTTTGGTTGTTAAACAAAGTTTATCTATTATATAATGATATATAGTGTCACTGAAATAACAAAAGACAGATACCTCACATAAGCAACAGAAAGAACCTTTGGGACGACATTCTTGCATTGCTCTTGATGTGGAATTACATTTCCTCCAAATAAGTGAGACATGAGGAGAAATCAGCGCTGGCTATGATCTGCTCCTCGCCCTGACACGGTTAAGCTCAACAGTCCTGGGATCCTATTAACTCTGGCACCATGCAAACGTGTTCAGGGTCAGCACCTTGGCTTCGCCTTGAAAAGTGAGGCTGATGAACTGGAGCACAAAGATCCCAAAGAAAGATATTCCCAATACAATTTTACGAGAAACTCATTTAACTTCAAAATCCAATATCTTGTTGGTCAAATATATACGTAGGCACAATGGGGTGTGTTTGTGCTTCATAATTAGTTACTAGTTTACACTAGAACCCGTCATGACAGGGTGCAGGAGGACCCATCATAACAGCGTGCACTCGGACCCATCATGATAGGATGCACTAGGACCCATCATGATAGGATGCACTAGGACCCATCATGATAGGATGCACCAGGACCCATCATGATAGGGTCCACTAGGACCCATGATGATAGGGTGCAGGAGGAACCATCATGATAGGGTACACTAGGACCCGTCATGATAGGGTGCACTAGGACCCATCATGATAGGGTGCAGGAGGACCCAGCGTGATAGGGTGCACTAGGACCCGTCATGATAGGGTGCACTAGGACCCATCATGATAGGGTGCACGAGGACCGTCAAGATAGGGTGCACTAGGAACCGTCAAGATAGGGTGCACTAGGACCCGTCATGATAGGGTGCACTAGGACCCGCCATGATAGGGTGCACTAGGACCCGTCATAAGCGTTTCAGCATATATAAGCATTATGTGTAGATATATAATAGTTATATACATTTTTGTTTGGTTTTAACTTTACTCCCAGGATACATTTCCTTCCGTTTCTGGCTGACTACCTCGTGCTGCTCGCACATTGAAATGATGACAGGAAAGTTATTTTCTCTCAATGAAAAATGAAGGTGAATGGGGAAAGCCCTTGTGGCCGAAGCAGACTGGATTGATGTGTGGTCACATAATGCCCAGAAAGTAAAACTCTGCTGGTCTCTGCGCCGCCGCATCACAGGCAGACAACCTTCCTCCATGTGCTCACCGGGGGAGTAAGCGAGGAGCCCGGGAAGAGGGCCGTGTTCATCTGCACGCATCTCCGAGGGGGTAAAGGCTGAAGGCCAGTAAATAATTAAGAAGATAATGTATTTGCTTTATATTCAAGCTATGAATATACTTGTCAATTAGATGGTAAACTGCATGAGAAATGAATAATCAGAAACATATTGAAGTGGAAACAGACTCCTACTTTAATGGAGCTGCTTACATCACTCTGACCTCAACGGCCTACAATTGCAGATGTCCTTTGTGAAGACAAAAGTCAACATTGACTCGTTTGAATTTGTATCCAAAACTTAAATAATTCCACAGACGTGATCTTTTAATGAAAACATAAGTGAGTAATTTCATCAAGTTTTTTATTTTCTTTGGTTTTGATTCACCGCATGTTTAAAACTGCGAGGAAGAATTTAAAAAAAAGAATGACGTTTAGGTTAATTAGAAGGTAACTTTACAGGAAGACAGAATTGATACCCCCGAGTTTTGTCTTGTAAATATTTAAATGTGTACATGTTGAAAATAGTTTTATACCAAATTCAAACAACATTAAACTAGAATGGGCACTCGGTAGAGCGCATACCTTCGCATATCACAAGATTGGGCATTGAATTATGAACATGTTGGCATTAGTTTCATGCCAATTGGACACAAATGTATCGTGCTATGGTAAAAAAAAGATTTTGACCTTTCCATGACCTTGACCTTGGACCCGATTGATCCCAAAATCTAATCAAATGGTCCCCGGATAATAACCAATCAACCCACCAAATTTCATGCCATTCAAGAAGATTTGACCTGTTCATGACCTTTGACCTTGACCTTTGACCCGATTGATCCCAAAATCTAATCAACTGGTCCCCGGATAATAACCAATCATCCCACCAAATTCCATGCTATTCGGTTCAATACTTTTTGAGTTCTGCGAATAACACGCATCCAAATAAATAAATAAATAAATACACGGTGATCAAAACATAACCTTCCGCATTTTCAATGCGAAGGTAACTAGAAGAGATTGGACTGATTAAGTGAATGAAAACAGTATTTCTGATGGCGGAGAGTATGACATAACTTTGTTGCTCTACACATTTTATTAATGCTGTGGGAATTACAGTACGCTGAATGTCCTATGTGAGCTCAAACATAGAATATAGAGCACATCGAGAACCTTGTCCAATATGATTTAGCCTGCTTCATTCAATCATCAAATGTATCTGTGGACGTGATTAAATCGGTTGATTTATGGCTTTGCCTCCTTCCTGCATATGGATGTGTTTATAAACCACCAAAAGTGGAATTTAGGAATTTCAGGTTTTACAAAAACAGCCAGAGTGAAAAGCATGAGCATTGCCAGCTGCTAGCCATCTGCCAAAGTATTTAATCTGCCCGTGAATTCTGTCAATTAGTCTTCATTTCATTTTTTTCCGAACATTCTAAGAGTTTAGTTCACTGATCGGTATGTGGTTTGCGCTGCATTTTCAACCATCTGCCTCAATCTTCTGTTTATTCAATTTAATGAAACAATAGCCTGACCTTCCTCAATTTCCTGGCATGAAGAATTATTATCTGGCTTCTGCATTCGCCGAATTGAATTGTGCCGGTTCCCAATCCCTTCTCTGTGATTCACAACTCAGTATACAGCAGTGAATCTGATTCACCCTCGTGTGGTAAACTCCGCTCTGTTGCTGCGAGCTACAATGTGATGGACAAGAACAGTTGATTGACAATGCAATTATGCTTCATGGAAACGTGAATTTGAGGAGCGTAGACTGTAATACCTTATCAATACTACCTGAAAGAAATATAACCTGGATAAAGTGTTGTAGCTCGTGAATAGATTTTTTTTACCCTATTGTTCAAATGTTATAATTGTACTTCATACTCTTATGAATCTTCTGCTCTGTGTGCTGGCACCATTCCTTATGCTCCCTTTTTCTCCTGATATGTGAAGCATCAAATTCAAAGCCCAACACAAACGGGTGGCTTTAGCCATTTGAGGTTTCTACAGTAGCTGAAGATTAATCTAAGAGAACACTGACACATGGAAGTGGTCGTAGATAATCAGTGAAAGACTGAAGCATAAGACGGAAACAAAAAACTAGTGGAAATGTGTATTATCCTGTATTCATCATGTTTTAGGTTTAAGTTATTCAAATATTAAGAATGATTTGGGCTGTTTTTTTTCTCAGGTGGGGGCCACTATTTAAGAATGTCGAGGATGTGAGCATTTTGAACATGAAAAACAAGAGCGAAGGGGCACAAATTCTGAAACATCAACGACTTGTAACGTTCTCACCTTTCTCTTGTTCGTCGGACAGACGTACAGGTAACTCAGGACGGTCTTGGTTCCGACCCGGTCGTTCATTCTCTCGTATGTGGAGCCGTAGTCAGTGGATCTGAATGGGTGAAATAAAGGGAAACACTATAGATGAACCAGAGCATACGGAAAGTATGCTGACTACATAACGGGGAAACAAACAGATGAAAGATCACTGGCACATTGTGCAAATCATGTCAAATGTTATTGATTTAGCAGTGATGAAAAATAATGCAATATCATTAAAAGAATAAGCAGATGCAGTGTGGTTCGGCCCTGCTTATGCACAGTGACTGGGCGAGAGTGGAGCCATTGGCAATAGAACAAGAGAAGGTTAACCAATCATCGATAGCTGCCAACAAAAAACAACCATTCAAAAGTGTCGAGGGACCCGACACGTAAATAATTAATCCTCTCCTGATGACTACTCTGAAATAAAATATGTCGTGCAGAAACATGTGGATGTATCTGAACTCATGCGCTTTAATAATTTAACAGTCGGAATGAGCCCGTTAGCCAGCACAGTCCCTAGAAACTCCACATGAATCCATCATCACAAGTAACTATCCAATCTGCTTTCAAGTAGAATATTACAGCATTTACAGGGCTGTTCGCTTTTCCTTTTCTTTTTTTTCTGTGAAAGCTGCATTCATGTGCCCAGGATTTTTTCAAATGTTGCTCTCAGTGGGGACCGAAGCACCCACCCACAACCGTGGCATAACTCCCATTTGGATTTGCAGTCGATTTCAGTGTTATGAGGGAAAGTGAAGATGAAACCTATTTTGTGCTCCTTCAGCGGGGAACGTGGTTTCAGTTAAATTGCACCGAGGTTTCTCTCATTTAAATGCATCCCAGAATGCCTCTGAGAGACACAGTAGTTTGCTATGATTACAATGCACAGTAATGAGCCCGGCGGACAGCATCATTTCAACAGCATGTGGAGGTGTCGGGAGAATCATCCTGTATTTGGAGCGGGGGAAGTGAACTGCTGGCCTCTGTGTAACTCTGTTGGATTAAGAAGAGACTTCATGAGAATCATGTCTTGTTTTTGGCATGAAACGAGTAAGCACAAGAGCCAGGCATGCCCTCATTACCAGTGGCGGCTCCTGAAAAAATTCTCAGGGGGGGCAATTTTTTTGATAATGATTAACCCTCCCAAAACCACAGACCTTCAGACAGCTGTCTATGTGTAGCTTTCTCACAATGCCATCAAGTCACGTGACTCCAGTCAGTGTGACGGCTGTGACTGAACTCTGTCTGTGAGCTTGTAGTTAGTTCATAAGCAGACAGACAGTCTGAGGCCGTCTGTGAGCTGTCTGTCAGTAATCCAGCTCCTGGTCTTTGATTTGGTGATTTTTTTCAACAAGATTTAAATAATTATAATAATAATAAATATGAGATCCCCATTTGTGATTCCTGCATCTGTGCTTTTTCAAATAATAGAAGAAATACAATTGCAATCACTTTCAATTAAACCAGATTGCTCCACCAGACAAGAAAAAGCTAAATGTTGAGCTTTTGTTTTGAAGGGCAACAGCAGAAAAGCCAAACTCACGGAGGTAAGACCTGGCAAGTCGCCAAGAATCTCGGCTGTCGCGCATGCGCAGGCACAACTTGTAAATACCGTAACGTAAACATTTACATTAAGGTACAGGCATTTCAACATTTATTTATTCATGACTTAGTTTTATGTCGGTGTACTTTGACCGTGTGTAATATGTGGAGTTGTCAATAAAGGTCTTTCTGCATTTCCCCTGCGCCTCACCTGTAGTCCTACGTTCCTCTTTCAGGGAGCAAGCTGACAACATGGCTGTCAGAGAACCCGTTTACAGGCGTTCTTTAACATCAGGCGGAGATCTTTTCTGACGTCCATCTTCCAGTCAGGAAGAAAACGTTTCAGAAGACACCTCAGAAAATGTTCGAGAATGAGGAACAATGTGTTTCTGATTTTATTTTCATTTTATTTTGGAGAGCGACAGGGAACGTCTCCGAGGTCGACCGATCGACGTGTTGGCGACCACTGGTCTAGGAGGTCCTACTTCTATTGTTGCAGATGTGTCTTCAATGTTACGCCGACCGAAAGGAGTCTCTTTCAAAGAAAGAATTGAATCGCTGCTGTTGCCCTGAGCACTGGCCGACTGAATACGCCTCTGTCGAAGCTGTATGACGTACTGAGACGCTTTTACGTCGATTAATTATGACAAGACCTGAGGCGAGTCCTCCCGGAAGCCATAGAGAATGCATTGAGAGCTCTGTTTTGTGAAAAAAATGGGTTTAACATTGGAGTCAATGGGAGAGGTCTGGGGCGATTTTCATTTCGCCCAAAATCGCCCCAGAAGGGGCGGGGCCATTTGAAGCACGACTTTAGGCTGACTGAATGACTGTTACCTGATTGGTCAATGACATACTGAGGCAGAGCAGACGTCTAGTGGTACAATGCAACTTTTTTCTTTTCTTTTTTTTTCTTTTTTCTTTTCCCCCGAGGCAGTGCGTCGCCCCAATCGCCCTTATGGACAAGCCGCCCCTGCTCATTACCCCGTTACACTAACGCATATGATTCGATTTCTTTAATAGCAATGAGGCTATCTGGTGCAGACAGCAGCTGATATCAACTCTCGGATGTGGACTAAGATTAAGTGTGACCACCCCCCACCCAGGACCCCAAACACTCATATCCTGCACACGAGAGCTGCTACATATGAAAATGAGCCGATATTATTAAAGGAAATGGCAAAACGACAAAAGAACCGTACCAACCTACATTCCATATTTGTAATGGGAAATGAAATGAGAAAATGGTCAAGGTGGGCAGTGACCAGGCATGGCGGGCCCTTGGTTACAGTCTGGACTGTATCCAAAGGGCGGTGGTTAGATTCCTTACAGCGATCCATTGTCAGCAAGACCCTGTACTTAGTGTTCTTATATTAAAGCCTTAGATGGACAGCAACTTCATACGTGTTCCTCAAATATGTGGTTTATTCAACATGTCCCCAAAGGCTTCAGAAAACACGGAATTACTTTTTCATGAACTTATAATTAGAAATGTAGGTGTGACGGGGTTGTAAGTTTAATATATCTTTAAAATAAAACGTGTGCGTGTGTGTGTTACACACTGAAGAATGACCATGTCCATTGAACATTCCAGATGTTTTTATTGTGCTCTGTAAACACACCAAGACAGACTCACATTAATAGCTACCTCACTGTCTGATATTGTGGTCTAACTTGCTTGTTTAAGACAATAATTACATTAATTGTGAACAGAAAACCTAAAACTATACATCATCACACACAACAGTTTATATCCGTCACGGGACACAACGTGTTACTATCTAATCTTTCATGGAACAATGTAATTCTCTGGTAGGTTACTGACGCTACAATGGTGGTAAAATGCTAGCGTGCGATTAGCACCCGCTAGCTAAACGGCGCTAGCCTATATTAACTGTCTTCTCTTTAACTACTACACTTAATAACTATCAACAAATAGCACCGCCAAAGCGAGCGAACATGACATTAATATATATGGCGCTTGTGTACGTTTCTCACCTGTAAACAACCCAAGACAGTCGATCGCGATCTACCAGTCGATCGCGGCGTAGTATTGGTAGAGCGCATGACATTACAAAATATTGGCCCGCCCCCCTGAAATGTTCTCTTTAGCCCCAGATTACAGCAGAAGTAATTAGAGGTCCCTTTTCTTAAAGACGTCTTTGTTCTTTTATTAAACAAACTAAACAGCCGTCTGTTATTGATCGTATCTACACAACAGCATGTCATTTCTGTCTCTACGTGTTGCGTTAAAACGTCTCAGCTCGCCGTCTCGCGCGCCGTAGAAGCTCCGATGCCGGCGTGTCTGCGCGCATCGGGACGGAGCAAAACAAAAAAGTCACTTGCACCCCCACCCCCCCCCCCCCCGGTAGGTAGATCATTTTGACTTGGTCATTTTATAAGTAGCTTGCATGCTGAAAAAATGTGAGCACCCCTGGTCTAAGACAAGAATTACGGCGCCAGTCATGGCCAAACCCGCTACTGCCACCAAATGGCGAACACAAGTATCGCCCTGCCGCTATTTCAGGTGAAAGCAGGTGAGTTTTAAGTTAACACAAAGCGTTTAAAATTATAATAACAAGAAAATAAGGATGAAGGGGGTAAGGTACTAACACAATACAATAACAATTCTGACAACAATATATGCCCATTAAGTGTCCAGGTTGCCACATGTGCACTAAGAGCACTGTCAGCTGACAGGTGTATCAAGCTGTTGAATACACAGCATGTATACACAGGTGTGCATTGGGCTGGCCACACATTTCCAAATGTTCATTTCACTCCCATAAGCCATCTTCAGTGTGGTTTCTGAGAGGTGGGCATTGCATGCAACCACCCCGGACCAAGACCCCCACACCAGGGCAGCTGATGCAGCAGTTGGACAAGACAATCAGAAGCGGCCTCAAGGAGTCTCATCAGCGTGCTCCTTGTCCTCACCAGGCTTTGGACCTGAGCTCACCTTCGATGGCGGCCCGCACTTTAAAGAAACCTTCTCTTCACTGGTGAGACCTGGTTTTGGCGGATGGCGGTTTGTCAGGGTGGTGAACAGAGCGCCCTGTGGTGGGGGAGGGGTCATGGTTTGGGCTGCTGTAATCTATAGACAACCAACACAGCTGTGTTTCGTTGACAGTGATTTGAGCGCATAGAGATAACGTGATGAGATCCTGATGAGCGCCGCCTCCATCACCTCATGTTGCACCATGATAATAGACAGAACCCTTATCGCACGGATCTACGGATCACGGAGGCTGAACACATCCTTGCTCTTGCATGGTCTGCCGACGCAGCAGACACGTGATAGCCGCTGTGGACCGCCGTGTACCACAGCGTGTTCCTCCTCCTGCAGCTTCACACAGCCATTGGAGAGGACCACAATCACCAACCTGACCACCTCTATGTGGAGAGATACGTCGCACTGCAACAGATACCAGACCAAATAAATGCATTTCTGTCGACCAACATGAAATACCAATAAATGTATTTTTTAGGGCTGTCAGCGTTAATCTATGCGATTAATTTCGCCGCGATGAACGCACTAAAATATTTTAACGCAATTAACGCAACTTTGTTTACTTCCGGTGTCGTTGAAGTTGTTTAACTCCTCTGAGTGTCAAGCCGCGGCAGTCCGCCTCCTTCCTCCCGTCTGCTCCTCGATATTCACAGAGAAGCAGAGGGCGACGTGTCGGTGACGCGGGGCGGAAGGTGCAGGGGCCTTTTTTTTTGCTCAGCCCCGATGCGCGCACAGACACGCCGGCATGGAGCTCTGCGGCGCGCGGGACGGAGAGCTGAGATGACATGCTGCTGTAGAGACGATCAACAACAGACGTTTAGTTTAATAAAAGAACAAAGACGTCTTTAAGGAAAGAACCGTACATTACTTCTGCTGTAATCTGGCGCTATAGAGAACATTACAGGGGGGCGGGGCCTCACCCTGATAGAATGGTGGGGGAAACACTGGGATGTGTCACATGCAAAAGACTTTAAAAGGTGAATTTACATTGTTTTGTAAAATCGAGAAAATGCGCCCCGCCTCCAGAGAGTTAACGTGACATATTTGTCAGTTTACCAAGGCCACTGGTTCTGCTGCTGTTCAGTGTTAAAGATGACAGGACCAATGGGGTCTCTCATACACCTTTGTTTACTAATCTGAATGTTTCACTGAAGAAACAATTTATCATCCACGATATTAAATACCTCACTGGCACTTTATATGTACGAGCCTCTTTGAAAACACAGCTCTGTGTGAAGTTTTGTCTTTAAAAAAGAATACAATTAAACAAGTGTCTGAAATACACGCTGTGTGAAGGGATTACTCGTTCATTTAGAAGATTTAGTCTTTAGAAGAAAAAAAAACTTGTAATCGCGATTAATGAATTTCAAAATGTGCGATTAATTAGTTAATTTGTATTAATCGATTGACAGCCCTAGTATTTTTACAAGATAAAACTGACCTTTTACTGTGACCAGCATTCAACCATAAAACTGTGAGTCGCAAGCGTCTTAACAATACATCCCTCAGAGAACATGGCATTCATGTTATCAATAGAGTGTGTATTATTGAGATAAAGATCATTTTGACATAACATACATGTGTCTATCTTCCTTTCACAGGGCTGAGGCGTGGAGCTTGTTGATAATGTGTTTCTAACAGTGCTGTTCATGTGTCTGTTTCTACAACATTTTGCTCAAAAGACTCTAGTTGATGATGTCACAGTAGCAACATGTCATTTTTAGTTTTTTATGGACGGGGGGGGGGGGGGGGGGGGCGTAATATTGTTACGCAAAATTAAAATGAATGAATTTTGTTTGTTTCAGACAGAATTCCAAAGGACCCCTTTAAGGACAATGGCTGCATACGATATAATCCAGGGTACCAGCAGCAAATATCTCCATGACGTATTTCATATTCTGATAATATTTACTGTGGTTCAGTTAAGCTCCATTTCTCTACTGACTCCTGACATGTTTTCAATGTATAGTGAAAAACATACGGTAAAAAGAATAACATGTCGAGTTGCTGGTGTACATCGTTGTTAGACGGTTAGAGTCAATATTTCAATGTAGCCCATTATTTCTAAGCATTAGGGGTCTAGTTTTTGATTAAACTACGATGTGATGCCCTGTGGCAGTCTTGGCTACATGTGGCACAATACGAAGAATGGAAAGAAAGAAAAAAGATACTACGACTGCCTCATGTGTTCCACATATTCTCAACCGGAGGATGACTTCCAGTGGGCTTGTTGTACAAAGTAACCTGATAAGCAGTTTGTGAGCGTTCCTTTTCTAGGTTCGTGCTGAAAGATAGCAGCTGGAATAATGTTTGTGACTATCAGGAAGAGATTACGGCATATTTTAATCGAGATGTTCTTGAGTAGAAAATGCTTTAACATGTGATGAACTTATTATGTGTGCATTTTCTACCTGTGAGGCGAGACTACTGACTACTTGGATCCTGCTAAGTGTCTTCTTTAAATTAGTTTATCTGCTGAGTTACTGTTGTATTTGTTGTTTAGAGCTGCTGGATTGTTGGTCTGTACTGTTTTAGGATTTGTTTTGGTAGAGAGGTGTGTCCTGATTACTGACACCTGAATCTTCACTGATTGGACGAGCGCTCATCACCTGGTTTCAATTGAGTGTCATTTGAATACCAACGAGCAAGGGGTGGTGTCAACGCGGCTGGAGGTAATTGACACCAACATGGGCTCATAACCGGATTGGGTCTTTAGCGTCATCGGACGAAGACTCGGAGGACAAAGACATAGGAGTCTTCCGTTGGAGTCAAGACTCGGAGGACAAAGACATAGGAGTCTTCCGTTGGAGTCAAGACTCGGAGGACAAAGGCATAGGAGTCTTCCGTTGGAGTCAAGACTCGGAGGACAAAGGCATAGGAGTCTTCCGTTGGAGTCAAGACTCGGAGGACAAAGACATAGGAGTCTTCCGTTGGAGTCAAGACTCGGAGGACAAAGACATAGGAGTCTTCCGTTGGAGTCAAGACTCGGAGGACAAAGACATAGGAGTCTTCCGTTGGAGTCAAGACTCGGAGGACAAAGACATAGGAGTCTTCCGTTGGAGTGTTCATGGGTGGCTGTGTATTCCACCATTTTGTGAATATGTGTGTATTTTCCATACCTGTGCGTATTTCAACTCGTAGTTACTATAGGACTCGTTCATTCATGTACCGGAACCCCTCCTCGGTTATCATTCATACCCGTTCTACTCACACCCAGCACCTTGTCACGGGAGGCCTCTGGAACTGTCAGTCAGCCAACCGCAAGGCCGGTTTCATCTCTGGCTTTGCCATGGAGCAGTCGCTTGACTTCCTGGCTCTCACTGAGACCTGGATCACAGCAGACAACACGTCTACCCCGGCTGCTCTCTCCTCTGCCTACTCCTTCAGCCACACACCCAGACCGTCTGGTCGGGGTGGAGGTACAGGTTTACTCATCTCACCCAAATGGTGTTTCTCTCCCTACCCACTTCCACTCTTTATCCCACTGACTTTTGAGTTCCATGCTGTGACGGTTACTCATCCGGTTCAACTACACATTGTTGTTCTCTACCGTTCCCCTGGTTCTTTGGGAGATTTCTTGGAAGAGCTAGACGCCCTCCTGTCGAACTTCTCGGAACACGGCCCCCCGCTCATCCTTCTGGGTGACTTCAACATCCAGACAGAGAAGTCATGTGATCTCTTACTCTTACTGTCTTCCTTTGACCTCTCTTTCAGTCCCTCCCCTCCCACTCACAAAGCCGGCAACCGCCTTGACTACATTTTCACTAGAAACTGCTCTACCTCCAACCTCACTGTAACTCCTCTCCATGTCTCTGACCACTTCTTCATCTCTTACTCTCTCTCGCTCTATGGTACTGACAACCCACCCATATCTACATACTCTGCACCTGTACGGCGCAACATTCGCACCCTCTGTCCCTCCTCCCTGGCCTCCTCTGTCCTATCTGCTCTCCCCTCAACTAGCTCCTTCTCACTCATGCAGCCTAACTCTGCCTCAGACACTCTCCTCTCTTCATCTCTTGATTCTCTTTGTCCTTTTAAGACACGACCGGTTCGGAAATCCTCTCCGGCTCCGTGGTTGTCGGACTTGGTGCGCGCCGAGAGAGCCACCCTGCGAGCGACGGAAAGAAAATGGCGAAAAACGAATCAAGCGGAAGACTTGCTCTTCTATCAATCTCTTCTCTCCTCCTTCTCTTCCTCTATATCTGCAGCCAAAAGCTCGTTCTACCTGACCAAAATGCAGTCTTCCTTCTCTAACCCTAAAAAACTCTTCTATCTTTTCCAACCTCCTTGATCCCCCCTGTCCCCCTCCTCCTTCCACCCTTTTGCCGAGCCACTTTGTCGACTACTTTACAAACAAGATAGACGACATACGCTCCTCCTTTACTAATCCATCTTCTATCACCTCACCAAGACTAACTTCTTCATCCCCCTCTCTTTCCTCTTTCACCCCCCTGTCTCCCAATCAAGTTCTTAGCTTGGTGACCGACGCCCGACTGACCACCTGCGCCCTTGACCCCGTCCCGTCTCCCATTCTCCAGGCTATTGCTCCTGACCTTCTGACCTTCCTCACCCATCTTATTAACAGCTCCCTCTCAACTGGCTGTTTCCCTAACTCTCTGAAGGAGGCGAGAGTCAACCCTCTCCTGAAGAAACCCACGCTCGACCCGTCTGAAGTCAGCAACTACAGACCGGTCTCTTCTTCCTTTTCTCTCCAAAACTCTGGAGCGAGCTATCTTGAGGCAAGTGTCCTCCTATCTCCACAGTAACAACCTTCTTGACCCTCACCAGTCTGGATTCAAGGCTGGCCACTCAACAGAGACTGCCCTCCTTGCTGTCTCTGAGCAGCTTCACACTGCTAGAGCAGCCTCTCTCTCCTCTGTCCTTATCCTTCTAGACCTTTCTGCAGCATTTGACACCGTGAACCACCAGATCCTGATCTCTTCTCTTCAGGAACTGGGGATCTCAGGCACTGCACTCGCGCTTTTCTCTTCCTACCTTAACGACCGCACTTACCGGGTAACTTGGAGAGGATCTGTGTCTGATCCTTGTCCTCTCACTATTGGGGTTCCTCAAGGCTCCGTCCTGGGTCCCCTGCTCTTCTCTCTGTACACAAATTCTCTCGGCTCTGTCATTCGTTCGCATGGCTTCTCCTACCATAGCTATGCTGATGACACCCAACTGATCTTCTCATTTCCACCGGCCGAAACACGGGTGGCGGCGCGAATCTCTGCCTGTCTGACCGACATCTCTCAGTGGATGTCTGCTCACCACCTGAAGATCAACCCTGACAAGACTGAGCTACTATTCCTTCCAGGAAAGGCTCCCCCACCCATGACCTGACTACCACCTTCAACAGCTCTGTGTTGGCCCCTACCCTGACTGCCAGGAACCTCGGGGTGACACTAGACAGTCAATTCTCCCTGACAGCCAACATCGCTGCGACGACGCGTTCCTGTAGGTACATGCTGCACAACATCAGGAGAATACGGCCTCTTCTTACTCAGAAGGCGGCACAGGTTCTGCTCCAGGCTCTGATTATTTCACGCCTTGACTACTGCAACTCCCTCCTGGCCGGTCTACCCGCTAAGGCCATCCGACCTCTGCAGCTCATCCAGAATGCAGCAGCTCGACTGGTCTTCAGTCTCCCGAAATTCACCCACACCACTCCGCTCCATCGATCTCTTCACTGGTTACCGGTGGCTGCCCGCATCCGCTTCAAAACACTGGTTCTGGCGTACCGTGCTCTAAACGGATCGGGCCCCGTCTACATCCGGGATATGGTCACACCGTACACCCCGGCACGTTCGCTCCGCTCGGCAACAGCCAACCAACTTGTGACTCCTGCACCTCGAGCTAATCACTCGAAATCCAGACTGTTTGCTGTCCTGGCTCCTCAGTGGTGGAACGAGCTCCCCACTGACATCAGGACAGCAGAAAGTCTCTACATCTTCCGCCTGAGACTGAAAACACATCTTTTCCGACTATCTGGATTAAAACACAGTTGCATTTCAGTGGCACTGGGATGGCACTTATTGTGGTGCTTTTGTGGTTCGACTGAGTTGAGGAGGTGTTGCTTCCTGTGTTCTTGTTGTTCTTGGTTTGTACTCTAGGTTGAATGCACTTATTGTAAGTCGCTTTGGATAAAAGCGTCTGCTAAATGACATGTAATGTAATGTTATGGGCTTATCACAGAGGCAATAAGATGTTCTGGTGCTTGAAGAGCACTAATGATTGCTGAACATGCAAAAGCTTCTGTTCTTCAACAGTATCGGCGCCAAGACGCTGCAACAGACTTTAACAAAAAAACTTTATGTCAATAACTGTTCAAGGTTATTGACATTATTACTTAGTAATATCGCTATATGGGCTCTATTAGTAATTAGACCATCAGAGAGAAGATGGTCTGGTTCTATAGAGTTGTTATTAAAGCTCCTCATCGATGCCACCGGGTCAGATTCTGGTGAAACTCCTTCAGCTTAGACTCCAGTGGGGCCTTCATCAGAGACTAATCCACTGTGGACAGACCCATATCCTCCTCCTCCTCACTGGGAGCCAACACCGACATCCCGCTGCTGGAGGCTCAGGACGTATTTCTGGGCCCTGCTGGACTGAGTGAAGCCTGCTCCTTTGAAATCAGAGGTTTTCGAAAGGGACTCAACACAAAATTAAAGTGAAAAAGCTAAAACCGTTCAGCTAAAAAGTGTTCCTATATATTAGTTTTGGATATTATCTGAAGTATATATGATACTAAAAAACATATTTCTGAGAAGTAACACCTCTCATATAAATTGCATAACAATAAAGGAAAATCTACACATTGTTCATTCGATTTACACTCTTCTACCGATGATATAGACAGTGTTAAAACTGAAGAATGAAAGAACATAGTCAATCTCATATTCCATTGCACAAAACATTTGAGATGAGAGCTGCCACACAGCCAAGGCATTATGGGAATTGTTCAAAGACAGCTAATTACAACGATAAGCAAACATGCAGCAGCAATAAATTCATTAATGCAATTTAAAAAAGACAGTTAACCGTGTAAACTGGTACAATAAATATGTCTTCATAGTTCATAAGTAGTTTAACAAGCAATTAAGCTTCCAACGTTTGCAAAGTATATTTTGTTAAAAAGAAGCAGACATATGCCTATGTGCTCCATTTCTAGTCCTCTATTACTTTTCTGGGAGTGTGTGGACATCACATTATTAGGAAAATAGGGCAGAATGTGTGTGAGGTTCCTCCAGAGGTCTGTGAGTAAAGCAGCACAGCTGACCACACTGGGGAGAAAGAGAGAGAACATCAAGCCATTCACTTCAAAGACTGGTGGATGGAAGATTGCATCTACATCAGTGGTCCCCAAACTACGGCCCGCGGGCCGGACCCGGCCCACTGAACAATACCAGAGACGCGTTCCGATTTATTATTTTTTTCACCCTGCCCGCTGCCGTTGAGATTGCAGTGAGACGCGGAGAAAATGTGAAGTGGTGCTCTTCGCAATATAACATCTTTGATGGGACGTGTCGCGTCTCGGCCAATCAGCATTCAGATGTCTACAGCGTTTGGGAAGTTAGGTTAGCTTGAATGTTAGTCCGCTACATCTGCTGCTGTCACGCTGCACGGTGTAGCGATACTAACAAAGTACCCGTACGTTAAAAACGATGTGATTTAGCATATTTTTAGTATCGATACTTCATTAAAAGAGCGCACGATCAGAGCTCACGCGCTGTTCCGCTCCGTTAAATGCTGTCTGCATGCGCAGCGCTCACAGCGAGTGGCGCGCGCATCGCTCAGCCGTGATGCGTGCACACAGGTGAGCACACTCTCACCTCTCACTAGCACCCCCCCCCGGCTGGCCCTCCAGCAGACAAGGGAAACGTTATGTGGCCCTCTCAGGAAAAAGTTTGGGGACCCCTGATCTACATCCTCTTTGTCTCTCCAGCTCGAATAATGCACATCACCCTGAAGCACACAGGACTTAAAGAACAATGGATTCTGTACAATATTGTGTGAAGGAAAACAGGTTACTTATCTGACTCTTCTCTTTGTTAAATTGACTTTGGATGGCTGCTGAACAAAAAATTATGCTCACGCACACGAACCGGCGAAAAGGCACAACGAGAACAGAAAACAAAGAATCAATATTCATCAAGTGTCTGAACATGAAAGCATCATCAGGTGGTTGTCAGAGTTGAACCGAAGCAGCAACGACTCAATCGTCAGTCCTCAGAAAGAGACTCACACGGGGGAAAGAGAGAGAGAGAGAGAGAGAAAAAAAGGTTTCCGAGCAGAGAACCCTGCGGCAGAATCCAGCCTGAAGACTCTGCACACTCGCTGTCTGATGCGCTTGAAAAACATTGACGGCGCTTCTGAAACGAGGCGTTCCTTGCAGTACTGAGGGGTCAGAGGTAGAGACGCCTGAACGCATCGCAGACATTTCCCCTGCAGTTGTCTGAATTGTTGCAGTCTTTTTTTCCAGGATCCCCTCTCTGGTCCGGCCTCAGGTCCTCCACACACGCATGCATTCTGTAGAGAATCCAGGCAAGTTTGGGCGACCAGGAAAGAACTAAACCGAGCGGTCGCCAGAACAAAACGCCTGACAGTTTGACGACAGAGAACGAAAGGCCAGATTTGGGCGAGCTGAAAATCCTCTTATGAACATTCATGTCTGCAGCGAAGAGCCGACATTTTGTCTTCTGCTGACGCTCACACCCTCTGCAGAGCCGTGTTTGATTTAGGAGTTTGAATGTGCTCTCGATGGTTGTGCGAGTCAGCACTGATTTGGTGATTTGCAGGTAAAATTATGTGTCTAGGTTAAATATGGGCTTAACAAACTGTGGTTCATGCAATAAAACGTTGAATTGCTCTTATCAGCCTTGTATCATTGTATTATGCGGTTTAGGCAACAAAACTACTTGGTTTTTATTGCTAGTTGTTATACCAGGTAACTTTCCAAAATGTGTCTCTGGCTCTGACCTGGCAATAGAGCTGGGTTACTCATATGGTAATATCATGGATATGGAAAATTCATTAGGGTTACTGTATGGTTAGGGTCATGCAAGTAAAATAAGAAGAGAAAGATTGTAGTTAGATCAATGCAAAGGCTAACTCAGGGGTCAGGAACCTTTTTCACTGGGAGAGCCATAAAAGCCAAATATTTCTAAATATATTTCATTGAGAGCCATATAGTCTTTTTAAGCGAGAGCCGAGAAGTTTTAACGCGACACGTAGAGACAGAATGACATGCTGTTGTGTAGATACGATCAATAACAAATGGCTGTTTAGTTTAATAAAAGAACAAAGGCGTGCTCTTTAAGAAAAGGGACCTTAAATTACTTCTACTGTAATCTGGCGCGATAGAGAAAATTACAGGGTGGCGGGCGGAGATTTTCTTTTAAACTCAAAATTCACCGGAAGAGCCATATACGGCTCGCGAGCCATAGGCTCCCGACCGCTGGGCTAACTGTTAGTGCAGGTGATATGATGGCAGATGTGCTGTGCTTCCGATAGCAGCTTCTAAATAGGATTAAAGTTGGTCAAATACCCAGATTCAGCTCCACAGAAACACATTGAGTATCAAATCTCTCATCCGTGCTCTCTGTTGCGTCTTTCTGACACTACGGGCATCTACAAAGAAGAAATAAACTGGTCGTTATACAAACATGAGCTAAGTCAGCTACACAGCGTCTATCTGTCGAAACTGGAATAAATATTTTTAGGGTTTGTTCTGTAGCTGCAATAAGTTGAGTCAGAACAGTTCGTTAATATAACAGAGCAGTGACTACATATCTAGTGGAAGCTGTTAACATACTTTTTAATTGAGAGTTATCTTCATTTCCCACCAAACAGGAGATTCAGAACTTGACTCATATGGAATTAAAACCAGTCAGCCCCAACCCCTCAACACCCAAACCGATCCTTATAATTGGCCTCACTGCAGACAGGACACTAAACTGTACTGGTATTGCTTATTGGCATCGGGCCTACATTTTGAGGACAAAGCCCGTCCAATATTGGCACAGTTCCAAGGGTTACTGGGAACTCTCTGCCAAAGAGCATTAACTGCTTCACAGTTATAGGTAACCAAGGGGTTTAGCTCAACAGTCTTGACTTGACTCACTGGGTCAGAACTGCCCACCGGGTAAATTAATCTGTTACTTGGCTATTCAACCAATGGATTTCTAAATGCTTTAATTCAAAACACTAAGCCGGCACTCCAGAAAGTGGTTCACTGTTATGGCAGTGCAGACTTTGGCATAATGGTCCCTATTCGAAGCTACTTCCCCTAACCAATCCTTTCCCATTAGAACTATAAACTCTCAGAGGGTCTGGGAAAGATAAAAAGCTATTCTGTGGTTCAGTGTAATTATGTGTACATAGATGACAACACAGTGGACAACGTATGGTTAGTTATAATCATTCATTTATCAATACAAACCTCAGTCTGGGTTCTAAACAGAATGTAGACGGAGACGATAACAATTCCAATCAGGAGAGACTTCATCGGAGTGAAACTAATTCATTACAAACGAATGATGAAGGGAATAGTGAGGCGTCTTTGGCAGTGGGACTGCATCGTGATGTAGTATTTTAAATGGGGGTAGTGATGCTGTGATTACATCTGGGATATTCCCCCTGAAGTCTAGACACTGGCGGTGGTTTCTGAAGAGCCGGTGATGGAATGAGGACAGGGACTGGGCTCTGGATGTGATGAAGACCGCGGGTGAAGGTGGTGGAGGGGGTCGCATCGGTTCATACTGCAATGACAACTGACAGCAGAAGAGAGGAGAGCAGCTTTACCATTTTGACAGCAACTATGTGATTGGCTTCGAAAAACCATGGCAGAATGTGTTTGGTTGAAGTAAAAGTGAACGGCCACGATGAGCACTGTAATAGTTGTTTGGTAATTCAAATAATTCATCAAGGTGCTACACTGTATTGTTGAAACCGTTGAATTCATATTTATGGATGCAGTTAGTGCATAACTACAATATACTGTAGATTAAATGAGACCAAGATGACATGCTAAATAATAAAAATAGCATATTGCAATAGTAAAAAAGCCTTTTTTATATTGGCTGGTCCCTTTTTTAATCTATGTCTAAAGGTTTCACTTTAAAGCCCCACTATGTAGTTTTTCCCTTTTAGCGCCCCCTTCAGGTTTTTAGGTATTTAACGTTTACTTCTGTCGTAAATACCCAGTTACGATAGATGCAGCCTCACATACACTTGTATTGAGTTGGGATCATGTGTTGTCCTGTATTATAATATTATTATTATTATTATTTGTACGTGTCAGGGGTTATAAAAGGTGACGAGGGGGAGGTGACGCGAGTTTTTTTTTGTTTGGAGCGCGCTGACAGGCGGCGGACTCAGAACGGCAGCAATCCGGCGACTGTTTCTATTTTGGATTCATACCAACGGGCGGGATCACTAATAGAAGACTGCGCAGGAACACTGAACTGGGCCCAGCACCTACCGGACTAGGGTGAAGGAGCGCGGGGATTGAACGCGGCGCCTCGCCATGTTTCCGCCTGGTCGGTCAGCTATTTGCCGGCTTTTTTTTGGGGGGGGGGTGGGGGGTGCGCGTGCAGTCATTTACTTTTGTTTTGGGGGACTGCAAATGTGGAGTACGTGTGATCGAATACAATATTGTTGACAACACCAAAAAGCTACATAAAAAAGCTACCCTTATACTGGAGCTGCGAGCGTGGAGTGGCACTATATGACATTGCGTAATCACTGCCAGAAAGCAGGTCGAAGTACATCCGCCGGAAGGACCGGGCGGCTCCAGAATCTTACATAGCGGAGTTATTTCCCCACAGACCCCCGATGGTAATAGCGGAGACGCAAATCGTCATATTAAAAGTCATTGTAGCGGCACAATTTTTTTCAAGCTGTTATTTTAAGGTACAAAAGTTACATAGTGTTGCTTTAAGGTGGAAGAGGGATTTATTAAAAACACCCCGGGGTAGATGGAGCCTCAGCCCGCCGTTCACTGCAGAAACACATTACACTTCCATCAGCAAATGGAAGCGTTTGGGGTCGACTGACCGAATATACAGACTTTCAGGAAAATGAAAACACATCGTGATATTTGTTGCATGCCAAAATGATTGTGTTGCAGCATTTCTCCAGCAGAGCTAGCAAAGTTGTGGTTGCTTTTTTAACAGTCACTGCTCCCATCAGCAGCGCATATCTCAGCAAGGAGAGCCATCATGTACAAGCTGTCAAGGAGTTTATCTGTGGAAGATACACTCACCCCGAGCTGCACTCTTGCATTCCAAATGAAGCATACACACAGTCCTGCTCAAAGATGGCACGCACACACATTCTCACACACAACCCCAGAGACACACACACACACACACACTCACATCTTTCCATGATTTCACCTGAGGCAAACGCTGTATCTCCTCTAATGCAGAACCGCCGGGGCTTAATTGAAAATAACATTTGCCAGATACTGTATTCGCAGGTGTTCAGAGTTGTCGGAGCAACACGTGAGAGCGGTGACGCATGAAGGAAATAATGCAACCTCAAAAGACAAAGCATGCACCCCAAAGCCGGTCTTTCTTTCAATAGATTAAGAAACGTGTTTGTGTGCACATCTGACCCTGCGTCCAACCAAAACATTTCACATAAAAACAATGTGTTGGCATGCGATCCATGTAGACAACAAGCAAAGCAGAAAGGGGAGACGGGAGGACTGGGGTTGACGTAAACATTGTAGAAGAAGAAGAAGAAGAAGAAGACTCAGTATCCCATGCTACTTTCTGGCCTCACCAAATATAACCCGACCGCATCATTGCACCACGCCCGGAAAATGCAGCATTGAGGAAATCCCCTAAAGGAACAGCCGCAGTGGGACAGAAGAGCAGACAATCAAAGATGGCTGTCAGAGACAGCGTTCGATGTGTCCCTCTCACGACCCGCGCTCTCCATTCAACCTTGACGGCGGTTCGGCACGTATCTTTGCTCCGTTCCCTGCTCGCCGCACTCCGGACGGCTTTTTCCATAACAAATATTTTAAGTAAAGTATAAGACTTAAAAGACTTCAGACATGATGACTATTTCCTGAAGTCTAGAACTTTTATTTAGGTCACATGAAGGATAAATCCACCCTGTTTTCACTGTTATTGTCAGCTGCTGACCGGACCCACATCGTCCTCCCAGTAGTTCTCAAACTTTTAATGCCGCGCCCCACCTCGGAGGAAGAGAGATGTTCACGCCCCACTGCCCCAACCAAATTGTAACAAAATGTCCAAGCTGAATTTTTATTAAGATAACAACTTTTTGTGACTCCTAATATTTTGTAATCACTTTCAATTAAACCAGATTGCTCCATCAGACAAAAAAACTAATACTTTTTCAATCATGTTATTAGAATTCAAATATAGTTCTATCTGTTTAAAAAATAACTCGTATTTGGCAAATAAAAAAATAGCTTATTTCGGCTGCAATTAACCTGTTTTGCACTGAATATCTTTTCAAGATAATAACAATTCAGTGCAACTTGTGAAAAACTAAACTAAAAAAGTTAAAATATTTGGCAATAAAGAGTTTTACTTAGTTTTTATTATTATTATACGCTGCAATGAACTTTCCACGACAGCTCTTTTTAAAACTGGGTTTTAGATTTAATACGGACACTCTCAATTAATGCTCAATGTTGAGTTCTTGCTTTGGAGGGCAACAGTAGGAAAGCCAAACTCACGGAGATTCTTGGCAAATCGGCAAGAATCTTGGCCACTATGGCCACCTGTTAACGCCGTAATGTAAACATTTACACTAAAGTACAGGCATTTCGCTCTTTTTTTATTAATGACTGAGTTGTATGTCTGTGTACTTTGTAATATGTGAAGTTTTAACTAAAGGTCTTTAAAAAAAATGCATTTCCCCTTGCGCCCCACCTGTAATTCCTTGGCGCCCCACTAGAGAGGCGCGCCCCACAGTTTGAGAACCACTGGTTTAACCCAACCCCCTTCAGCTCTGCTCTTTACTCTCAGGGGTGATCAGACGACCTCACACTTGGTGGCAGATGATACTGTTAAAGTGTGTGATTCATATCTTTGTCAGAGTGCAATTTTACAGGGAAAATCCTTCAGATTATCCTTCAACCCGGGCGAGCTGTCGAGCAAGCAACGACCAGAAGCGACTTCATCCATTCATTATTCATGCCATGAGAAGGCCGGGAAAATAGCAATTCAGTGGATTGTTCCATAGTGGGATTCTGGAGAGGGGCAGCGTAGCGTCGTGCCAGTACGTTTGAGTTTGTGCTCCAACAAGGTCTCTGGAGTGATGTCAGTGATGATAACTGACATGTCGGGGTCAGGAAGAAGAGAAAGTCTAAATGTGCAAAAAAATCAAAGGGACCGGAGAAGTAGGGGTTGGTCTCTAGGGAAGAGGCTTGTGAAATCAATGTAAAAAAACAGTGGGTAACAGTGGAATATTCTATTCATAACTCACTGCTTTAATCAATGTATAATAACCTGAAAGTAAGAAACGTAATGTTTTCGTTAGTTTAGTTGGTTGTAACCCTAACGCACCACTAAATGACACTAAATCTGACACACAGGGAAAACTTTGCGTCTACACCTTAGTTACGTAAGAAAGGCTGTCAAGTGTGGTTGCTATTTATTTACAGGAGTCACGTTGTCACATGGCTATTTTAACGTAAACAAGTTCACACTATCTTTTTCTTTGACCATAACCAATTAGTTTTGTTGCCTCAACGTAATCCATGCGTCATTGTGCATTTCTGCAAATAGGATTAGATTTTGGTTCAGAAACTTCGACATTGAAAGTATTCCTGTGGTTTGCCGACACGCTGGATGCCGACATATTTTCTGGGTTGCATTATACGTCTATATTTACTACATTAGAAGCTATTCCACTGTCCCGTTTTCCTGCAGTGTTTACCTACAGGGAGGTTGTTAGAGGTATGTAGCAGAAGCATGGGGGCCAGGTGCACATATCTTTCCCTTGGCATTTATATGAAGCTTAATAACTTGCCTGAATTACTCTTAAAATAAAGAGACATGGCTTGTTAAACTGATATATGTGCAGAAGCAAACAGCGAAATAAAAATATCACCCTTTTTAATATGTGCCCCATTCACTGCGGTAAGCTCTCTGAATCCTTTCTTTTTTCCCTACCCTGTCGTGTTGCTTGAAGGTTGCAAACAAACTTTTGATTGATTTTTGGAATAATTCCTTTTGGATGTATGCTCATCATACACAGTGTATGCAGAATCCAATTTTAAATCATTCCCTCCTTTTCTGTCAGTGTCGAAGTCGCTTGCCGGGAATGAGCAACTCACGAACAAGAGTATTTAGCAGAACACCAGCTGTTTCTCTTGGTGAAGTAGAAGAGCTGAAAGCCAGGCAGAAGTGTAAGAAGTCGGCGTGCGCGCTCTTAAAGTCTCTGGTTTGATCGCCTGCTCTTTGCCAGCGTGCATCCTGTCGCGGCAGCACAGGGGTAAATACACGTTTGTTGCTGTTTCTTAAGAGAATGTGGGGTAAACAGTGCTCTACTGGAAGGTGAGTGGGAGCTATCCTTCCCGACTCTGCAGCGCCTTTATCTGGAACCTTTCTTCTTTCTGATAAGCAGCTCCAAAGCCAATCATGTGGAACATATAACTCAGGCATGTGAAAGTGAAGTTCTACTGAGGTAAGTAAGTAGAAGGATGGGGAACGGGGGCAATAATAAACTTTCCCCCAACCTTCACTAAACTTTCTTTCTGTGCTGGTCTCTAATGCCGCTCACACATCGAGGGAAACGGAGCGGAATTCGGAACAGACTGAGAGTTCAAGCCCACCGTCCACCTCTGCCCAGCATCCTTCTTGCTAACGTCCAGTCTCTGGAAAATAAGATGGATGATTTTAGGGCAAGGATCAGATTCCAACGGGACATGCGGGATTGTAATATCTTTTGTCTGACGGAAACTTGGCTGACCCCGCTGGTGCCGGATCGAGTCATATGTCCAACCGAGTCCTTCTCTGTTTTCCGTGCAGACAGAACGGAAGAGTCTGGTAAATCTAAGGGTGGAGGGTCTGCTTCATGACGAACAACATGTGGTGCGACCCCAAGAACATTAAGACTCTTTCGTTCCTGCTCGCGAACCTGGAACATCTGACGATCTCATGCCGTCCATTCTACCTTCCCCGGGAGTTCAGCTCGGTCATCACCACAGCCGTCTACATTCCACCACAAGCGGACACCGACGTAGCACTATCGGACCTACACGATGTGTTATGTCGGCATCAGAACAAGTATCCCGACGCTGCTGTGGTGGTGGCTGGGGACTTTAACAAGGCAAACCTAAAAAGTCATGCCGAACTTTCACCAGCACATTACGTGTGCTACCAGAGGAAAGAACGTTGGACCACTGCTATCGCCATTCAAGAGAGGCTATAAGGCTGTCTCTCTCCTCCGTTAGGAAATCAGACCATGCCGCCATTTTTCTGCTTCCGGAGTATAAACAAAGGATCGCGCGAAGCGGTAGTGACGAGGAACGTAATGCGGTGGTCTGACCAATCAGAGGCTGAGCTACAGGACGCTCTGAGTATTGTCGACTGGGACATGATCCAATCCAGTTCCAGTGACGACAGCGAGTTTGCGGAAGTAGCAATGAGCCTCATAGCAACGCTAACGGACACCATCGCCCCCACGGTAAAAGTTAGGGTCTTTCCTAATCAAAAGCCGTGGGTTGATAGATCCATCCGTGAAGCTGTGAACGCCCGCATTGCTGCCTATAACTCCGGTCTTGTATCCGGCAACATGGACGAGTACAAGGCAGCGGTCTATGGACTGAGGAGGCGGTGAAGAACGCCAAAGGAGGTACCGAGACAGAGTGGAATCACAGATGGAGCAGCGCGACACCAGGCGCCTATGGCAGGGGCTACGGACTATCACAAACTACCAGAGCAGACCCCGCAATGGTGAGTGCCGACGCATCCCTAGCGGACGACCTGAACTCATTTTATGCACGGTTTGAGGCTAGCAACAACAGCGCTAGCTCGCCGGCTAACAACAACACCGTTAAGCGTGTGAGTTCTACCGCTGGGATGAACACACACTCTCTGTGACCGAGCACAGTGTGAGGAGGGCTCTGTTGAGGGTGAACACCAGGAAAGCTGCAGGTCCAGATGGCATATCTGGGCGAGTACTGAAGACCTGTGCTAACCAGCTAGCTCCAGTGTTCACCACAATATTCAACCTCTCCCTGGCTGAGTCTGTGGTCCCCGCCTGCTTCAAGAGATCCACTATTGTCCCTGTGCCCAAGAATGCTTCTCCAGCATGTATGAATGACTACCGACCGTGGCCCTCACCTCGGTGGTCATGAAATGCTTTGAGAGGCTGATAAGGGACTACATCCGCGCCTTCCTCCCTTGGGCCATGGACCCGCTGCAGTTTGCTTATCGCCCAAACACATCCACAGATGATGCTGTCTCCCAGGTACTGCACACCACACTCTCTCATCTGGACAGCCAGAGGGGGCTATGTGAGACTACTGTTCATTGATTATAGTTCAGCTTTCAACACCATAGTCCCTCCAGACTGGCCGGCAAGCTGATTGAGCTGGGACTGAACACCCCTGTGTGCTTGGATCCTGGACTTCCTGACCGCCAGGCCACAGGTGGTCAGGGTGGGCAGACACACCTCCAAATCCCTCACCCTGAACACAGGATCCCCCAGGGTTGCGTCCTCAGCCCCTACTGTACTCCCTGTACACACATGACTGTGTGGCCAGGTTCAGCTCAACACCATCATCAAGTTTGCGGATGACACAGTGGTGGTGGGCCTGATCTCCGACAACGACGAGAAGGCCTACCTGGAGGAAGTTGCTGATCTGTCACTCTGGTGCCAGGACAACAGCCTCATCATGAATGTCACCAAAACTAAGGAGCTGATTGTGGACTTTAGGAAGGTACAACAACAGAGGACGTACTCACCACTGGGGATTAACGGACTACTGTGGAGAGGGTGAGCGGTATAAATACCTGGGAGTCCACATCACCGAGGATCTGACATGGTCAACAAACACAGACACTCTGGTGAGAAAGGCAAGGCAGCGCCTCTACCACCTCAGGCAGCTGAGGAAATTTAAAGTTTCCCAGAGGATCCTTCAGTCCTTCTACTCTGGAGCTGTAGAGAGCGTCCTGACAGGAAGCATCACAGCCTGGTTTGGCAACTGCTCCGCTCAGGACAGGAAGGCTCTGCAGAGAGTAGTGCGTTCGGCTGAGCGCACTATTGAACTACACTCCCACCCTGCAGGACTTGTACACCAGGAGGTGCAGAACCAGAGCCGGCAGGATCATGAAGGATCCTCACCACCCCAACAACAGACTGTTTCAGCTGCTGCGGTCAGGCAGGCGCCTCCGTAGTCACGCTGCAAGAACAGAGAGACTGAGACGGAGTTTCTTTCCTCAGGCCATCAGGATTGTGAACTCCGACCTCACCAGGACCCCCACATAGACCCACACAACTGCCCCTCTTAGGCACACACACACACACACACACACACACACACACTTACTGTAAATATTGTGTTGTTTTTTATTTGTAAATAGTGTGTACTTGTTGCCCTTGCACATTCCTGCTGAGCATTGCCACTTTCATTTCACTGCACACCCTGTGTGTGTATGTGACAAATAAAACATCTTGAATCTTGAATCTTGAAACATCCGAAAGCATCTCTGCGACATGACAACAAACCCGCCATAGTGTCAACAGATCTGCACTGGCCTCAGTGACTGGTAACTGTTGTGCAAGCATTGGCAGCTGGTATGGGCAGAAATTAAACGTCAACTTAGCGATAGCAGCCACGCCACCAGCCACATCACCAGCCAAATCACATTACATTACATGTCATTTAGCTGACGCTTTTATCCAAAGCGACTTACAATCCTGTTACATTCATACACTGTAGACGCAGCTGCAGGGAGCAACTCAGGGTTAAGTGTCTTGCTCAAGGACACATCGACTAGGGCGGGTATTGAACCTCCAACACCCTGATTGAAAGACGGACCTGCAAACCACTGACCCATAGTCGCCAAACATGTGGAACGTATAACTCAGCCACGCCATCAGCCACATCACCAGCCACGCCATCAGCCACATCACCAGCCACATCACCAGCCACGCCATCAGCCACATCATCAGGCATGTCATCAGCCACATCACCAGCCACGCCATCAGCCACATCACCAGCCACATCATCAGCCACGCCATCAGCCACGCCATCAGCCACATCACCAGCCACGCCATCAGCCACATCACCAGCCACGCCATCAGCCACGCCATCAGCCACATCACCAGCCACGCCATCAGCCACATCACCAGCCACGCCATCAGCCACATCACCAGCCACGCCATCAGCCACATCACCAGCCACATCACCAGCCACGCCACCAGCCACATCACCAGCCACGCCATCAGCCACATCACCAGCTACATCACCAGCCACGCCATCAACCACATCACAAGCCACATCAGCCACATCACCAGCCACATCACCAGCCACGCCATCAACCACATCATCAGCCACATCACCAGACACATCACCAGCCACGCCACCAGTCACCACAGTCCAGTTCCCTGCTGCAGCTGACTCACATCAGAATGTCGTCCTGAAAGGAAATAGTTGTGACATTTCAGATAAGCAGAGCTCTTAGGCTCCTCGCTGCCGTCAACAAATATAGAACATTGTGAAATAAATGTTTTTCGTATAAGTGAATCCTTATAAGTGAATCCGTGATGGATGGATTTATTTCTTCAGGATGTAAATAGAAGAAAAATAATGAGTGTGGTGAGAAAAAAAAAATCTGTTTAACATGACTAAACGGCAGTGGTGTATAAAGTACCCAAAAGTCATACTTGACTGGAAAATTACTCAAGTAAAAGTAAAAGTCACCTATGAGAATACTACTTGAGTAAAAGTATTAAAGTATCTGATTTTTTTTGTACTTAAGTATCAAAAGTAATTGTCTGATATTAAATGTACTTAAGTATTGAAAGTAAAAGTAAATGCTGTTAATAAAAAAAACAAAGGGTCAGAATTTTGAGAAATATGAAGTTTATTTGTTTGGGTGCTGTGGCCGCCATGAACAAGGAGTATGAGCTAGGATGAACTTAGCAATATATGAATACTATGAAATTACTAAAATATAAAAACACGATTAACACAGAAAAAAGCAGAACCAAAAGTAACAACCAAAATCATCACTTTAAAGTGACAAATGTATTGTTCATCTTCAAAAGAAGTTGATTTTCAAAATGGACAGATGTCAGTCTCGCTCTTCTGGGGCTGAAGACGAGTCCTGCGATGCTGAAGAGCCGTTCACATGGTGCAGGTAGAGTGTGTCTAGCTTGACAGGCCCTGGTGCAGGTAGAGTGTGTCTAGCTTCACAGGCCCTGGTGCAGGTAGAGTGTGTCTAGCTTCACAGGCCCTGATGGTGCAGGTAGAGTGTGTCTAGCTTCACAGACAGCAGCACACAGTTGGGAAGCATTTCAGCAAGTCAACATGATCCACGTCTCCATCCAGCTGTTTGCTGCTGTCACGGGCTTGAGATGACGAAGAAGAAGTCCTCTTCATCAGATGAACTGGACCTGGTGGCATCACCTAGCTGCAGGGAGGGTTCTTCCATGTGCTGCTTGATGTAGTCCATTCCTGAAATAAAGTGAGAGTATTATAGACATGATATAATTAATAACACTTCCTAACATGTCATGACTCCATCCAACAGTTTTGTACTAAATAGTTTGTTTTAATTTGAGGTTTATACATTTAGTTTCATGCACTGTCCGTGCATCCAGAGTTGATTTGTGAATATGTACTTGCATCTCTGTAGTTAAACACAACAGTCCCAAATCAATATCGTCGCCATTACTGGACCGTCACTCTTATAATATTAATTCAAATAATGATAATAATAATAATGCTGTAATGATTAGCATTATATTATAGCTAAGACGACTCAAATCAACAAATTCTCACAACTGTCAACACTTCTTCAGCTCATTAACTCACTAGAGATCCGTCTACTACACTCACGCTAATTGTCTCATTTAATTGACGATAGCTAGCGAACGTTAGCCTAACATACAACATGTGTAGAACAATCAGACACCTGCCTCCCCCTCTCCTGCCAAAGATATAACTTACTACAATCCTGAGGACAACACTGCTAGATATCTTAACAGGTTTATGATGATTATCAAAACTAAACATTAACGTTGCGGCTCATGGGATTCATCTTAATTTACCTCAATGTGTTTCCTGAGGTTGGTGAGTTGTTGAAGGCCAGTATCTCCGTAGCTTTCGGTCGGCATAAGAGGCACTTCATCCGGTAGGAAGAAACTTTCACTCCGACAAAAGAAAAGAGTTCGCCCAAATATGGCCACGGACGTTGATCTTGGTCCCCGTGGTTGTTCGAGTAGCTTCCATTGCTGCTCCACATGAAATGAGTCGTATCTGTAGCCGCTCGCTCGCTAGCATCCTGGGCATCACTGGGAAGAGAAAGAACGCGGCAAGGACCACTGATCCCCAACCTGGTGTTCGTGCTGCGTTCAGGTGCGCTGCGGTGTGTTCCACCACAGTCCCCGATGTTCGTCTCATGATTATTTTTTTCCGTAGTAACGAGTAACGATACTGTTTCAGGGGAAATGTATCGGAGTAAAAGTACAAGTTTTCATTGCAAAATGTAGTGAAGTAAAAGTAAAAGTAAACAGAAATATAAGTAGTAAAATAAAGTACAGATACCCAAAAAACTACTTAAGTAAAGTAACGAAGTACTTCTACTTTGTTACTATACACCACTGCTAAACGGGAAGATAAAAACAACAACTATGCGTTAATCACTGCAGCGTCTGGATGGATGATGAGACTTTGAGTTGATTACCACAAAACGAAAACCAACCAGAGCCGCCTCGGACAGAGATGCCATTGAAATGTATGAAATTCCACAATGCCTCCAGACACAAAAGTCCACCATTCGCTGTTATGACAGAAGCAAATGAAACTGTTCTTCAGTATATGAGGAAAAACCCCAGGAGTGAATAAAAAGGTATACATTTAAATATTGTGAGAATGGGTCTGAATAAGTGACCTCTTTAATAAGGGCGAGGTGGTTTATGCATTAACGACGAAGTAAAGCACGAGGGAGGGGAACAAAAAGGTTTCTGTCATTCACAAGGAGTTTTGTTTTAAAGCAACATGTGTATTGCATATATTCATATATTTCGTATTCAGCGCTGCCATTTCATGCTTGTACGAGTGGAGAGCCCATTAAGAACATGTGCTCGGCCTGTGTTGTTTCAGAGAACCGAATATACGAAGACCAAACACTGCGCTGTGCTTTTCTTGGAACCTCAGGAACACACCTCGCGGTTCTCATTTCCCAGTTTGTACATCCTCGTTTCCTTTCCTCTCCTTGCGTCTTAGTCCCGCCCTCATGAGATGCGAGCAGAGGAGGCGAGGAGGAGGCATGTAACAATTGAGATGTTGTTTCCTTTTAAAGAGACATCGGATAGATAAGACATGTGTCACCACTGCATCGTCTGTCCATAGTTTTGTTTTGCCACTGTTTTATATGATCTATGTCAGATGAGCATCATTAGCCTTAATATACAGTATTTCATTGTGTAAAACACAATACATGTTTGTATCTGTCTGTCTGTCTATATGACAACATCAAATAGATAGATAGATAGATAGATATATACTTTATTAATCCCCAAGGGGAAATTTGTCGTGACAGTAGCAGCAACACACAAGAATAAAAACAAAACACAAAATATAAGAAACAGGGATGAAAGATATAGAAGTATACAAGTAAAATAAAAGTAAAATACAAAACTAAATATATATGTAAATAAATATACAACACACATGCATACACAACACACAACAACACTGACAGATCAAATACAAAAAATATTAAATATAGACAGAGTACAAAAAGCAAGTGTGTGTATGAGTGCAGAGCAAATGAAATATAGCAGATTAGAGATGAATGCAAGATAATGTTTCCATAGATAAACTACAGTGACGTCAGAAGCTGTTTGCATTTGTAATCATAGCAAGATAATATCACTTGAATGTGGCCCACATTTTGGAAAAAAACAGCAAGTGAAATGTGTTTCAACAGAGCCTGAGGAGGAGCTACACAAGCTGTGAATGGCAGAAGGTTTGATCAACTTAGATAACAACAACTTATGAACAACAAGGGAACTGTAACATGTGGAGAGTCCTGTCTTCGTCGAGATTATTCCGCCTCTTTAATTAGTCCCGGGTGGTGAGAAGACTTCTAAGATACACCGGTGTTTCCTCACTGAAAGCTCCACCGGCAAGCTTCCTCAAATCCTCCAGATGCATTTTAGGAATTGGGACTTCCTTTAAAATGGAGCACTGATTTATGGTTCACGAGTCGGAGAATTGAGAAGCAAGGAGACAAGGGAGCAGAAAATTGAGTGATGACATAAGGAACATAGTTGCTCCACACAAACAAGTCACAGCTACTTGCATTACAAAACAACAGTGAGCTACAGTCTAGTTCAGGAGGAAACACCAGTGAACTACAGTCTAGTTCAGGAGGAAACACCAGTGAACTACAGTCTAGTTCAGGAGGAAACACCAGTGAACTACAGTCTAGTTCAGGAGGAAACACCAGTGAACTACAGTCTAGTTCAGGAGGAAACACCAGTGAACTACAGTCTAGTTCAGGAGGAAACGCCAGTGAATTACAGTCTAGTTCAGGAGGAAACGCCAGTGAACTACAGTCTAGTTCAGGAGGAAACACCAGTGAACTACAGTCTAGTTCAGGATGAAACACCAGTGAACTACAGTCTAGTTCAGGAGGAAACACCAGTGAACTACAGTCTAGTTCAGGAGGAAACACCAGTGAACTACAGTCTAGTTCAGGAGGAAACACCAGTGAACTACAGTCTAGTTCAGGAGGAAACACCAGTGAACTACAGTCTAGTTCAGGAGAAAACACCAGTGAACTACCGTCTAGTTCAGGAGGAAACACCAGTGAACTACAGTCTAGTTCAGGAGGAAACACCAGTGAACTACAGTCTAGTTCAGGAGGAAACACCAGTGAACTACAGTCTAGTTCAGGAGAAAACACCAGTGAACTACAGTCTAGTTCAAGTGGAAACACCAGTGAACTACAGTCTAGTTCAGGAGAAAACACCAGTGAACTACAGTCTAGTTCAGGAGGAAACACCAGTGAACTACAGTCTAGTTCAAGTGGAAACACCAGTTAACTACAGTCTAGTTCAGGAGGAAACACCAGTGAACTACAGTCTAGTTCAGGAGAAAACACCAGTGAACTACAGTCTAGTTCAGGAGGAAACACCAGTGAACTACAGTCTAGTTCAGGAGGAAACACCAGTGAACTACAGTCTAGTTCAGGAGGAAACACCAGTGGCAGACTCTACCGTCGACAAGGTAGACAACCCCGGTGCCCCAACTGGAAGAGCCCTGAACAGTTAAAGATGTATTAGGATGTTTAGTGATATTGAATTATGTTACTATTCTAACCAATTGTACAAATAACTTTGAAAGACCCTGAAGCTCTTTCTAAGATATCCAACTCAACTGTATACTACTTACTGTGTCCTTCTACTGCAGAGGAAAACATTATAGTGCTCCATTCACCTGACACTCAACTGGTTACGTTACAGGTTCGACCCACAAAATAATAAAATATGATGAATTCTTAGCTCTTATTCAAGCTCCACCTTGAACAGATTCCTACTGATAACGTTTTACTTTCACTTTTCATCTGAAGTAAACATTTAAATGCCGAACATTTACTGTGCAGTATTAATAGTGTTACTATTAATAATATAACCATAAAACAGATTTTTGCCACTCCCAATTCCCATTTGTAAAAAGGGTGACAAGTCAAATGAAATCACTAACTCTGCCCATAAAAATACATCCAAGTTATGGTCACTCCCATTCATAAACATTACTGAAATATATTTAGCAGTCATATCCAAATAGTCAAAAAGTAGTTTTGACAGAACCACCGCGGTTATAAAGTACACTCTGGATTCAGAGGTATATCTGTCTCTCTAACTGCTAAATGCAGCACTTAGTTCACCAGATAGTCGCTAACGTAGAGCAAATCTTTGCTGGTTGTCAAACAATCTGCAGAGCTAAGGGAATTACAGAGTCAGGTGATCCTCCGTGGGTTCATCACTATGAGCAACACCTTTCACTTCACACATACTCATTAACTCCGTTGTTAATAACCATTTTAGTGCGGCTCCAACCATACTATAGTCAGCACATGCCGATGGAGTTGCTCTCATTCATCACACATTTCCTCCCCCTTTAGCAGAGCCAACAGTAGCTGTATCAATCTGATACTCCCCAGAGTGCATTCATTGAAGTGCTTTTGAAAAGTTCTGGCGAGCCCAGGCCGGCAACGTTTCGGTGGAAATACCAAGTCCAATTGAAAAAAGGTCACAGATATCATGTAGGTCTCTCTGAGAGAGCTGGGCCCTTATTATAGGCACTGACCTGTGAAATATGACATAGCCTGTGAGCATGCTCAGCTAAATGATGCAATTTGAGAGGATGTCACTCCTCACCCCCAGGTGACCCCATCCTGGCACAGCGGGAGAGGAGGAGTCATAATGCAGAGCTCTCTCCTCTTTCTCTCTCTCGGATGGTCCCAGTATTCAGGCAAGGGCAACGCTTCAAACAATGGTGGCTCTCTCAAAAGAGAGATGATGCAATTCTACTGACTACCCCTTATTTGTGGCCGTTGGATCTGCCCAAGTCCACTGGATAACTCGCCATTGTGTTATAAAACAGCTGTTTCCCATTTTAAAAGTTAGCAGCAAATAAGTGCAGCCGGGGAACTAACGATTAGATAATCAGAACTAAACACTGTGGCAAAGAAATTTGCCATGGAAACACATCCCCATACAATTTAAATTGTTGTTTGATTCAGGCGCGTGCATTGGTCGAGTGATTGGTTAGCTGAAATCGAATTACCCACCCCCATGGAAATCAAATAGAGTGGAGGTAATGAAGATGAAGATAGAGAGGTCAGTCTGAAGATGGACAATTCTGTCTGATATCAGGCAAACGTCTTTGTGTTCTGCATTGGGAATACATCTGAGAGGGAAAGCATTCTGTAGGTATTACCTGCCAATGAATACATTGGTTGTAGTATTATGAGCTAAATTCAATCCATACAGTGTTTTATAAACAGATGTGTTACTCCTTTGTATGATTAAAATATACAACCATTTCACAAAACACAAAAAAAAAATGACAGCAGGACTTTAATTTAAAATGAGATTATGTGTTGTCGTATCTCAGATGGTTTTACTTTATGTGACTATTTTATATTATTATGACTAGTATTAAATGATTGTATGATTGCTACCTCGAAAGGAAGTTATCACTCCCGTCGTGGGCTAATCCAGATTTCTCTCCACAAATGACTACGACTACGCATTTGGTTTGACTCAAACCAAATGCGTAGTAACATCTTCATTTCGTCTGTGCTCTTCCCTAAAATCTTTACATCTGAATAGTTGTTGTAATATATGAACCAGGACCTGTTTTCCTGCATCGTCATATATTGTCATAAAACAACAATCCACTCCTCCTCCCTACCTCCATCTGCCTGATGGATCATGGAGGTCTGGATCGTGGTCATGACTACTACCAACTATTCATACTCTGTCATAATCATTGAATGTGTTGTAACTCTGTAATGATTCCTTCTGTACACACACTCTAAAAAGCCCAACTTCAAATTTGTTGTCCTAACACATTTTTTTAAGTTGAGTCAACAAATGCCTTTGAAAGAAGTTGAACTAACTCAAAATGTCAATTTCATTAATAAAGAGTGGAATCCACTTAAAATGTTAAGTTGAGAAAACTTAATATAGTGGTTTGGGCATCTGCTGAGGTAACTAAGGCCACTGCGCATGTATGTCAGTAAACACACACACACATATATATATACAAATACATATATAAATGTAAATACATATATATACTACTTTAATCTTAAATTTTAAATAATAAAATAATATAAAAATATTTTCTTTAGCCCCTGTTTAAAATACATTGGTTTTTGATACCATTGTTTGTTTATTATATTTAGATATGGATTAGATTTGGAAGGATATTGTCCATTGTTTAATGGCAGATTTGCTCCAGTTCAGGTTTTTGTCACTTATTGAATTAAAGGGAGCCTGTACCGTGAGAGCAAATGTTTCCCTGTATTTTGCTCAATTTATTTATTTAATTTAACAGACTATGAAGATTGAAATACTATAATACTAATGTGTAGGAGGTGACTCTTGTATGAAAGTGGTATATTTTAGTTTTAAAAATCTGCATAAAATGTCTTTGACTTTTAAATTGTATTGTTACAGAATGGGTAGAAAAAAAATGAAAATTTAAAAGAGGCGGTGAATATTTATTATAGTCTCTGTATGCTTGTTTTCTCAAGCAGCCCAGTTTCAAGGGAATGCCATTGTCCTTCTGTGTTGTATATATGTTCCATCATATACCATTGTGGCAGGGGTGTTAAGGCTCGGCTGCAGAGTGGGTGGAGCGGGGTGTGGTGGAGGGAACGGTGTCTGATTGTCATCAGCTGGACTGATTGGTAATCAGATTGGTAATCAGTCCAGCTGATGATGATCTGTGTTGGTTATCTGAGTCTGTCTCCATAAAGGAGCTGGACAGACAGGAGATGAGAGGAGCGTGGAGAGCAGAGACACAGTCTGCTGTCGGAATAAACCTTATTACCGAATATCCCTCTGGCTACTTGTTGCTTATTGGTGCTTTAGGGGGGGGGAACCTACTCGTGACGGCTACACACGTGTCACAACCATGTTCCAAAGCTTGTTTCAGGACTTGATTTTGGATTCACAAAACAGAATTTTTCTTTATGCAGCCATTTTGATTTTTAAGGATGTTGACCCTCTGCTGTCTATGTTCAAGTGTTGACACCTGGAATTCATATAGTTATGCAAACAAATGTTTAGTTATTGTTAATAAACATTTTGTGTTTGAAGAAGTTTGTTTTCTTTAACTGTTGACTTTTCCAAAGAAAACGGTGTACATTTTTAATTAATTTAAATGAAGGCAATGTTGCAAAGAATGTTGAGTGTACTCAAATAATGGGCAGTGAAATTTAGTAACAAAACATTTTAAGTTAAAAGTAAGTTCTCTCAACAAAACATTTTAAGTTAAAAGTAAGTTCTCTCAACAAAAAATGTTAAGTGCTGTTGATGTATGTTTTTAATCTACAAGAACACACAATTTAAAAGTTTCTCCAATTTAATATTTTAAGTGTTCGGAACTTAAGTACATGAGTAGATGTAACTATCAAATGCAATATTTTAAGTAGTGTTAACTTAAATACATAAGTACGTCTGAATAGTAATGTTACGTTTGACAAACTTAAGATATCACTTTGAGTGAACTTCTTATCATAAGTTGACACAACACATTAGCCCTTAGTTGAGTGAACTCAAAAAGGCTTTGCAGCTGGTTGCCTCACTTTTTTAAGTTGACTCAACTTTTTTTTTTTTTAGAGTGCATGACATCTATTGCTTCTGTCCATCCTGGAGAGGTATCCTCCTCTGTTGCTCTCCTGAAGGTTTCTTCCCTTTTGTACCTGTGAAAGGGTTGTTTGGGAGTTGTTCCTGATCCGATGTGAGGTCCTGGGACAGGGATGTCGTATGTGTACATATTGTAAAGCCCTCTGAGGCAAATTTGTAATTGTGAGAATGGGCGATACAAATAAACTGAACTGAATTGAATGTAAATGAACCTGTGAACGAGGCTACACCGAGGATATTAAAGGAAAGATACTAGGCTCTCTCTAATACTGCACAGGCCCGGTGATGCAGAAGATCGCAGGAAGAGTCGGGTGAATTTATCTGAAATCTAGACTTGAAAATCGAACTTTCTTGCTGCTGCAATCTTATACTGATTTCCAAAGTGTTCCTGGAGAAGACCCTTTGCCACTTCATAGCCACGCTCTGGAGCCATATGTTGGCAGCTACACACCAGCTCTCGCGGCTGTCCTCTTGTAAATTGTTCCAAATAATACTAACAATCTGCCTTTGGTGCCTTTTCCTCCACTCCTTGTTCAAAGGAGTTAACAAGGCTTTTGTACTGTAGAGGGTCCCCTTCGAATGTAGGAATGTCTCTTGGCGGCAGAGATGATGAACGCTGCTGTTGCACCAGAGAGGCAGTTATTTCATTTTGCCTGTGCATGATGGCAAGTATGTCTTCAGTAGGATTTGTGCGGATTTGAGGGTTGGTAGAATACCTTTCTTCGTCCTGAGCGGATGTTAGTTGATGCTGAACGCGATGCGCTCCCAACCTACTGTTGTCCTGCTGTTGTTCGGATTGTATCGCTGTTGTTTTAAACCTTTTAAACCTTTGTTGTGTTTGCTTTGGTCGCACGTCCTGTAACAGTGGTATATTCCATTGTGTCATGTCGTCTTGCTTCTTAGATTCTGCTTCCGGCTTGTACTCCTTTGCCATAGGGTTTAAGCTGTTGACAAATTCTCGTTTCCTTTTTTCCTGGTCGAAATATGAAGCCATGCCATCGGAGGGTGTTCGAGAAGAACCTTTCAGACCAGAGGCCTGTAATACTGTCAACATAGCAGCGGAAGCCGCTAGTTCAGTGTCCAAATCATGCTGTTGTCTTCTCCTCCTCAGCTGTTGCTCCTGCTCTTCCAGTACATGGCTTTCCTTTAAAGCTGCCGCGCGAGCGATCAATGCAGCTCTATTTGCCTCCACTTCTATCCTTACAGAGGAAGTGGTCCTTGATTTCCAACTTCTATTACTCCTTTGATTTGAGCATTTACTACCCATATTAGAAACACTGTCATCTGGATTAATACCATCCTCCACTTTTTCATACACATTACCTTCATATGATGAAACCCACAATTCTGCATCAGCAATACATTCATCATTAAACATCATTTTTGCTTTAAACCATGTTTCGTGTTTTTCCCCTTCATCACATGGCAGCATACCCAACAGAAGTGTATGCATGCATTTTGCTTCATCACACACCTCAATCAACTCTTCAAGTACCTGTGTTTTATCACCCTGAGATATAAAACATTGAATTGATTTTCTCTTGACACTTGCTCTATTTAACTTTGCTTTTCTACCACTTTGCAACGTTTCTATTTTATCAGCAAGCGCCTTAGCAGTGAGCTTAACAACCCGTTTTTGCGTTTCAAGACCGCCAGGCACACCGAGTTTAGTATCAGCTTGCACATGAGTGTCAACAGTATTGTCCAGCGCCGCGTCACGCTTCTCCATGATAAAATGTCAATAGTCCATCACAACAAAGTCAAGAGCAAAGTCTATTGTTTGTGTCCGACCTCTTCGGCAACCAATGCATTGGGTTTTTTGTCCAGTCACGTGTGCACACAATTTAAATGGCCATAAACAGTGTAGCGCGACTCATACCTCCTCGCATTGGGCGCCGTGTGTGGATCCGGTTGTGCGATTGGTCCACAGCTGCTGTTGCGTAGCGGCGTAGCTCCGTCCAGCTGATGCTCCACAGCTGATGTTGCGCAGCGGCGTAGCTCCGTCCTCCAACCCCGCCACACATCCAAACGGCTCCCGCCGCTCCTCTGGTCCTCGACTCTCCTCCGCGCCTCCTTTACGTCCCAGACGTGCCGAAAGTTTGTAAACGAAGTTCCACCTTTGTGGTTCTAGGTTTTGACTAATGTTAAAGGAGCCCTGTCCTTTACTTGGACTACTGAGGCATTTTGGTTCCTCCGGCTAGATGATTGACGCGCTCTGTGGTTCTGCTGCTTGCTGTTCGTTTCAGACAACTTGCCTCCGACACCCAGAATGTTATTCATAGGTTTTTAATTGTGTGAAGTCCGGTAGAAAACAGCCTACCAGCTCACCGTGATACGGTCAAAACCTTTTTCCCGTTCCCGGGTCAAAAAACCTGCTGTCGCCAATTACATGGTGATTAATATAGGCGTACAAAATACCAGCAACAGCGCCACCCAGTGTATACATAAAACATACATTTACCTACACATGAAAATAATTTATCACAATGTAGTTTTTGGGGTTTTAAAATTTTAAGATTGCATAACATGTTCATTCAAAAGAGCCAACTTTTCAGTTCAGATGGGAATTCCAATCAGTCCGTTGCTGGTTCAAACTGAACTCGTTCAGCAAAAAACACAAGCACCGTTTTGTAAAATTGTGCACAGATATAACAGCTGATATTTAAGTAAGCTCCTATCTGCAACGTGGTCGTGGCATCGTAATTGTTTTCGTCGCTTTGGTTGTCTTTTAGCTGTTTTTTAATCAGGACCTGACAGACTGTTCATCACGGCTGAGCTGACAACGGCACTTTTTGTCTGCAGTGTGGGAGGCGCCGACGTTGAAAGTGATGATGACGCAGTGAACGTCGTTCAGGTCGAGGATTCATTAACCACGAAATAAGAAGAAGAAGAAAAAGGACTGGACTTCAGTTTGTGTGTGCTGTAGTGGTACAAAAGGAGATTACCATCAGCTCATCATCAAGCTTTCCAGCTCAGTAATCCACTAACATACTGTGAACACAACTTCAAAGAACTCACTGTCTAAATCACAGAGAACTACTGCTGCATAGGCTGGTTGGCAAAAAAGTACAAGTATAGGATGTGTCAAATACATGCAGTGAAAGGAGGGAGATACAACCTGACTGTTGTTAATTGACCCATGTCTGAATACCTCCAAATGAGTAAGGGGCTTGTAATATTTGATTAAGTTTCATCTACGGCAGAATGATACTCCATAGGCCAGATGAGAGAGGCTGCACAACTTTCAAGAAATGTTTTCTTGATTTATTGTTAACAATGAACTGCTCGCCTCCATTTTTTCACTCTAACCACGCATGATATGAAGGCTCCTTTGGAAATGATGACTGACTGATGATTCAGAAAGAGGAGGTTAAACGTGCTTCATGAGGAACGTAAGGCCTCTTCTCCTCTCAGAATAGGACAGTCTAGGCCAAGTTAGTCTTATTCTCCTTTTAAAGTGTGTGCCTTAAATCTGTGCTCCAGTTTACTTTGGACCGAAGCTCTGAAGTTTCTTCTGATCCTGACTGAGCCGCTCTCGTTGTCGAAGGTCAGGACATTCATTAAAATGGACAAACTGACTGGGCGATACTTTAAGGGTGTTGCCTCAGCCTCGACCTTTGCGAGAAGGCAGCGTTAAGACTCGACATTTGGGGCGTCTTCACGCAAACTGATAAATATTCCTTCCAGCCGCTCCTCTTCAAACCCGATCAGAGCTGTGATCTCAGCGGCTGCATCAATAAATAGTGCTCGTTGGCCTTCTATCTTCCTCCTTTTTAATTCCTCTGTCCATTTTCCTTTTCCTTCAACTTCCTCTGCTTCCAACATTCATGTCATGCATACACAACGCTGCCTTTCCTCAGACACTGATGTACTGGAAAGTCAGGCCGAGATAGACAGCTGCTCCCCTCACTGTAGGTTTGTGGATGAGCGAGGACCGGGAGGGCTGCCAATAGCCACAGTGATGTCCTTGTTCTCACACCATGGATAAAATACCTGATGACCCTGCAGAGATCACCTGTCACGGTGCATTTAACCCAGATGACAGCGCTCGGGTTTATGTGAGTCCAATCACTTATTTGTGTGTACAAATAAATGAATATATATATATATATTCATTTATTTGTATATATATAAAGGATGTTTAGCCATACTATTCTACTGAGAGCTGCAAATAGTTGGGTAGTCTTTTTGTGGTTTTTTAAAAGACTGAAGCTTTCAGTGTTTTCAGATGATTGCCGTAACCCAAACTGCACTTTCTCCATTCATTCAGTACTTATTGTGTGTCATGTAACTAGTTAATGACTTTTGTGCCAGCCCCTTAATTAAGTAATCCCACGCTGTTTCCTTGACCTTTGGTCACTGAAGGTAACTCTCTCACGGCGTACAGATAGCCTGAGCAGCAAATGGCCTCTTGCATTACTCCATTTTTCTAGAAACATAAACAGGCACCCTTAAGGAGTATTTTCCCCTAAAATGATTGTGGCAGCTGTCCCCAATCTGGCCTCGGCTGCTGGCTGGTTGGTAATCAACCAGCTGCTCTGACCGATTGGCAATCAGTCAGCAGCCGATGCTGCTTGTATAAAAGGGCAGCAGAGCTGGAGGGAGAGGGGAAGTGAGCAGAGGCGCAGTCTTGCGGTCTGCTCGGTGTGTGTGTGTTGCCGAAATAAACATGTCGTTCAACGAAACCTCTTGGTGCCTGGCTGATCCTTGGTGCTGGTGGGGGAAACCCATGGGTAGCGGCGTGAGACCTGCTACAATGATCATTTGTATTTCAATTTCTCATCACTTGTTACCTTGAATTATTTCTTCAATAATTCAAGGTAACACAGGGTAACAGAGCTGATGTAAGAATGTTCATTTTGGAGGGTGAAGTCTTCCATTAATTTTGGGAAATAACCTTAGCAAACAATAGAAGCATGTCATCTCATCTCGTACATCCCTGGTAGCAGTCGGCTAACAGTGATTATGTCATATAGCAAACTCATAAAAACATGTCTGGGGGTGTTGGTGCAACAGGGACTAGCCATCATCAAAGTGAACCCATTTCAACTTGTAAACACACAACCCTGTTTTTCAGAAGTTTACTGAATAGAATAGAATCAGCTTTAATGGCCATGTAGGTTTGCACATACATGGAATTTGACTCCGGTTACACTTTGCTCTTCCGTACTTATACACACACACAATATACAATAAGCGGGATAAATATAAAAAAGACATTAAGAATAAGAATATACACTTTTATTAATCCCCAAGGGGAAAAATTAGTTCAATTTAACCATCATCCTTTATTATTATGGAGTGGGCTGCGGTGAAGCCAAGCAACTGGGGGTTCAGTTCCTTGCCTTGCTCACACTGACTTGCAACTAATGAGAGGGCGCGGGATCGAACCACCACCCCCCTGCGGGTTGCAGCCCTCCACCCCACTGACCTAAAGAGCTAAAGCAAAGACAGTAGTCAAAAAGTGCAGATAGTGCAGATGGAAGAGTCTGATTAATTGTTCATCAGGGTGACGGCCAGTGGAAAGAAGCTATTTCTGTGTCTGGTGGTTTTGGCGTACAGTGCTCTGTAGCGCCTACCAGAGGGCAGGAGTTGGAACAGCTTGTGTCCAGGGTGTGAAGGGTCTGCAGTGATCTTTCCTGCCCGCTTCCTGACTCTGGCGGTGTACAAGTCCAGAATGGAGGGGAGGCTGGAACCAATGGTTCTTTCTGCAGACCTGACGATCCGCTGTATATATATGAGCTGTATAACCGGATAAACATAGGCGAAAATAAAGCCTGAGTTTGAAAGGATGGAGACGGTTTAGTAGTCTTATCAGAAAGCAATCATATAACTATTCAAGCAGTATATCCAGACTATTTTATGATGCATAGTGTCAGCAGCTAAAGCAGCCATGTGTTCTGTGTCACCGCAGAATATCAGGGGACTGGATTTTCTTTCCATGTATTCCTAAACCAAAAGACAACTCTGTTTCTGCCTCAGGGTCCAAATTACAAAGTAGATGTCTAAATGTCAAAAATGGCGAGCAGTTAATTTGGCACAGCTTATCATTGTCAAACTTGAGGAGTACCAATATTTTGCGCTTTAAAAACAATGTCATCTTGAAAATCTCAAAGAAAGAAAATATATGGTGCAGATGGAAAACCGTTCCTTTTTTTTTAGGCGAATCGAGCTGCTGCGGTTTGAACCAGTAATTGCAACTCAAGCGCAGAAGTGCATCACTAGAGAGGGGACATCGTCAAAAAGCAAATTTGAAGTGAATCAAGAAAAGATTGGATTGGCTGTCAAACAAACAAGCCACTCTTTCTCTCCCCAAAAAATAAATGCTTTCCATCTGTCTCCTTGTTTGCTCGCCCAACAACTCCAGACAACAGGCTGTATCTGTCACATTGTCCTCTCCCTGTGGTTAATTTGAATCACTCTAAGAAAAAAGTCAACAATGTAACCAATAGATACCACCATGAATCTTCCCCAGTTGATAACCTTCATGTGTTTGTGTTCCAACTTCCAAGTGTAATGATATAAAGCCAGATTCAATTCTTAGTGCATTCTGTTGACATGTTAGGGTTTTAAAGAGGGAATATTGGACATATTTGGATAACTCTGAATCAGAAAGTACTGTCAACAGCTATACAAAAAAAGATCTATTTTCTCCATGTTTTTAGTTGTAAAATATTGTTTAAAATGTTGAGACGAAGTAGTAAATGTGTATTTTAGATGTTTTCTTTTCACTATTGTGAATAAAGAAGGTATGGAAGCCAGAATCCCTAAATGGACCAGTACATGTTTTGCTCATAGTGCAGAGACATCCTTGTATTACCTCACAATACAATATGTTCTGTTGACACACACAACTGACTGAGCTGGTACACATACTATTGGATCCATTCCTTACCCCTTTACTCTTGTATTGTTTTGTTAGGAAAGGCTTCGACAAAGAAAAAGAAAAACTCCACCTTCCAAGTTTCACTCTAACTGCAGAGATCTGATGCTTGACAAATCTACTGGGCCTAATTAGTTGCTAAGCTATGATTGGACAATCGCTGGTGTGGGGGTTTGGCAAATGGCCCATTACCCAAGGACCCAATTGCCCCAAAGTAGACTGTTTCACTGGAAAAATGAGCCTAATGGTGTGGAGGACAGTGTCATGTGATGTGGCATCATCCTCAAACTCAGACAAAGGAATAACTGTATTAATACTACACAAGCCACAATGGAAATGGATTACACACATTTTCAAGTTATCAGAGATATGTTGCCCATCCATTTTGGTAGTGTATTATTACTCTTGTTTCGCAAGTGTGCGTGCATGCTTTGTGTGTTTTCTTCAGTCCCAGGAGGGGCGAGGAAGGGGAGTACACATCATATAACAGAACAAACAAGAGCATGAAAAAATCCACACCCACGACACCTGTCTGACCATGCATGACACCAGAACACACTGTTAACAACTCAAGGAGAGAGATAAGAGATAGGAAGTCCTAGCATGTAGAAAGAAAGGAACACATTAAATTCAATTCATCTGCTTTTTAATGTGTGTTTCTGGAGAGCCTAACAACCAACAGACTGTAAAAGAAGATAATATGCTCTGTTTTTTATGGGCTGCTCCTTGGATCAGAACACATGTGATTCATGTAGCCAATCAGATGTGGTTCCCCTTCCTTTGTCACATGCCGGCTCTTTATAATCAAAGCAACAACCTTGAGTGCTGAGAAATTAAGCCAAATACTGCAGTTCCTCAAATGACCACTTGAGGCTGGTTCCAAAAGAGTCAATCTCCATCGACCCTCAATAATTAAAACACTCCAACTTTATGATAAAGTCCATGGTTAGAATATACCATATTTGCACCATATTTTTGGTGCACAGCTGGTGAATACAAGGATATTCAGAACAGAACATTTAGTCAAGGTCTAGTAGAAATCTGAGAATACTATGTCCCTGTTAAGGGTTTACGACAGTGGGCCAAGTCAGATTCAATCAGTAACTGAGGAATATATTAAACTGACAATCATCCAAAACATCAAGCCAGTCACAATACTATACTTTGGTAGTTTGAGCAGCAACTTGTCAATATTTATGAATAAAAACCTGCTTTGTACTCACCTCCAAAGAGTGCTCTCAGTGACGCTGCCAATGTGAAAGTCATACAGCTTGGTGAGGATCAGGATCACCTGTAAAGAGAGGGGGTATAATCATTACAATCTTTGTATTGGGCATTCAAAAAAAGCAGTCAATATCTACACAGCAGCAGAAACGGCATCGCCTCTTTTTGCGAAGTGAGTGAGAAGAGCAAAACCTAATTTCTGTAGACTAAATACGATTCCACAGCCGGCAGCCGCTTAGCTTAGCTTAGCTTAGCACAAAGACTAAAAACATGGAGATATGGAAAACATGTCTCCGGTCAATAGTACAAGTTTCCACCTTCCTGCACCTCTAAATCTCACGCATTAATTTATATTTTTATCTCATTTGTGTGCTTCATTAAAAAGTGACATCTTCAAGTATTGCCGTCCCCTATAAGGTTGCCAGGCAACTAGCCAGGAATTTCCTAGCCAAGATATAGTCCGGCCCAGAACTTCTCAGCAAGAAGACAAATGAGCATCTCAACGCATCAAACAGTGCTTATAAAGGTGGAGTAGTGGGCTTTGAGAAGGACGTCCTTCTGATGCGTTGCTGCTCCTATTTAACTAGTACAAACAATAAATAGAATAACTACTCAATTATATGAATAATTACTTGTTTTCTTTGATATTTTTGTCACATAACATGCAAAAATAAATACCAGAAAATATGTATGTTGATGCTGTGTCTTCATTTGATCATGTGACAATGACAAGGCGATGGTGTGTGAGCTCCATAACTAATAAAAAGACAACACGAGGAGATGATCTGGGTCCGTTTTGACAATCATACCACAACAGGTTTATTAATATATATATCATTAAACATTGAACATGGACCATGTTTTTTGTGAATGGTGAACTGGAGGTATCTACAGCTAATTAGCGTAAACATGAACTCTCGTCAGAGTTAACGACACTCATGCACTGTTTTACTGCACTTTACACGCCGGTATGTTATTCAGAGAGAGGCATCTGCCCGCGTATATTACATCACCGCCTCCAAATTCTCGAGCGTGGCATTTATGCATGTGCAGCAGAAATGCTCCCTCGGAACGATGCTTTTACTGTGAGTTACTGCTTCGTACAACCTGGTTACACAGGTTCTGAGACTAATTAAAAACTACAGTTAGAATAAAAATGAAGTAATTAACATGTACTAGTTATTTTATGGGACTGTAAATCTTTTTTTTTTTTTTTAAAGGGAAAAAATTAACGTAAATTTTTATTTTTAAATCTCTTCAAAGACTGAACTTTAGGAGTTATTGTGAAGTGTGAACTTTTTTATTACAACCACATACGACCCTCAAAAAACCTAAATCCTAAAACTGAAACTGTAGTTGATGTCAATAGTAGAAATTGGACAATTAGTTCATCCGCTCTAAAACATTAATGTATCCTACTTAAAAACCGGCCCAGTGTTGCCAACTCTTTTCCAATGAAGGTAGCCAGCGGCACCAGTTCCAAAGGTCTTCAAATCTAGTGGGAAAGTATTCAAGTCGTCCCTTCAGCCCTCCCTCCAAAGACACTGCCCCAAAGATGATCATACTGAACGTAAACAACAGTGGCGGTTAGTAGTGCTGACAGCTGTTGAGATAGCAGCTTCAGGAAGAATGGCGACGAGCAGTGAGTGCACAGGCAGGTTTGGACGGGTTCATTCCGAAAAGAAAAAAAAATGTTGGCAAAGCATTTGATTTATTGATAACTGTTAAGAAATAATAAGAATATCACCAAATATAGCAAATATATATATTTTTTTAAACTACCAACCGTAAAGCTTTAAGATTAATAGTATTACCAACACATCTCTGTTTTCCTCACAGCTAGGATTAAAAGGTGCTAGGAGTAATGGATTAACATTTTGGATGATAATAATGATTAAATAATAATTTGTGTAACCAATGCTGTGTAGGTACTTGTGTAACTTTGCTTTTCTCTTGACTATGCACGCTGCCGTACGTGCTCGCCCGTGTGCAACAGTCTGTGTTCACAGCTTTGGTCTCTGCTCTTTTGGAGAGATAACCGGCAGGCGGGGCCCTTTGATAAACTCGATGTTACTGCACAGTCCTCAGAGCAAATAACAAGACCCAAAGGCCAAGTCTGCCATGACGGGATCAGTGGTCAGCTGTGATCCTCCGCTCTGGGTGCAAAGTGTCGCACAGAGAGACTGCTGCTAACGTCCATGACTGATATGCACCGCTGCTGGTTTCGGGCTGCCGTCAGATGTGTGGGAAAGAAGGCAGTCCAAACAACTTAAAACCCAGAAAGGTTCACAAGCAGTTATTCGGCATGCGTCACATACTTGAACTGAGCTCCTATCCTTTTACTTAAATGCTATTGGCATGCATCGGGTTATGAGTTCCCTGCTGCTCTTTGTCATTAGCATCCATGTCTCTCGATAGCGTCTCCGGCCACTCGACAATCCTATGCTGGTATACATAGCAACCTGACAAGCTACTTGAGTCACTCCGCTGGGGTGGGGGGGGGGGGGGGGGCAGGAGGTGTGGCCTTGACTCTTCTGACAGGCGTCAGCGAGTGGGCTAGATGAGGGGAAGCTGAATTTCTGTAAGGAATAGATCCCCGTTCTCCCCTACTACTCATGTCCCTTGTGACGATCCGAGGCCCGCAGACTTCCAGGACCTTTCCACCTCTGGCCGAGCCTCGCTGTCCCCACAGGCGCATCTGAACTAGCCAGCCGCTCACCAGGGTTCTTGTGGGAAGATGTGCCACATGCCCAAAGGATCCTCCTCCTAAGACTGAAAATGTGTCTCAGGCCAAGCATTGCCAGCAACAGGATAATGTGGAATAAGAGGAAAATGGATTCTTGCCATGTGGCTGCAGCACAGAGAAGAACTGGCTCTGTGTTTGTGCGTTTTTCAGGGTACATCTTTTTGTAAGTGTTTCTAAGTGAAATGTTGTGTTGTCAGATGTGAATGGGTTCTTCTCTGCTGGACACACACACACACACACTCTCAACCCAACATGAAGTCTGAATTAAAAATCCAAGACACCGGCTAAAGAAGAGAAACACTTCAAATGCTTTTAAGAAATTCTCATAAATGTGGTGCTGTCGAGCAGATTATTAACTGCTTATTTACATGCTGGCTCTCATCTGTTCACAGCCTTTGTTAAGCAGACGATGGATGTTATGGACGGACACATTTTTGGCACACTTTAAACATAATTATTTATTTGACTTTATTATTCTACCACTGCAATTATTGAATACAAATGTTAAGTCACATTGCATTAGCCTTGTTGCCTTAGCAATTAATCAGATGTGGTGAAAACTAATTATGTGAGTCAAAGGGCCATACACAGTTTTGAATATTGGTTCATCTTATCGCGACTTTTCTGAGAGCATTGTACCGGGGGATAAATAATTCTGTGAATGTTAAGGACGTGTCACCTGAGCGTCGTACTGTTACTGCAATAAAGAAGAAAGGGTTCCACAAGGAAGACGTCTCTCCACAGCAAGGCCATCGGGGACCGGAGCGGGAGGAGGTCCAATTAAACGCTCAGAATTATATTGTAGAGTTGTACAATTTAAATGAATGGTGATATCATTAAGTTATATAAATAATTTCAAACAGGATAATGCCAACATATATATGAAGTCTACCTGGGTAACAGCAGACCACCTGGTCTGAGTTATGAGTTATATGAGGAATGTGATGCACATGAGGTATGATAAGTACTGTACGAGTTATAAGAGGAATATGAGGTACATAAGGTATACGACATATGAGTTATATGAGGAATGTGATGCACATGAGGTATGATAAATACGAGTTATGAGAGGAATATGAGGTACATAAGGTACATGAGGTACATGTGGTATGGAGTATATGAGTTATATTAGGAATACAAGGTATATGAGGTATATGAGTGTGGCAGCTATGGGGTTGGCGTCTCCAATTGGCCTCGGCTGTGGGCTGATTGGTAACCAGCCAGCTGCTCTGGCTGATTGGCAATCAGCCAGCAGCTGACGCTGCTCTCATAAAGGAGCAGTAGAGAGAGGGGTGTGGGAGAGTGGAGAGTTAGCAGAGGCGCAGTCTTGCGGTCTGTTGGTAAATAAAGAATGTTGCCGAACAGAACCTTGGTATTGTTGAATCTCTGGTGCTTTGGGGGGAAACCCACGGGTGACGGCTGTGGAGCTGTTACACTGGAGGAAAAAAGCACCAGAGATTCGACAAGGTACATGAGGTACATCAGATATATGAGTACCATGAGGTATATTAATTATATGAGAAGTATGAGGTCCATGAGCTATGAGTTATATGAGGTATATGCGGTATATGAGTTTTATGATAAATATGAGGTACATGAGGTATAAGGTATATGATTTATATGAGGTACATGAGGGACGTGAGGTCCGATAGTCTTCTTATAACAGACCATTATTATAATTATTAGTACACATACATATTAATAATGCCTGATAACACATTATAAAACATTTATTAATGAGTTGTACGGTCACGTATCATATACTTCATCATGGCGGGTCACTCACTGACATGTTTAGATTACAAGCTGGGTATGAGACAAAAGGGATCATTGTTTCCTTCAAAGGGTCAGTGTGTAGCATTAAGGGAGAATCTATTAGCGGACATGGAATATGATATGATTGGATGTGTTTTCATTAGTGTACAATGACATGAAAAACCTTGTTTCTTCATAATAGCTCAGAAAAACCAACGCTGGCTCTGAAGAGGGCCTTTTGTGTTTTCTTGTAGTTCAGTTGCAACCTCACCGCTCGATGGTGCTACATCCTTCGCACTACTTATTTAAGTAAAGAGACATATCAACTATTAATATTAAAATGTCAGAGTGACCAGTAGTTATAAAGTGTTATGATACATGATCTCAGGAGTCCTTGTATGGATTATTGTTAAAGAATCCTAAATTGCTCAATAGCTCAAATCTATGATTATGCTATAGGAAGATCACGCCACATTGAAACTATACTTGTAGAGAGTTTGACAGATAACAAACTTTTCCCAGTGCAGAATTTCAAACAATTTTTTCATGAATCCGGCATCATAATTCATTTGACTCTATTCAAAGGCTCCAGGGGCATCAACGGGACCAATCAATGGCTAGCAAAAGATGTAATCTCGAATCGAGCTTCTCTAATACAGCTCCTCAGACACTTTTAGTATGTTAGATCCAACAATTTCAAAGACTGTTTTGTCCGTTTTGTTCCGAACAAAAGAGTTCTATGTGCCTTCGTCAGGCAAAATGTCACGCTACCCCAGTACACACACACACACACACACCCACAATTTTGTTAGTCTACAAACAAATGTCAGGATAGTCGACAACAAATGGCAGGTGAAACAGATCATTATCTAGAAGTGATTAAGCCTCTCATTCGCATGTCAACAGCGGCGCAATTACTTTCAATTGGCGAGAGCTGTTTATGAGAATCGACGTTAACTGGTAGTGACGCCGAGTGAGTGGATAAATACACAGCCAGAGGTTTGCTGAACTGTGTGGATCATAAGTGGACAAAAATAGAGCGCTGCGATAAAGAGGGGCACAACAACAACAACAACAACAACTTTGGCCTTTGGAAAGCTCCCAGTGGCACAACACAGACAACCCGTGTCAACTGGATGACGACCCTCTCAGAGCAGGCCCCTCCCTCCAGGAGCCAGGTGGGAGGAGCCAGGTCCTCAGAGAGATCCTACTCACTGGGTTTGGCTGCAAGACTGAATGAGCTGGTGGCAGGGAGCCAGTCTCTTTCTCTCTCTCTGTCTGTCTGTCACTCTGTCGCTCCGTCTCTCTCTATCTTTCTCTCTGTCTCTCTCTCCCCCTCTCTCTTTACTGTGTACAGATGGTACCAAAATCTCAATTCCTCTTTGATACCTTGATTGACAAAACAACAACTGAAACAATTCTCCGACAGTTTGACTATTTATTTGTTCAACTGTATCGGTCTCTTCAACCCTGTCACACAATGTTGTATTTAAGTTCAATAAAAAGTAATTAAATGTTTGTTTAATGTTCAAATATTGACCACATCTTTTAAAACGATGAGGTCACTGTCACAAGCATTACCAATCTCAGACAACAAAGAGCAAAGCTTTTTTGTTCTTTTTTTGCAAATATTACTATTGTGAGGAACAGCTGGTTGATAGGAAAATTATGATTTAATTACAATTACATCATGTCATCATATTCAGTTTCCATTGTGTCCCAAACAGGGCTGTATCACCATACTCTACAATTAAATGAAATCAAGGCTTTAATGCCTCAGGTGGGAAAATATATATTTTTCTGAGTGATGAATATGTCCATGATGTTGTGGGGTGTTTAGCAATATCTAAAAATAAAAAAAGATTATCCAAATCATACTTGAGGAACTCAGTCGCTCTAAAATGTGTTATTGGAGTTATTTGAGGATGTTCTATTCTGCTCCCCTGATATTAATGCATTACTTCACGAGCAAAGGCTTTGAAACTAAACGTGAATGCTAACGATAGCTTCATAGCTGACGTTAGTTCATAAACGGAGAAACAATACATACTGATGGATAAATGAACAACACCTTTTCATATCAGGTTAAGAGAGAACAGCTGCAGTAATACTCCGACCTGTGAAACTAGTATTTTTCAGAGGATAACTAAGGATTATCATATTCAATGGATCACCATTAAATCAAGGAAGGGCTGAGATGGATAGGTGGATGCGGATGAATCGATGGGCAGATAAATGGATGGATGAGTAGAAGGATAAATGGATGATGGGTGGATCGATGGATTGATACACATTCACATCTTTCATATTCCACATATGCATGTATCTTTGTGACTGCTTCATGGCCAGCAGTAGAACATTTAAACCCAAACTCCCATGTTTCTTTGCATCACGGGGGATTTTGAGCAGAGAAAAGGATCCTACTTGGGAGAACGGGAGGACTGGAGCTAGGTGTATCACATTAGTCCCCGGCTATGACGGACACTGGCGTGCCTCTCTGCTATATGTTTCTGTTGTGCAGTCAAGGGCAAAAGCAAGCGCCCCTTGTGCATGTAGTGTTCTGTAAAATGACTCATTATTAACTGCTTATGCTACACGGAGAAATAATCCTTTTAAAGCCTTGAAAGCTTCTTAAAAGGTAAGAAAAAAAACAAGGTTATGTTAAATTTCCACTCTGAGTGTTGCAATTAACTTATCAGTCTTATGCACAAATTAAATACATGTATCACGTCGGAGATGAAGGCCATTGGGGGATGAGAGGAAGTGAATTAAGATGTAAAATGAGATTGCATGTGTAAATACTGTTGCTGCCGGTGTGTTGTGTCGTCCCATCAAGGCCACACCGGGGAGAAGACTGCAGCACTGTGCTCCTTCTGGACATCACTCACTCTGCTTCCTTGCAGCTTCCTCCTCCTCTCTCTCTCTGTCACTCTGCCTCTTTGCTCTCCTTCTCACGCTCTCCATCTGTGTCTGAATCACTTCCCTCCTCCCACCCTTCCTTCCTCTTATGCCTCCCCGGAGAGAAGTCCTCGCTCATTTACTGCATCCTCCATGTGTCTGTCCTCCCTTGTTCCCTTTTCTTCTCGCCAGCCCCCTCTCACCCCACCATTACGCCGTTGACTCGGAGTATTCCTCCCAACTGAAGCTGCTTTATCTCCGTTTATCAGGGTTCGCCTTTTCCCTCTACCCATTGTACTGGTCTCCTGTGGTTTTTCTCAGTTCTTTTACGAAGCTCATATCTTTATTCTCTCAGTTGTTTCTCATATTTATTTCCAAATCTGCCAGAACGCTCTCCACCTTCACTTCGTCCTTTTTTCTGGAGTTGTCTCTTCCTAAGGCTCTCTCTTTTTTGATTTGTCTGCCTTGTTTTGTTTCCTCCTCTCTCTCTCCCACCATCTCTGTCAGCTTTGGCCTATTAAAACAGACAGACCTCGACTCCGAGTTGAATACTGTCAGAATCCCTAATTAAAATCCTTTTCTTTTTGGAAGTAGTGGATGTCGAACTACAATGAAAAAAAAGTAAGTGTGCTGCCCGTGTGTGTGGTCACATGGTGAAGTGGAGCATCGTGTCGTTACGACAGAATCTTCACTCACCTCTGAACAGCAGATCACAGTAAAGACTGCGTAGATGAAGAACTACACGGAAATCAGCCGAAACCAAACGAGTAAAACAGAAGTTCGACTTGCGTTTGTGTTCTTTCAAGTACAAAACTGATGCCAACACACACAGATGAAGTGAAGCTGTATATAATGTTAGTAAATGAGTGCGTCTGCGGACGGCAGCAGTGTATTCGCTGTTGCCACTGACGGGCTCAGATTGGGACAATAAGTGTCTGACGACATTCTGGAAAAAAGCCTACAGAAAAATAAGATATTTACTTTACCTTTCACTTTATTTAATTATTTATTCGCACATAAAAGAAAAACAGGACAAATGTAACATTATTAAAAGAGACAGAAATGAGTGCAGGTGAGAAAAGAAACCCAAAGAGCTTATACAAGGTTCTCACCTATAGAAATACATATAATAATATCTTTCACTTGATTCTGCTTTGTTTTGTATTGTGTGCCCACTCCAAGAAGTCTCGTTCTGCAATCTTACCTTACACCCACGCTCTTGAAAACAGCTAGATATTCAATGATGACATTCAAGATCTTATAGATAACACTAAGCTACGCTCCCTGCACTCCAACAAAACACACTGACAGCACCAGCACTCATCTCTCCAACTGTCACTCACGTTTCCAATGTAGTCTTCAGACAACACGTCACATGACACAATAGCGAGTAAAGGGTTCTTTCCTTAATGCTGTCAGATACTTCTAACAATCAGATCACATCAGTGTCAACACGCTCTTTAAGTGAAGCGTGCAACAGATCACAGAAGTTCTGATCGTACCGCGGTTTTGAGCCACGGATCGAATTAGCTGAAGAAAAAACTAAAACATCCCCAAAAATATTTTTAACCTTAAGAACTCGTCACTCGATTTGATTTGGAAAAGATCATGATGACGATTTCATTTACCATCGACCAATCATCAGGGATAGGTGACCAGGAAGCATTAATGCAGATTACAGATTACATTGTTACTGAATAAAGGCAGGAAACAGAAATGATGGTTAAACTGTATCATTATTGTGCAGTTCATAAGCCTGATGGGCTGTGGAGGGGGATCAACGACCCCTTTACACCACTAGGCTACTTTCAGTCTTTTATCGGACCGACATTGACTCAATGTCCAGAGGACAGAAAGAGTCGGGGATCAAAATATGTGGAGTGAAAGGACAACCCCCTCCAACAATGAACCACACCCGGCTGCAGCGTTCTCAAAACTGGACCACTTTCATGAAATGGTTGTCCCCAATATTGACATGAAAGCATATATAGCATGGAATATAAAGGTGCAATACCCAATTTACCCTTTAAAGCCGAGCACGGAGAAATGTCGGGTCTTCAACAGACGGATTTAAAAACAGCTTTCTAGTGAAGCATCAAACACTGAAATAGCAAGGGGATCAGACATGAGAGATTTCCTCAAAGCAATATGTTTTCTTCCAAGTAACTTAAGTTTAATGTTTAAAGTGATATCATTTTGGAGCAAAATCTTGGCATTGCATCATAATTGTCTGAGCAGATGACATTTCATTCAAAAAAGAGCTAGTGGATCAATGTCCTGAGGTCAACTGGTGAACCAATCAAGTGGCCTGCAAGGTAGGAGCGAGCCTATCAGCTCCATCTCCTCAGGTGGATTCTAGACTGTGGGAGGAAGTCATATTACAAATGTATATTCCCTCCCTAAAAAAACAACCATATCCACCATCTCACGGAAGCACAATATATTCTACATCAGCTTGAAAGACATGAGATCGAAACGTTACCATAACAACCGCTGTGTGCAAAACTGCTGCAAGTGTTCACAGCTCCAACCATTCTGAATCCAATGTTTTCTAATAAGTCGAGAAAAAACGCTGCTATCTCCTTCAAAGAGGATTAATAATTTGTCAAAAGCAAGAATCTTCTGGCACAGGTGATATAAAAATGCTGAAAAGCACCTTACTTAAAAAAGGAAATTGGAAAACAATTTATTTAACTCATACTTCTTGCTGCACTGCGATGAGCTGGCTGCCGACATACATAGCATGCTGTTGAGCTCCTGGGTAACGTTTGCTGCCATTTTGAAGGATTTCCATAAGCTGATGGATGATTCACTTTGAAAACAAAACAAACAGCCTTGACCGGGTATTTTAAGGTCATTCCAGGCATTCGTTTCATCCTCCTTGGATTGTTTCCTGCATGAAGACATCAGCCTCATTCTAGACTCTGATACATTTTAACTTGCCAAAAAAATAAAAAAACATAGTTTTAAACAAGTCTTTAGTTCATGGAAGAAGAACTTCCACGATCTCCATTTGCTATTTCAGGCGTTTCAAAAGCAAACGGGACACCTGCAATCACAGATTCCCCCCTAGCTGTTCTGTCCCATGATGCATCTGTCTCTCAGGCCAGCTCCTGAGCAAGTGAAGCGAAGTAAACACTATCTGGCTGGCCGTGGAGCCTCCACTGAGGGGTAGCGCTTATCACAGTGCAGGCAAGGGTGCAGGGGAAAAAAAGGAGTGTGTAGACTGCCTGACTCATACTGTATGACAGAGACAGATAGAGAACAGTGGAAGCATTGACACAGACAAGCCAGACACGCGAGTAACACCAAAAAAGACATCCTGCAATGAACCAATGTGGAACTACCGTAACTCATGCTGATAAAACACACAGGCAGCAAAGCAGCACAGGTTTTGTTGTTGTTTTCATTTTCAACTGCATCCCATTTTTCACATTTTATCATGAACACATGGAGGCTTAATTCAGTGGGAGCACACTGGCAAACCTGGGAGTCTTTCAAAGACATTCCCTGTCTGGGGGCATATCAAAATGTAGCCTTGCGTGTTCACTAATTAGCAAATAGTAATTGATGCACACGTATTCTATAAACAGCTGGTATAGTAAAGCTACAACAGGAAAAGGTGTGGCGAGTCAAGATCATCCCTCACCTGCTCGTCTTCCTGCCAGCAACCTCCTGACCCCAAAGCTGACCCCTTATTGCGTACTTGTGACTGCCTCGCTCTCCAACATATCCGTTCTTCCCATCCCCCTCATCCTGATCCTCCTCTACCATGAAAGCACTCTTGTCCTGAATGCCCTTGTCCTGTGTTTGAGTCCCTGCTGTGTTCATAACAATAAGCTTTCTTCTGTCTGACCTAATTATTATCTTCATCGTGTTCTTGCGCGTTAAGCAGATTTTATTGTATTGTTATAATTCATTACTAATCCAGCGAGAGGCTTCTGTCTGGCCAGAGATCGGCCATAGTGTGTTTGTAACCGACTTTTGTTTTGTTTAACCCTCCTGTTACCTTCAAATGTACCAACATCTGCTACCATTGGGTTAAATTTGACCAGAAATTATTATAAACCAAATGTATGTTTGTTTGTTAAATAAAACCTAAATATTTTTGAAGATTATAAAATTGCATGCTATAGTGACCACACTAGCATCCAAAACTAGTGTGTAAAATGTTGATTTCTTATATTATATACAGCTCAAAATAGCCAAAGAACACTGATGCATTCAAAATGTGTACAGGACACTGAAAACATATCAGCATCTTATGTTTACCCAGTTGTCTCCATAAATTAGGGAAAGTCATGAAATATGGCTCAAAAAAATGGATGTCAATCATATATTCAGAGACTTTAAAAATCCTAAAGTGACCTAAAGGTAGCAGGAGGGTTAAGTTAACTGTACTATTTAATGTTCAGTGTTCTGTAACATAACAGTTGTACTCGTTGCTGCCAATCTTTGTTGTGTTAAAAATCCACCACCGCGAGTGAAGTCAGTGAACTGTTCATCAGCTAAAGGTCCCGGGCCGCCGAGATAGCATAGTCCGACTAAAGCAAGATTCGAATTATACCATCATGTAAACGCACTGAGTGATGCGTGAAGCGTCAACTCACCAGACCTTCTTGCTCCCTCAGGTTCCGCTCCGCCGACAGAATTTAGTTGAGCCGGTTCTCGGTGCTATTTAACAACAGAACCACTTCAACCAGCGCTTGAGCAACACTTTAACGACTGTGAACATAACATAACACTGGACCCCACTCAGGGAGAACTGAGAAAATCACCTCAACGCCCTCCATCCACCCCCCGCCCCAATTATTTGGTAAAAAAAGTAGGGCCAAATGATCTTTAACATTTGCCCGTTTAGAATGTACTTGTAATGGGGGGTGTGAAGGACCCAAATGTAGAATGACAGTAATCCAGAATAGTTTAGATTCACTTAATTCCAGGAAGATTCAATGAAATACAAACAGTCTCTGCTCCTCCAGTCAAACAGGAGCGGCTCCCGGGAAAACTCCAACAGGAACCGAAAGGAGCTACGGCAGCTCTCGTGGTCGGGCACAGAAGGCTTTGGCGGTGTTCTGCGACAGAGACAAGGCGGAGGGTCTAAACGGGCCGGGTAATGGGACAAAGGGCTTTTGTGTACTCTGCACCCTCATCATGGAATATGTTGCAGAATGATTTCAAACTCAAAGAATTGACACCACTTACTGCTTTTAAATATAAAATAAAAGAAATGGAGGCAGCTTACAAAAAATGTTTTTTAAATTAACTTGGTTATGTCACTGTCTCTTAACTTGTCTTCTTCTGTGTCGTCTTTCTGTTATGATTTGTTTCTTATGTTGCTGCCTGTCTTGGCCAGGTCTACATCGAAAAAATAGATGTTTAATGTCAATGGGACTTTCCTGGTTAAAAAAAGGTTTAATAATTAATACAAATAAATATAGACTACCGTTCAAAAGTTTGGGGTCATCCAGACAATTTTGTGTCTTCCATGAAAACTCACTTATTTATCAAATTAATTGAAAATATACTGCAACTAACGATTATTTTGATAATCGATTAATCCAGGGGTCCCCAAACTTTTTCCTGAGAGGGCCACATAATGTTTCCCTTGTCTGCTGGAGGGCCGGGGGGGGGGGGCTAGTGAGAGTGTGCGCACCTCTGCGCGCGCATCACGGCTGAGCGATGCGCGTGTCACTTGCTGTGAGCACTGCGCGTGCAGACAGCATTTAACGGAGCGGAGCAGCGCGTGCGCTCTGATCGCTCTTTTAATGCAGTATCGATACAAAAAATATGCTAAATCACATCGTTTTTAACGTAGGCTACGGGTACTTTGTCAGCAGATGTAGCGGACTAACATTCAAGCTAACCTACTTCCCAAACGCTGTGGACATCTGAACGCTGATTGGCCGAGACGCGACACGTCCCGTCAAAGATGTTCTATTGCGAAGAGCACCACTTCACATTTTCTCCGTGTCTCACTGCAATCTCAACGGCAACGGGTGAAAAAAATTATAAAACGGAACACGTCTCTGGTAGTTTGGGGACCACTGGATTAATCTGTTGATTATTTTTTCGATTAATCGATTAATCGGATTTTTAAAAAATAATGGAATTTTCAACCCTTTATTCAAAACAGGGTTCGTACGGTCATGGAAAACCTGGAAAAGTCATGGAGTTTTTAAATGGCTATTAGCAGGCCTAGAAAAGTAATTAATTAGTAATTTTTGGAAAAGTAATGCAAATGTTAAATTCAAATATTAATTTAAACGGAATATATACGGTATGCTTTGGAATTCTCATTGTTAGTTTAAATACTACATCTTCTCACTTGTTCATGTATACACAGAGTTTTCACATTCGCCACGGAAAAATAACCACTTTTCTACGTTATACTGCTTGTGGAAATGCCACACACGTGGTAACATCTAGCGCCCTGTGGTGTCTGGGTTCATAACATCACCCGTAGGCGCACTCAGCTCTGTGAATGTCACTCCGACGACGTAAATGACTTCCGCTTCCAGCGTCACGAGGGCAGCAGCAGCCAATTAGATTCACTAACGGAGGAGCAGCTCAGCGCTGATTGGCTCTCACAACGCACCATTATGGTCTGTCCTCTCTCCGCTCCGCTCTTGTTTCTCCTGCGCCGCTCTGCGCTCAAATCAACTTTTTTTTATACTCCGTGACTTATTGAGTACCGTAATAATCGCGCGACAAAACGAATCGATAATGAAATTCGTGCCAACTATTTTAATAATCGATTTTTAGCGATTTTATCGATTCGTTGTTGCAGCCCTAGTCAAGACATTGACAAGGTTAGAAATAATGATTAATATTTGAAGTATTAATTTTGTTCTTCGAACTTCAAGCTCAAAGGAAGGCCAGTTGTATAGCTTATATCACCAGCATAACTGTTTTCAGCTGTGCTAACATAATTGCACAAGAGTTTTCTAATCAGATATTAGTCTTCTAAGGCGATTAGCAAACACAATGTACCATTAGAACACTGGAGTGATAGTTGATGGAAATGGGCCTCTATACACCTATGGAGATATTTCATTTGAAACCAGATGTTTCCACCTAGAAGTCATTTACCACATTAACAATGTATAGTGTGTATTTTTGATTAATGTTATCTTTATTGAAAAAACAGTGCTTTTCTTTGAAAAATAAAGACCCCCAAACTTTTGAACGGTAGTGTATATATATATATATATATATACTGTATTTATATATGCATTTATATATACGTATATATATATGTTGGGGAAAATCATATAACATTAGCTTGAACTCCTTAAATTTAGCCTGCAGAAGCAATTATTTAACTTGCTATGATACTTGGTAATCTAACAGATGTTTTCTGTAAATCGGGATTTGGGCATCAACAAAAGGAAACTGCATCATGAGTGTGGTCTGATAACCTTGACACAACCTGAGTGAATCCTGTGGCAAGTTATTTTGGTTTAGAAAAACATTGAAGAAGGAACACAACATGTTTGCGAAGCAGGAAAGGCTCTGGTCACCGTGATCCAACCGGGGTAAATCGTGTGCCAGGTTCTCCAACAATTTATCTGATTGGTTAAAAGGTCTGATGGGAGGGCTAAATTTACACTACAAATATGTGCTAAATATTCTAGAAAGACAGATTTGTTGAACTTGTTGAATGTTGCCGTGTGCTCATTAAAACACTTCCCGCTGTGTTGCTTCGCCAAATCAACGTCTCTCTGCTCTTCATTTGCCACAACAATAGGTGGTGCAGCAGAGTGGAAAGTGAGAGTGATGGAGCTGACGAGGTGGGTGTGACGACCAGCTGAGCTGATTAGCTGAGTGCAACAGAGTGGACAGGTGAGAGTGATGGAGCTGATGGTGGCACACAATGTATGTGTTGGCACCACAGAAACCAATTAGCATTACATTTAGGCTACAAAACAAACTTAGTTCGATATGTGGGAAAAAACACTTAAATGTACCTTCAGAATAACTCAACACTTCGGGTTTGTTTCACCCATCCAACCTGTGTGTTTGGTGCTGGTCCATGTGGGTCGATACCTTGAAAGGTAGCGAGTACAGAGACCCAGCTCTATAGGCACAACATAACATGATTACAAACCCAGTCAAGCGGCGCTTTGACATTTCTGGAAAAACTCTGTATGCTTTATGGTCATACCTTCTCTGTGTATGTGAAGCACATAGAGGTCATTGATAAACTGATCAATAATCTGGCCTTGCCCGCTCTAAAGGACAGGCGATCTCCAAAACTTTTAGCTGTGCACCAAAACACGTTTAGAATCCCTTCACAACATATCTGATTTTGATAGATTTCATAAGCTGAACAATCAATTTGCCTCAATGAACTTTTAAAGGACTACACTTTTTCATGATGCATGAAAAATAACTATTTCAATCATGCAATACATTGCTTGAATGACTGCAACAAGTTCAGTCCTCACATGGGGCGATAAAAAATACATTTTAAACATCCTTTACTTATCTAGCCAAGCTTCAATGCAGCTGTGAGAGATTTCCGTAAACCAATTAGAAGAAGAAAAGGTCATACAGTAGCCTGAGACAAAAAGAGATAAACGCCCGATTGGATTGGTTCAAGCTCTAATTTTGGCCATCATACTTTGCACTTAGTTATTCGATTGAGCATTGAAGTAGAGAAGATGAGACTTTATGCCCATTTCATTCCGTCTCCAAATGCTACTGATTAAAAAGAGGAAACTTATCAAAATGGTTTGAAGCGCCCCAGATCGCTGCGTTCGTGTGATGCAGAATGTGCAAGAGATGAAAACTGATCAGAATCTATAATTACGTTTTGTAAGAGTAACAACAACATGAGACATGAGTTTCATATCTATATAAACAAAGAAAAAGAGCAATATGCTGCAGGAAAAAGATATCTATTGCAATAAAATGTTTCATGAGGACGTCAAGTTGATTTCTTAAGAGTCCAGCCCTGCTATTATTTGACAGGTTAGACCAGGGGTCGGTAACCTATGGCTCGCATACAATTTTGAGTTGAAAAAAAGAAAATCTCCGCCCACCCCCTGTAATTTTCTCTATCGCGCCAGATTACAGCAGAATTAATGTCAGGTCCTTTTCTGAAAGACGTCTTTGTTCTTTTAATAAACTAAACGTATCTACACAACAGCATGTTATTTCTGTCTCTACGTGTCGCGGTAACACTTCTCGGCTCGCCGTCTCACGCGCCGCAGAGATCCGATGCCGGCGTGTGCGGCATCGGAGCGGACCAAAGAAAAAGTCACCTGCAATAAAAGTGTACAAATATAATATAATATGTTTCCTTATATAAGAAAGTATCTTTTTATAGTTGACACCACCGAGGTTGTCATGTCCCTCATGGCCTTGAATGGTATGGCTAATAAATTTGAAAAATGTCCATGGATTTCACATGTAAAACTCTGCCTTTTTCCTGTATTTTTTCTTCTTTTTCTTTGATAATTGTCTCTTTAAAATCACAATGTTTAGTTTCGTACTTCAGTGACCCAACAATCCAGTTCCATAAATCACAAAATATTTAAACACTTTGCATCGCGGCCGGTATGACTCGTTTTGACGAGTCATCATCTGTTCCTGACTCGCCACTGATGCATCACCAGCACAAATAAAATAAATGGAATAAAAGTCCATCCATTTACCATTTACTTCGGATAAGTCACATGGGACAAAAATAGTAAAATAATCCAAATCACACAGCCAGACTATATTTGTTACTACTTCCAGAAAATGGGTAAACTATGAATCCCCCTAAGGGAAGATGAGTTGCTGCTGCACCAGATTTCATCAGTTTCTGTTTTTGCTCACATACAATGTCATGCTACTTCTTCATAATAATCCAAAAATATGAACACGTTGCTTACAGTACAAGTACAGACTACGCAAAGTTGTTTTTTAGAGTATAAAAGAGCAGTGTTTAATTTTTTTGTAATGAAAAGGCGCAATTGACTAAGTACCAATTTGAAGTAAGCGGTTTTCTTCAGGTCAAAATAAATCCTTGCGATTGGTAATAGAAAAACCCTGATGAAAGGGCATTGGATTTTCCTCCACTGTTCAGCTATACTTAAAATGTGTAACCTTTCCCTGCTACTAACAAACAATCAGCACCTTCATTCAATCTGAGCAGTATCTTTGTTCTCAGTGTGAACGGCTCAAAAACCGCTCTGCAGCTAACGCTGTGGACGCATTATCTACTTTGTTTCCTCGAATGCGGCGAGAGGAAAAAGGATTTTCTATTGACGCAGAGAATTAGGACCATTAGGTCTCATTAAGAGACTCGATCAGAGCCGGCGTATGCACTATTCTTGCTTTACTTTGGCCTTGTTGGGAGATAGCAAAGGCCTGAAGTGATCGTTACAAAGAGAAACACATTTATTCTTTCTGTCAGCCGCTGAGACAGTGGATGCTGCCAACGAATGAATCTCAAATGATTTAAGCCACTGAGAGGATATTTCCAAAAAAAGCATTGCACTCCGGCAAAGCAAGCTTGTGCTACTTTGGCTGTTGTTGTTGCACTAGCGCAGGAACAAACAGATCGAGAGGAAGATCAAGGAGAAGAGGTGGGAACAGAGTATCCATTTGATCTTCTGTTTCAAAATTGATCATCACAGAAAGGCTTTTGAATGCAAAATAAGACATATGGCTTCTATTCTTGACTGTGAAAACACTGCATTACCTTTCTGTGTAAGCAAAGAGCCTGCATGGCTTTCCTATGCTCCTCTTCCTTATGCTCTTTCTAAACTTAAATGTTAAAAGTGGAACTTCACTGTGTGGCTGCCTCTCTTGCTGCTCTTTGTATCTGCACCGGCATTGCCATGCTATAAATAGGGATCCACAGAAAAGCGAGGTCATAAAAGTGTCAGGATTTTGCAATGAGGAATGATGCCTTTGCTGTTAACGTTCTCCATTGGGCTGATGTATCATTGAGGTTGAGCTCTCATTATCAACTCAGAAGATTATAGGCCCTTACTCCCTCAGAGGGAAATGTCTGCGCTTCAGCAGCATCGAAACTTAGTGGCAGTAGTACAGAGACATATCTATCTTCTGTTCCGTCTCTTTACTCTTCCCCTCTCTCCCGCATGCCTTCCTGTCGTCTTCCCCCTCTGGGCCATTTCCTTTCCCCCTATCGCTATCGCCTGCCTTCATTTCTTTCATCCCGTCTTAAAGTTCAAGGCTTTCATTGACTTCGCTGGCTCTCGCCGGACTCGGAGGACCACTGCAGTTGAGTCTACCAATCGTGAAGCTGACATCTCTTCACAATTAAATCTGACACCTCCGCCGATAGCTTTGGTGCTCAGATTAAAAGAGGAGTTGGTCCTTTATATCAGCATACAGAGATGAAGGCCCTCCGTAATGCCAGAGCAGCCTATTACTCATCAATAATAGAAAAAAATAAAAACAACCCCAGGTTTCTCTTCAGCACTGTAGCCAGGCTGACAGAGAGTCACAGCTCTGTGGAGCCGAGCATTCCTATAAACCTTAGTGGTAATGACTTTATGAACTTCTTTAATGAAAAGATTTTAACTATTAGGGACAAGATTAATAATCTCTTGCCCATAACCAGTGCCAATCTGTTCTCAAGTGGCATGGCCTTGGAAACCGCTGTATGCCCTGGTGTATATTTGGAGGGATTTTCTCCTATCAACCGTGACCAATTATTTTCAACGGTTTCTACTTCGAACACGTCTACCTGTCTCTTGGACCCCATCCCGACGAGGCTGCTTAAAGACGTTTTGCCTTTAATTGGCGGCTCTCTATTAGATATTATCAATGTGTCTCTGCTAACAGGCCACGTACCACACTCCTTCAAGGTGGCTGTTATTAAACCTCTCCTGAAGAAGCCCACTCTGGATCCAGAGGTATTGGCTAACTACAGACCGATCTCTAACCTCCCCTTCCTCTCCAAGATCCTTGAGAAAGTGGTCGCAAATCAGTTGTGCGACTTTCTACATCATAATAGTTTATTTGAGAAATTTCAATCAGGATTTAGAAAACACCACAGCACCGAGACGGCACTGGTGAAAATTACAAATGACCTCTTAATGGCAGCAGATAAAGGACTCCTCTCTGTCCTGGTCTTGTTAGACCTTAGTGCTGCATTCGACACCATTGACCATGACATCCTGTTACAGAGACTGGAGCAGTCGATTGGCATTTCAGGCACGGCACTAATTTGGTTTAAATCCTATTTATCAGATCGATCTGTTTGTATTTGTAAACGATGACGCCTCGATAACCACCAACGTTAATCACGGAGTTCCACAAGGTTCTGTGCTTGGACCAATTTTATTTACCTTATACATGCTTCCTTTGGGCAATATTATCAGGAAACACTCCATAAACTTTCATTGTTATGCAGATGACACTCAACTATATTTATCGATAAAACCAGAGGAGAGCAACCAACTCTGTAAAATTCAAGCATGTCTTAAAGACATAAAACATGGATGACCTGCAACTTCTTGATGTTAAACTCAGACAAAACCGAAGTAATTTTAATCGGCCCTGAGCACCTCAGAGATCAATTATCTGGTGATGTGGATTCTGTAGACGGCATTGCCCTGGCATCCAACACCACTGTAAAGAATCTTGGCGTTATCTTTGATCGACTTGTCCTTTAACTCCCACGTAAAGCAAATCTCAAGGACTGCATTCTTTCATCTACGTAATATTTCAAAAATCAGGCACATCTTGTCTCAAAAAGATGCAGAAAAATTGGTTCACGCGTTCGTTACTTCGAGACTGGATTACTGCAACTCCTTATTAGCAGGCTGCTCTAATAAATCTCTTAGGTCCCTCCAGTTGATCCAGAATGCTGCAGCTCGTGTTCTCACTAAAACTAAGAAAAGAGATCACATCACTCCTGCACTAGCTGCTCTGCACTGGCTCCCAGTAAAATCAAGAATCACTTTTAAAATTCTTCTCTTAACCTACAAAGCCTTGATTGGTGATGCTCCATCATATCTTAAGGAGCTTGTCGTACCATATTGCCCCACTAGAGAGCTACGCTCACTAAATGCGGGACTACTTGTAGTTCCTAGAGTCTTAAAAAGTAGAATGGGAGCCAGAGCCTTTAGTTATCAAGCTCCTCTTTTATGGAACCAGCTTCCAATTTCAGTCCGGGAGGCAGACACAGTCACCTCGTTTAAGAGTAGACTTAAGACCTTCCTCTTTGACAGAGCTTATAGTTAGGGCTGAATCAGGTTTGCCCTGGTCCAGCCCTTGATATGCTGCTATAGGCTTATAGCTGCCGGGGACGTTTTAGGATGCACTGAGTACCTATCTCCTCTTTTTCTCTCCTTAAGGATGAATTTTCATCTCTCAATCACACGTTACTAACTCTGCTTTCTCCCGAAGTCCTTTTGACTTTACGTCTCATGGGGTCATCGGACCCTATGAGACGGCATAGATCCTATCTGCCTGATGGATCGTCTGGGTCGTGGAATTCCTGCTCATGACTACGCCACTGTCCTGTTGAGACTCCGCCCCCTCCTCCCCACCGCCATCTGCCTGATGGATCGTGGAGGTCTCCATCGTGGAATATGCCTACTATGAACTATTCATACACTCTGTCATATTCATTGAATGTATTTTAACTCTAAATCTGTCCTTCTGTACACATTACATCTATTGCATCTGTCCATCCTAGGAGAGGGATCCTCCTCTGTTGCTCTCCTCCAGGTTTCTTCCCTTTTTTTCCCCCTGAAGGGTTATTTGGGAGTTTTTCCTGGTCCGATGTGAGGTTTTGGGGCAGGGATGTCTATGTGTACAGATTGTAAAGCACTCCGAGACAAATTTGTAATTTGTGAAATTGGGCTATACAAATAAACTGAATTGAATTGAATTAATTCAAACAAAACCATTTAGTTATGTTTAGGCAGTGCAAATAATTGGTTAGTACAAAGTAATAGGAAAACATGTACTAAACATAACTTGAAAACAGAAACCACAACACCAGTCTCCTGGTTGAAAGACTTGTTTGTCTCACCCACACACCAGAGGCAGTATATCTCCCTCTGTATAGACTACATGGCATATAATGACACGCAATAAGCAAGAGAAGCATTCTCATTGTACTCTAAATAAATTGTGTAATTTCCACGGCAATTGCTGAGTTTCCCCTAACTTCCAAAGCACATGTTTTATTGCCAACTCGTGAAATGAAAATAAATGCATATTGATAACAAGTGAAACACAAAAAGGGAACACTTGCCATCACGAAGGAGCAAACTGATCTAATAATGATGCAGATTGGCTCTCATTGGACTAAATTAAGAGCCCTGTGGGTTTCTATTGCGCATCGGGATAAAGATGCCGAGCGCCACTGCACGAGCGTCAGTACTTGATGTCCCGGAAGTGAGACCAGGCCACACCAGCACTAACGTGCCAGAATAACTCTCACAAATTGTTAGTGTTGCCTAAAGTCACGAATGTCCTACTGTGTGTCCTAATGTTTGGGCTATTCGTCTCAACAGTTGCCTACTTCCTTGCTCCTAATAAACAAGTCGGTAATGTGGATAAAAGATATATTTATGCTATGCTATGTTTGAATACATGTTATATATATATATTTAGCTCATTGCAGAATTGTAACCGTACAGAAGAGGGTTAAATACTTCGGGCCGACTCGCCTGCACAATGGAGAAGTACTGACGGTTTCGAAAGAACGCTCCCGTTCCCACTTCCGTTTTTTACGCAGTGGACTCATGATCGCCGCTCTCGAACAGCTCTCGAACAGGCGTACTGTTCTAAACCAGCGAAAGAACAAATTACCCACGAAGAAGGAATCATGGACGTGAGCCAGTGTGGGTGGAGATACCCAGTGCTCCAACCAGGCCGCTCTGTTTAAACTTAGCTCCTGCAGCTTTGACTTTAACCAATAGGCTCCCTTCAGGAGAACCGATGAAACCCGCTGCGCACTATTGATTAAGCGCCTTTATTCCTTAGTTTCGTCTGCTCACCACGAGCCGACGTAAATTAAACCTGTGCACGTTTAACTGCCGGACAACATAAACTCTATTGCTTGAATTGAGCTTAACGCCTCAAACTCAGTCTGTTTTAGGATATTTCTCGCTCAACAGTAACGTGTCTCTTGTCTCATTGAATACTCTGCGGCACCCAAAGCAGGGAACGTGCTCATAGGGCAAAGTTCGCCACAGATGCATCAACAGCACAAATACAATAAAGGGTATGTCTTCTGACGGTGAGTCATCATCTGTTCTGAACCAGTCCATTTTGGAAAGCCTAAAGTGAAGCATCGAGCTCTCCTCAGGCCAGATAATGGAGGCAGGTGGAGGTCCATTCAGCGGATCCACGAACAGCACCATGCGTTTTTAAACACAGCGGTTATCGTTTCAGAGAATTAGAGATTCGACTTCAAATGGATGCGGTTTGGACCTCGCAAGTTGTTTTGACCAGAATGTAACTTTGTAAAGTTGAACATCATTAATTTTTAAAAGGTGAACTGAAGTCAGTGCACTTAGAGTCTGTTATTACATCTTGAGTGTGGAAAGAGACCCATGTAACCAGACACACACACACACACACACACACACACACAGAAAGACGTGTACATAGACCACAATCTCTGATGTTGTCTCGGTGACGAAACTAAATAAATATTTTCATGCTTTGCAGTTATTCAATGTTGAACTACTAAAAGGACGAGTGCTGAAATAAATGTATGTCAGCCCCCAGTGTGTGTGTGTGTGGGGGGGGGGGGGGGGGTTGTATAATTATGGTGAACACGAGAGCTACGTGTTCGGGAGAGAACATACAAAACATTTATTGGAGCTTATGGGGTAAAAAAAGCCGCAGAGCTGTGAATCCTCATGTCTTTATGTGACAGGAAAATGCCTTTTCTTTTTAAACCTCACAAATGTGCTTTGTGAAAATCAATTAAACAAAGCTGCTGGACCATGAAAGCTAAAGAGTGCACAATGTTAAAACTTGCATCATGTCTCCCTATGAGCTGACTTAGACTTGCAGTTCCCCTTAAGATCAAAGTTTCATTTCTCAGACACTGTGCTTGAACCGCTCAACTCTGCAATGTTGCAGAGTGCACTCGCAATCAAATCTCACCTGCTTTTATATACTGCTACATTCTAAAGAAATAATTCACTTCGAGATGTCTGTATACAATAAATGAATCAAACGTTGCTGCATTTCAACCAGGCATTATATAATGCTATCAAGATGCTGAGTCGTCTATGGCACAGAGGCACCCCTGTCGTACCATATTGCCCCACTGAAACTCGCTCACTAAATCGGGACTACTTGTAGTTCCTAGAGTCTTAAAAAAGTAGAATGGGAGCCAGAGCCTTTGGTTATCAAGCTCCTCTTTATGGAACCAGCTTCCAATTTCAGTCCGGGAGGCAGTATTACAGTCACCTCGTTTAGAGTAGACTTAAGACCTTCCTCTTTGACAGAGCTTATAGTTAGGGCTGAATCAGGTTTGCCCTGGTCCAGCCCCTTGATATGCTGCTATAGGCTTATAGCTGCCGGGGGACGTTTTAGGATGCACTGAGTACCTATCTCCTTTTTTTCTCTCCTTAAGGATGAATTTTCATCTCTCAATCACACGTTACTAACTCTGCTTTCTCCCGGAAGTCGCTTGACTCGTCTCATGGGGTCGCCGGACCCGCCGGATGTGATCTATCTGCCTGATGGATCGTCTGGGTCGGGGTGGGTAAATTCCTGCTCATGACTACGCCACTGTCCTGTTGAGACTCCGCCCTCCTCCTCCCACCGCCATCTGCCTGATGGATCGTGGAGTCCATCGTGGAATATGCCTACTATGAACTATTCATACACTCTGTCATATTCATTGAATGTATTTTAACTCTAAATCTGTCCTTCTGTACACATTACATCTATTGCATCTGTCCATCCTAGGAGAGGGATCCTCCTCTGTTGCTCTCCTCAGGTTTCTTCCCTTTTTTCTTTCCCTGAAGGGTTATTTGGGAGTTTTTCCTGGTCCGATGTGAGGTTTTGGGGCAGGGATGTCTATGTGTACAGATTGTAAAGCACTCCGAGACAAATTTGTAATTTGTGAAATTGGGCTATACAAATAAACTGAATTGAATTGAATTGAATATTTAGCTCATTGCAGAATTGTAACCGTACAGAAGAGGGTTAAATACTTCGGGCCGACTCGCCTGCACAATGGAGAAGTACTGACGGTTTCGAAAGAACGCTCCCGTTCCCACTTCCGTTTTTTACGCAGTGGACTCATGATCGCCGCTCTCGAACAGCTCTCGAACAGGCGTACTGTTCTAAACCAGCGAAAGAACAAATTACCCACGAAGAAGGAATCATGGACGTGAGCCAGTGTGGGTGGAGATACCCAGTGCTCCAACCAGGCCGCTCTGTTTTAAACTTAGCTCCGCCTGCAGCTTTGACTTTAACCAATAGGCTCCCTTCAGGAGAACCGATGAAACCCGCTGCGCACTATTGATTAAGCGCCTTTATTCCTTAGTTTCGTCTGCTCACCACGAGCCGACGTAAATTAGGCCTGTGCACGTTTAACTGCCGGACAACATAAACTCTATTGCTTGAATTGAGCTTAACGCCTCAAACTCAGTCTGTTTTAGGATATTTCTCGCTCAACAGTAACGTGTCTCTTGTCTCATTGAATACTCTCTGCGGCACCCAAAGCAGGGGAACGTGCTCATAGGGCAAAGTTCGCCACAGATGCATCAACAGCACAAATACAATAAAGGGTATGTCTTCTGACAGTGAGTCATCATCTGTTCCTGAACCAGTCCATTTTGGAAAGCCTAAAGTGAAGCATCGAGCTCTCCCTCAGGCCAGATAATGGAGGCAGGTGGGCATGGAGGTCCATTCAGCGGATCCACGAACAGCACCGCGAAGAAGCGTTTTTAAACACAGCGGTTATCGTTTCAGAGAATTAGAGATTCGACTTCAAATGGATGCGGTTTGGACCTCGCAAGTTGTTTTGACCAGAATGTAACTTTGTAAAGTTGAACATCATTAATTTTTAAAAGGTGAACTGAAGTCAGTGCACTTAGAGTCTGTTATTACATCTTGAGTGTGGAAAGAGACCCATGTAACCAGACACACACACACACACACACACACACAGAAAGACGTGTACATAGACCACAATCTCTGATGTTGTCTCGGTGACGAAACTAAATAAATATTTTCATGCTTTGCAGTTATTCAATGTTGAACTACTAAAAGGACGAGTGCTGAAATAAATGTATGTCAGCCCCCAGTGTGTGTGTGTGTGGGGGGGGGGGGGGGGTTGTATAATTATGGTGAACACGAGAGCTACGTGTTCGGGAGAGAACATACAAAACATTTATTGGAGCTTATGGGGTAAAAAAAGCCGCAGAGCTGTGAATCCTCATGTCTTTATGTGACAGGAAAATGCCTTTTCTTTTTAAACCTCACAAATGTGCTTTGTGAAAATCAATTAAACAAAGCTGCTGGACCATGAAAGCTAAAGAGTGCACAATGTTAAAACTTGCATCATGTCTCCCTATGAGCTGACTTAGACTTGCAGTTCCCCTTAAGATCAAAGTTTCATTTCTCAGACACTGTGCTTGAACCGCTCAACTCTGCAATGTTGCAGAGTGCACTCGCAATCAAATCTCACCTGCTTTTATATACTGCTACATTCTAAAGAAATAATTCACTTCGAGATGTCTGTATACAATAAATGAATCAAACGTTGCTGCATTTCAACCAGAGCATTATATAATGCTATCAAGATGCTGAGTGCGTCTATGGCACAGAGGCACCCCTGTGGATATTGCCTTTGCAGCTCGATGGCAACAGTAAATTGAACAAAGCGTTACACCGCCTCCTGATTATATTTCCCACAACCACATTGCACAGACAGTGAGAGACATTGTGCAACTGAAATGTTCAGTGTAGAGACTTTAGTGCAAGTGCCAAACACAATATATTAAGGCCTGTGAACACAGATTCCAAGTCCAAATAAGCCCCCTTCATTCACGTCTGCCATGTGTACCGACGGTCTGCAGCTGACCTCTTCACAATGGAGGCATGCTCCACGGTGAGGTTGACATTTGTGCTCTTTGTGTGACACCACCCCAACTTCCCGGGAGGCAGCACTGTACTTTCCGGCCCAAGATTATGTGAGGGAGCGCAATTCTCTCGTAGCAGAAACTTGTAAATTTGACTGAGGCTTTAAAACATTGCAAGCCTCACTTTGACATTTGCACAATTCTATTCATCGTTGACAGTCAGTGGGTCAGTGGTTAGCTGGTCCGTCCTTCAATCAGCGGGTTGGTGGTTCAATCCCCACCCTAGTTGATGTATCTGACAGAGATATAAATGTATGTTATGTTATTGCTTACCGTATCTTAAACTCAACAATCAGAGGAGCTTCCCGAACTCCGCGTTCCCACCCGAAGGTTGTGTTATGGGTTTGGGGAGTCTGATAAGGAAGTGATAATGAACCAGACGGAAGGAATATGTCAACTTGTCCTCAGTTCCACTTCTCCATTGTTGTTGTGTGTGTGTGTGATTAAGCTTTCAATAAAAGGCTGGACCAAAGGGGTGCTCGGCGGAATGTCTTGGAGGTCGTCGTGCTCGTAGCACGTGCGTCTGAGCTTCCCCTTTGGCCAAAGCTTTCAAAGATACTACGTTGTCTGTGATTCATTGCTCACCTCCTTGACCGTGAATATTTTACATGATATAGAGAGGAAAAAACCTATCATAACTTGGTGCTGTGACCCGGATCCCAACATACCCATCGGCTGGATTTTTCTTTTTCCTGCGGAGCCACTGACACCTGTGCAAGGCCCCGACTGATCATCGGATTAAGAGACCGCTCAGCAGTGGATAATAATTTCTGCAGAGAGGAGATCCAGTCGTGGATTGACGGGATCCGGCGGATCGGAAGACCGACCCAGACAAAGTATGTATGGTTTTGCCCTTTTTGCGAAAAATAAAGGTTGATTACGCGCCGTAAAAATAAGGTTTTGCCCTTTTTGCAAGAAATAAAGGTTGACTACGTCGGAAAAATAAGGTTTTGCCCTTTTGCGAAATAAAGGTTGACTACGCGTCGAAAAATAAGTGTTGTGAACTAATACATATTTGTGGGAGAACTATGTGTTTGTTTAGTTGTTTGTTTATATTTGTTTGTGAATGAATGCTGTGACTCTATTTGAATCAGCGCCCGACCTGTTCAATTAGACAACCACAGATTGGCAAGTTTGGGTAAAGAAACGAGGAAATGTACTAATACTATACGATCACACCATAAACAATGGGTAATTCTCACGGAAAGCCTGAAGGCGAATTTTCAGGCGACGCATTGTTTATGTTCAAACAGGACTCAGATAGTGTAAAATATCTGAGAAAATGGAAAACAAAATACGGCTTTTCCGGCGAACTAAATGTTTTTGAGATAGAAACAATCTGTAAGACTCTAAAACCATCGCCATAGAAAACAAAATACCTAGACTCAGCGAATCAATACACCACGAACTAAAACAAGCAGAACAGTGGTTCCGAGCAGCAAAAGAGAGGGCACAAGCCCACGAAAAAGAAAAATTAAGGGCCGTAGAAATCACGCGAGGGAAAGAGAGTTCACAGGCCCTGTACACAAAAACCGATTTGGACGAGACCAACGTAAAAGCAGTTCACCAGCACCCCGTAGCAACAGCGTCCAGCTCCGGAGAGGAGCCACAGAGCGAGCCGGATGACGAGGAGGACGTATCACCTCCAGCATACGACCGCGTCACCACACCGTTATATCCAAAATTAAAAGAGCTCCAGGACCCAAAGCCCCCACCGATTTCCACACGCCTACGTAACCGTCCCACCGACATACCGAAGAAAGCAAACGCATTTCCAATGTTACAAGTCTCTAATCCACATGATGCGGACACACCCACGGCTGTGTTCCGGCCATGGATGGAGGCCGAATGTACCAATGCATGTGAAGGAGTTACTCCACCACAGAAAAACTTTGATCAGTTCGTATTAGATTTGTTCATGCTGGCCGAATCCTACAAATTGAACGGCAAGGAGATGGAGAAAGTTATGCAGAAAATGTTCGTGCTACGATGGGTGAAATGCAGGGGGGATTATACAGGAATAGCGGACGAAGGAGCACCCTTTGTCCACCCATTGAACGGTCCAATGGGCGGGCGTTACAGAGACCAGGTAGAGGCCGTTATGACAAGAGCTCGCCCACTGTTCCAACAATCAGCATCCCACCATATTGATGGTTACTCATGCAGTGAGTGCCTTATTGCTACAAGCAAAACTAACATTCCTGTCACCAGCGAGACAATTGCATTACACAGCGGTGTTACTAGGCCAAGGTCACATAACCATCCAAAGATGTATCACCATTAATCCAGCATCGTTTGTTCCCACAACAACAGATGGCACACCACATGACTGTGTAGAGATTGCTGATACTATCACGTTGCCGAGAGTTGACCTGAAGGATATCGCACTACCCGAAGGGGAGGTGTGGTATGTGGATGGGTCAGCCCAAAAGGATGCATGTGGAAAACCAAGTTGGGTATGCGGTAGTGAGTCAGGGAGGGGAAGTAATAAGTGCAGGCCCACTTCCTCCCACATACTCCGCCCAAGCAGCAGAATTAGTTGCGCTGACTGAAGCATGCAAAGCAGGGTCAGGCCTAAAACTGACTATTTACACCGACAGCCAATATGCACACTCAACATTGTTCATATTTGCTCAAATGTGGGAAAAAAGGGGAATGGTGACATCTACTGGGCGTCCAGTAGTTCATGCACTTTTGTTAACGGGTTTACTAGCAGCTATAACTTTACCTAAAGAATTAGCTGTAGTAAAATGCCGAGCACACCAGACAGGCATAGATGAAATAACAAAAGGCAATGCTAACGCTGATGAAGAAGCAAAACGCGCGGCTAAAACACCACAGGTACACGCAGTACGAACAACACCGTCAAGTCCAATAGACATTGAGATCCTACCAAGAAGTCTATTCAAGGCCGTTGCTATTTTGAGTCATGGGCAATGCCATGTCTCAACAGGAGGGATGGTATCTATGATAGAACAAAACTACTTAAAATTTTTTTGTAAAGCATGTGTGACATGCATCAAGCACAACCCTCAAGGAAACCTAATCATTCATGGACGACCCTACCGCCTACCACTAACTCACCCAGATTTAGAGCAAGTGGGTGAGAAAGAAACACTAGTGGAGTACATGAAGAAGACCATGATGGGGAGAGGAGTCAGGGAAGCAAATGTCTTGCCAGATTCACCTGTCTCCCCCCTTATGTCTGTACAGGTCAGCGATTGGGTCTTCATCCGCGTCATCAAGAAAAAGACGTGGAGCGACGCTCGCTGGGAGGGACCATTCCAAGTCCTTCTGACGACTGCAACCGCTGTAAAGATAGCCGAGAGGACCACCTGGATACATCTTTCCCATTGCAAACTGTTCCCTACAGAAATCCCGGACCAGTGCCCTGATCCCGAGACGACCACGAGCAGAGGGGAAGACTGACTTCAAAGGGGGCTGTCCGCTTAAAAGACAGCCATCTCAACGTCAGTGAAGAAACCAACAATCCCTGCTCTTAGGTGTCGCCTCGGATGATGGAGCCCATTGAAACGACCGCGTACACTCATATGTATGATGACATGGGAAGACCTGTCAATGCTCCCGTTTAAGAAAATATAACGTAAACTTTTGGTTTAAGCTTGTATGACATAATTGTGTAAAACTCCTCACAAGGAACGGACAATTATTGATGTGAAGCTGCTGACTAAAAAGTTTAATTCCCAAAGACATTGGTGTGGTGTTACTAACAAATTATGTGTAAGAAAAAAAAGAATAATCATGATTCTGCTTGGACTGCTTAACCCAAATACGTAAATCACATGCTGCTTAGAAATTAGACAAATCAAATGAGTGCCCTTATTGACCATGTTTAAATAATAAGCAATAGCATAAACAGGAGGGAACTGACAGAGATATAAATGTATGTTATGTTATTGCTTACCGTATCTTAAACTCAACAATCAGAGGAGCTTCCCGAACTCCGCTCCCACCCGAAGGTTGTGTTATGGGTTTGGGGAGTCTGATAAGGAAGTGATAATGAACCAGACGGAAGGAATATGTCAACTTGTCCTCAGTTCCACTTCTCCATTGTTGTTGTGTGTGTGTGATTAAGCTTTCAATAAAAGGCTGGACCAAAGGGGTGCTCGGCGGAATGTCTTGGAGGTCGTCGTGCTCGTAGCACGTGCGTCTGAGCTTCCCCTTTGGCCAAAGCTTTCAAAGATACTACGTTGTCTGTGATTCATTGCTCACCTCCTTGACCGTGAATATTTTACATGATATAGAGAGGAAAAAACCTATCAGTATCCTTGAGCAGGACACTTAATCCTGAGTCGCTCCCTGTGTCTACAGTGTCTACATGTAACAGGATTGGAAGTCACTCTGCATAAAGTGTCAGCTAAATGACAAGTAATGTAATACTTTTAAATAAAAATGTGCTAAACAATGTTTACACTGCTTTGAAAATATTTAGATGGTTACCAATATTAGAGGACTATCAGCCATTACAGTGATGCTGATATAGCTCTTACGTTGTGAGTCAGTGTCACCAAGGGCAACATGTAGCCATGGAGACGCCCACTGTTGCAGAAACTCTGTAGAGCACGGAGGTGGTGTGAGTACTTTGCCTGGTGTTTGTCTGTGTGTGTAATGGTGTGTAATGGTGTGTTCACACCGGACGCGTCGAAATTTCGACACGCGTCGAGATTACATGCAAAGTCAATGCACAGCTGCGTAGAAGCTGTGTATTTTCCAGCGAGCAGCGCGTCAGACGCGTTTGAATCAGCACGAACAGAGCGAACAGACGCAGCTCGTCGACGCGCGAGTTGAAATTTCCCAACTCCGGCAGCAAAAACGCGTGAGTCATAGTTGCGTCAGCCAATCAGCGTTGAGCAGCTCCGCTCGTCATCGTCCTGCCGGTTTAGAAAATGTAGGAAAAGATTATTGTCGCCGTTTGTGGGCATCCCGAACTTTATGACAGAACTCTTTTTACTTACCGAAACCGTAGCTATAAAGATGAAGCGTGGAAGAAAGTCGGAGAAGCTATTTGTTGTACTTTACTATGAACCAACCGCCGGCATATGTGTTTCATGGCAGAGGAGATCTGGTCTCGCTGGACGCGTCTGGTCTGAACACACTTTCTTTCGACGCGCGTCGAGACTGCTGCGTCAGACGCGTCGATAATTTTTTCGACTCGTCCGGTGTGAACACCATGACGCAGCAGTCTCGATGCGCGTCGAAAAAAAGTGTGTTCAGACCAGACGCGTCGCGACCGCAGAGTACTTCCACTTTTTAGTGGACTGAGCTGCACTCCCACTGCGCTTCTCGCTGCTCTCTTTCTTCTTCTCTCTTTGATACGTGTCTCTGAGACTTTTCCACCTACGGCGGCAGATCTCCAGCTACGCAGCTGTGCATTGACTTTGCATGTAATCTCGACGCTTGTCGAAATTTCGACGCGTCCGGTGTGAACACACCATTAAAGATGGGTGTCTAGCTGGTGTGATCAGTGGTTTAATTCATTTACTATTTTTAGGTTTTACTTCTATAATAACCGCCTCTAATGCCCCTTTGTGACATCGCTGTGACATTGTATTAAGGAAAGTGAGATACAAAAAAAAAAGGTTATGATAAAGAAATGTTTGTCTCGCTTCGGTGTGGGAACGTGTGAGCACTTGACCTCAACCCAATCAAACAGAGTCAAATTATTTTGAGTTCTGAATTCTATTTAGATTCATAAAATCTAATGGAGGCTTTTTTATAGCAGCATATTGATACCCATGATTTTCTATGACACGTACAACAAGTGTCGTAGATGTCCGCAGACATTTGGCCATATAGTGTTAGTGGAGCAGCACATTACCCCCACCAACACACACGCACACACACACAGACACACTATATTTCCAGGTTGACCAAAATTCCACAATATAAAATACACTTGGGGAATTGAAAAGTGATGCCGCGGCGAGTGGCAGCTTACGACAAGTGCCTCGATTTCACGGCAGCGGCAGCTGCAGCTGCTAGCCGTGCCGGAAATGATGTCGCGGCACCTGAGGTTGCAACTGGAAGTGCTGCGTCGACCGGCCGCGAGTTTAGCTTGCCATCTCTCTCTTTCAGGAGACGTTGATGAACACGCCGCGGAGATATCGGACCTTTTACGAGAGTGCACCTGTAAAACAGGCTTCCACTATCGGTTTGGAGTTTAAAAAAAAATACATATATATTTCTGGTGTGAAAATATAAATGCATCACCTACTTAACCCTCCTGTTACCGTAGGGTCAATTTGACCCCATTCAATGTTTAACCCTCCTGTTTCTTTTGGGTCAATTTGACCCCATTCAATGTTTAATGTCGGTGTTCTTTCGGGTCAATTTGACCCCAGGCTGTTTTTCACTGTGTCAAACATACTGTATAATAAATATCAACTTTTTTATATATTTAAAGGGCTATTTAGGTAGTCAACAAACAAACAAAGTACCTCACACTTAAACTTGGAAAACAATATTAATTCTAATAATTTTCTGGAGGTTTTAATTGCTGGGGTCAAATTGACCCCAAGGGTAAAATATGTCAGTAAATATAAAGGTAACAGGAGGGTTAAACATTGAATGGGGTCAAATTGACCCTATGGTAACAGGAGGGTTAAGTTTTCAACCTGCTCACCATGACTTACACGTCAACAAAGAGCAAGCAGATCAGCTGTCATCAAATAATATATTGCAATACAGAATGAAGAGCATGCACATGAAAGGTGTTCTTTCAAAAGTTAGTTCATATCCATTTGTTTATTCTTCTGCGATCCAAGAATAACATTTTTCATTATGATAAATTAAGACTCAGCAAACCAGCCGCGTTCGACCTGTTGAGATTCATTATCAACCGTATTTACATAAATCCGACTTCGGTTTGAAGTATCTTTATTTGTTGGGGAAGATATGTTTATATTTAGGAGCATCTGTCAGGCAGTTCAGCTGGGTTGGAGCAGCCAGTGACCTTTTATACAGCCAACGCACACGGCTGCCTCCAGTCACCTCCTCAGCTTCAACTTGGCATGTGATGACTCCTCTGAAGGCTCCCCGATGCCCCACCAGTTCCGGCACATCTCTCTTCGGATGCACATGACACACAGGATGCACACTCATTTGCTCTCATGCGCTATCACATAATAAAACCGCACAAAGCTGTTTAAATACCCTACAAACCTTTTGCACGCAGTCATGTGTCTCTCAAGACGCCAGCTCTCGATCTCCCCACTCCGTCTCCATTTATGCTCTTTTTTCCTTTCTCCACACTGTCACATGCTAACACACTCAGTGGATCAATCTCCTCAGATTAGATTGATGGCCCGCAGGCCTTCTGCTGACGAAGACGTTGCCAAATATAGTGAGTAATTGGGAAATTATGCTTAGCTGCCACTCTTTCTGGGATGGAGATCCACTTTGTCAATCCTGATCTTTAGCTGCTGTCAGCGTGCTACCACCCAGCTTGACTCTGTGACCCCACACTGCTTGTGGAGACAGGGCAGATGTCACTTGAGGCGGGATAAATGCATCCCAATGAGTTCAGTTATCGCTTATTTTGATCAATAATACTGACCTCCATGGAGAAACCTTCCGTCTCTTTAATGATTTTTAGTCTGAGTTATGTGCCGGAAATTGGGGACAACTGATTCATTGTAATAAAAAAAATTAAAGACAACATAGTCCACTTTTTGACAAAAACGGTGAAAGTAACCTGACAATGTGGTCAGGGGTGGAGGGGGGGGGGGGTATTAGTGAAACAAAGCCACACAGAATTTGTCTTTCCTTTCATGCCTGGTCATGTCCCCCGTGCTCTCCTCCCCATCCATCACATTTCACTCTGGGCAAGACAGCTGTCCGGGGCTGAAGCACATTCACAGTTCAGCAGTCCATCAGGTTGTACCAAATACAGTAATTCTCCAGTAAAAACTGGAGCAGAGGTATGTGTGTATGTGTGTGTGTTTAGCAAAAAACGCAGGGAGTTGTGCTGCAGTCAGTTTTATGACATGGCGGATTGGTATTAAATGTGTCGGCTGAGTTACATGTTACATGTACACAAGTTACGTTTGAGTAAATTGTACTTCTTAGAGTAGCATACTTTTCAATAAAAATGTTAAGAAAGATCACTTTCATAATAATGCTACATTTGAATTTTCGTCTGACTAACTTTTTGTATTTATTTAATGTATGAACATCTGTATATTTATTTTGCAATTAAAGGCAGATTGTCTTCCTCAGGTCAAAGTGAAGAGGGGAACACACCTGTATTTAACACATAATTCATGATGAAACATCGCAACATTATTTTTTAGTTATCCTGAACGAGATTTGTCCAGAGACCTGAATGTGAGCTGTGTCTGAGACATTGGAGAAAGTTATTTTAATGACCCAATGTCTGCAAGGCCAATACAAAGGCCACATGTCATTTCTCAGCAGACCACACTTGGGTTCCATGGATGCATTTTTGAGAATTCATTCTGAACTTTGAAAGATTAAAGTTTGGCCCAGATCTATAAATGCTTGCTTAAAAATTGGAATTAAAGAGCGTGAGAATTGGCTTATAGGGATGATGATGGGTTAAACAAGAGCTTTTGACTCCTTCCTTTGAAATGTAATGCCCCATTTATTAAGAAACCCTGTCCCTTGTAATGAATATATATTATAGTTTAGCATAGCTTAGTATTGTTTGCATAAATATTATGTGTAAGATGGAAAACACTGAATGGAAGTTAAAATCTCCAGCGGAGCACTCTGGTGCCTGACTGATCTAAAGAAAGATAACAGTGACGCTTGGTGAGGTTCCGTGAGCCCCCCTCCTCCGCATCCACACATTCGGAGGTGATCACATACAAAGAGCTCTCTATACTCTCAGAGCATAGGAAGGGTCCAGATGTGGCCATTATTCTCCTTTTAGACACTCGAGGTCACTCACTTTCCCCCCCCTTCACCTATCCCCCTCACACGCTCACACACTCACACGTGGGAAGAAGCCCCCCGGTGTGTGGACGGCCTTCGGAGAAGATCCAGGCCCCATTCCTGAAGAGATAAGGCCCCGAAGGGAGTCTTCTTACAAGAGAGGGACTATTAAATCAACTATCTCCCCTTCCAACACTTTTCACAACATATGCTCTCATTGGCAGACGAGAAGAACCAATGAAGGAGCAACAACGGCGGAAGCAGAGAAACAAGAGCCAATGAGAAAACCCCACCCCCTTATCTCCTGACGAATCAGAACTGTTCCTTTCGGCTATTTAAAATGGCTGCACACTCTGAACCGGCGTCCTTTCTCCAGCGCTGAGGCCATCAGTCAGAGCTCTGGAGGGGGGTCCATGCATGATGTCTACTTGTATCCTGATTTCTGAATAAAACGCTAACAAATGTAACGTAGAAGTCTACCGCTCTCTTTCTTCCAGTGAGTGTCGTCCAGGTGGTGTGTCGCTGTCCAACTCCAACACCCTGTTGACTCAACTCAGGGTTGAGGACCACAACATATTTTTGCCGTGAAGTTGGAGATGTCACTGTCCTCAATCGACATTCGCTATTTTACCCCAACAAAAATATGTTTTTATATTGCTTTTAATACAACGCAATGTCTTCAGGACAGAAACTGCTCAGGTGTGGACATTCAGATGTTCCATTCAACACGAGAAATATCTGTGGATACATGTCGATAGTGAATCAAGAATTAAAGATACTTTATTTATCATTGTGCCATCTGGAGTGCGTCTGGCTGGCGACACACAACGAGTGATAGCAACATCCCACTAACTCCACACACTCAGGCGTCATAGACTCTGAAGAGGCCTCTTTGCTGTGTTGGATTGACTTGTGAGCCACACGGAGGTACATGTGAGCCATAAATATCTTGAATGGCTTTCCAGGATCCTAAATTCGGCAAGTAAATTAATCTGATTAGCCGTTTCTTATATATAATGAGGTCAAGTGGGTTTGTGTGTGTGTGTGTGTGTGTGTGTGTGTGTGTGTGTGTGTGTGTGTGTGTGTGTGTGTGTGTGTGCGCGCGCGCAGAAGCCTGCCGTTCTTTCCAGCTGATGCAATCGAGAAACTCACTCAACAAATCTCAGAAAATCATGTGACCCCACGGTTATTTTCTTCCTGACAGACAGTCGGAAAGCTTTGATAAATACTAGGGCTGGGCAACGATTAACATTTTTAATCGCATGATTTCCCTGATTAATCACGATTAATCTCATTTGTATTCGCAAAATCCAATAATTAATTCAAAAGTAGTGTATAGCGCACTTCTATTTTAAATGTTCTGCCATATGAATGAAAGTGCCATAACATGTATTGTCCCTGTTAGAGTGAGACACCAGAAAACACTTTCAGTGCAGTTTGTCAATTCCTAGAACTTGACACTTATTTTAAATGTACTGCCATATGAACTAAAGTGAAAAAGAGGACACTTCGTCTGGGGGGGGGGGGTCCGTTCTGCCTGTTTTGTGATATACATGCCTAAAAGGTGCCTAATATTTCTAGACTGAAATAATATCGGCATTATAATTATTATAACTGAGGATTTTTTAGTTGCCTATTTTGTGGAGCCCCCTCAGGAATTGGTGCCCTCCGCACAGCGCGTAGTGCGCGTTATGGGAGCGGCGGCGCTGGTCGGAGTTTATAGTACAAACAACAATGCAACTAGTGGAAGCGGCAAGGTGCTCAGTGTTGCCAGATTGGAAATGGTGAAGTATCGTACCAAAGGCTCAAAATGGTTGTATTTGGAGGATAATTATCGTGTATCTGGCAACCGTGAGATCGGTCGACCAATGACTGTTCTCTATTCTGTCAGAGCTCACGCAAGAAGGTGGAACGTAAGGGAGATACCATTTTCAAAACTTGTAAGGGGTAAATACTAGTTTATGAAAACCCAGAGAAACACAAATATCCGACGAAGCAAAATCCCGGACGTTTTTGGAATCCCTGCCGGACGCATTTTTTAGGTCTCAAAAGCAGGACATGTCCGGGGAAAACCGGACGTCTGGTCACCCTATGTCCAGTCGTCCCCAGTGAGAGCAACAGGGTGCACGTTGTAAAGCTGTCGCTTTTGCAGTCCTCTCCTTTTCATACAACTCGTGTATTCTCCGTGTGATGTGTGTCTTGAGGGCGTCTCATACCTGCCGTCATTTGTTGAGATTCTCAAAATGTTTCTCAGACCGACGTCTTCCACAATCCTAATCGGCCTGCAGTCTGTAGCGATCCACTTCGCTGTGGCATTGGTTAGCTTCTCTTGCCTTGGTTCATCTCCTCCCTGCAACTAGCGTCGTCTGCCGAAGCCTCGCTCCACTGTGTGTTTGGTTGTATGATTCGCTGGCATCAACGGTGTGTTTAGCATGTAAATGATATTTAAGACTGGAAGTACTCCAGTGATAAGACAATTCATCTTGGCAGTGGTTACATATGACTTTGTTTCTGTCGACTCCGCCGTCTTTAAGAACATTAAATTGAACAGCAACAAACGTTTACAATAATAAAATAAATAATAAAACCTGCGTTAACGCGCGATAAAATAATTGTCGGCGTTAATTAATTGATGCGTTAACGCAAGGTTAACGCATTAACGTGCCCAGCCCTAATAAATACATGATGGTTAATACATTTAAATCATTTATGAAGTTGGATGTTTGTGTGCTTGAAACAACTGGCTATGGCATTAGTCTTCACTAAACACACGAAAAACACAACGTGTCCACTTAACTGTCGTGATTAAATTATAAAATGAATGTTCTAAATCACCTCTAAAAACGCCTCCTGTGCTCTTAAGGTGCGTTCACACCAAAAGCGATGCGATTTTTCGCGTCGTCCAAAACGCGTGAGTTTAGTCACTCGACCATTGGCCGTGTTCACGCCATAAGCATCGAGACGCTCCGCGAGGGGCGGGGCTTATCTCCGTGTCTCGTCTCCGTAAAGACTGTTATTATTTCCTTCATCCACCACGGAATAACTAACAACTAGTTCTGCTTTATATTTGTTGTGGACATCCCACACACTAACGCCCTCGTGTTTGGGTTCATGACATCACCCGTAGGCTCATACAGCTCGGTCACTTTCACCGATGAAGTTATTGTTACGTCTGAAAGACTTCCGCTTCCAGCGATACGAGAGCGGAACATCTAAACGCTGTTATTGTGTTCATAACATTATTGTCCAGCTTGTTCTGGTTTAACAGCGGCGGGACAGTGATGACGAGAGAGCTGATTGGCCCGAGTTGCGAGATTACCGCTTCAAAGTTGAAATATTTCAACTAGGGCCCAAAATTGCGCCGCTGAAAACGCAACGCTGTAAACGCGGCGCCCACATTGCGTCGCCCCAAACGCCCTGCCCGGAAAAATATTGCGTCTATCGCAGCCACACGCGTCTGTACGTTGACTTTTCATGGGATTCGGTCGCGCGAAAAAATCGCATCGCTTTTGGTGTGAACGCACCTTTAGGCTTCCCACACCTGTCAAATCCCACTTTAACTAGTGGGCATACACCATCACGGTCAAACAATTTCAAAAGAACAACATGAAAGGGCTGTACAGTTTGTTTATTTAAAAAGGCAATGCTCTGTAAAATGCTGTTGAACTTTAAAGTCAACTAAATGTCACAAAGAAACACATCATTTGTTTTCTGTACTGGTTCTGTTGAAAGAATTAGATACAAAAATAAGTTGTTTCAAATCAGTTTTCATGACAGATGTAACGATAGTCACGATAAAACATTTTTGGGGCATTTTACGTTTCTGCAAACCGAGTATTAGATTAGCCTCGTATCACAAAAAAAAAAAAGCCGATTAACGGTGTGAAACGATGGGTCCGGTTTGAAAAGCAACACAACTACTAAAAAATTTAATTACATTTTTTATAAAAACAGAATTAAGTATATTTCACACAGGTCCTTCAGAGTAATGTATCTATTATTATACTAGTCATTAAAGCATATATCTTATAATATCCACATTCAAACAGAAATGAATAATGCCAAAATGTTCTTGGTGAATGGGATGCTTCATGGAATTTTTTTTTACCATTTGTATTTACTGTATTACTGTATTATTTTTAGATGATGTTTGGTTTTACCATCTTTTTATAAGAACATAAACTTAATATAGTTTAAATATTCTTTAACTGAAAAACAGGCAAAGCAGAGGAGTGAGTCTCCAGTGTAAAGTATGCCCTTGGTACACTATTATTGCTTATTTCAGTCAATTTGTTACTCCCCAGCACTCCATTGTACGTGACAAAATTGTGCTGATAGCTGAAACTAGAATGTCAGTGCAACAACGTTTCAGAGGACACAAGATAACAGGCCCTCGAGATCCAAAGGGAAATCCAACGTGAAGATTACAGGAAAGCTTGACGTCTACTTCGCTGGTGGAGGTCGGTCCAAGAAAGAGATGCGACACAGGATGGGTTCATGATTGACATGTGCATATATATATATAAACATAAATACCACCTCTCAGGTTGAATTGGCTCCAACAGGAAACACACCAGCACGACATAATGGCTTCAAGAGGCAGAACACTCGAGAGCAAAAGTATTTCTTTTTGTTCAGTTCTTCCCGTACCAATCCACCACTGTTACATAAAAGACAGCGATCCAGCAGAAAAGAAAACCATTTTCTTTCGTGCAGGACACAGGTGTCAAACACGAGGCCCGTCATGTCATTTTATGTGGTTCATTCGTGCTAGAAGTGCCGGAAAGGGGGCGTGGTTTATCGCCATGAAAACAGTTCATTACCACCGTCCATCGTGGAAGAAATAACCAATATTTGTTTACATGTTGTGCAAGTACCACAAACGTTGAAACATCAAGCCCTTGTGTCTGGGCTCATAATATTAATATTATGTATAATATTATCTGTAGCCGCACACAGCTTCGCCAGGAACTGCGTCTGGATGATGACCGCTTACAGACGATCAACTTATCCTTGGAAGTTTCTGATTCAACAACGTTATGACGTCAGTAATGTCAGGCAGAGCATCTCAACAGCCTCACACCAAAAATTCTGCGTGCCCGAATGAGGCGCATTTTTCGTGTCGCTTCATTCGCTCCCAACGGAAATGACTCGTTAATCACATGCAGACGCGTCTGTGCTTTGACTTTGTTTTAAAAAAACATCCCCAGTTCTGCCATTATGAATGAATACAGACTCAGGTCTATGCCAGTGTTACACCTCAGGTTGAAGTGAGTGCTGTTTTTCAGTATTTACCTACTGATAAGGCAACCAGAAGAAAAGTTAATGTTGTATACTTGAATCTTTAAGCACCAAGATATTTGTAGGCTTCTGCTCGAAAATTGCATCCCCATACTAAAAAGGCTGTATCTCTGCAACCTCTCTAGAGCTATTTGAATAATTTTTACATTCTTACATTTTTAAACATTTATATTTCTTTTCAGATGTTTAAATATCAGTTTATATCTTACTTAAGAGTAAATGAAGATGACACAGTTTCAGGTCTGAATTGAAAAAAAGCACTTTCTGAATTATTATCTCTTTGGAATGATGCAGTTGAAATGAAATGTTTAAACCTCTCCCAACTCATAGTACAATATGTGACTATTCTCTCTGCTAAATTTGACTTTGAAAAAGTGAAGCAGAACAAAGTAAGAGAGGTTTTAGAACAGAGAGTTCAGGCGAGGTCTCCAAAATGTCAATTTTGGAGACCTTTGGATTTGAATTTTCTCAGATACCAAAACATATATTTCACTTGTATGTTACTCATGGTGTTAAATATATCCAATTACAATTTGGGTAGATACAATTAAGCATTCTGATTGGTTGAGTGAGCCACGAGGTGTAGTTTTATCAGCCATAATGTCAGACAGCTGTTTACATTTATCTTAGCGTTCCATATCAGTGCGCACTCAAAATAAGAATAACGGTAGATTTTGCGCTACCGTTAGTTGTCAGTTCAAGCTTACAAAAATGTTTCTGTGAATTTTGACATTTTGGGGGGAATGACTTTAGATAAGTGGTTAGCCGAAGAGAATACTTCAGGTGGACGTCATGCACCAGAGAGAAGAAAGTGAGACCTATGAAATGTTGCGCAATGAAAAAACACTGTCATTCCAACAAAGTTGGCCATTAACTGCTTCACTAACTGGTGAAGAGAAACAAGTAACTAGACCTGAAGACCAGAACCAGAGACGCTATGAATGAAATACTGTGGGGTGATTTCTATGGCACTGTGTGCAATGTAAAGGGAGACCACTAGGGGATCAGCAGCTAGCTCTGAACGTTGAGTCGGTGCTGGTGTTTGATTGATGAAGTGCGTTCACGTCCGCAAACAATGTTTTTGTTGGCGTTGTAAAAAACCGTAGACGTCAGGGATATGACAAAACAATGTTCGGTAAAGTTGGAAAGATATTCACAGATTTGGACTGTTGCTATGCAACAGACAAATCAGCCGGGGACTATTTTCTCTCAGCTACTGAAATGCGATACACAACGATTGGTGGCGAAAACTATTTTGTGCTGAAAGACAGCTTACTATTTACTTACTATTTATTATGTTGCAAGCAACCATATTATGAAAGCAATAAGGTATTTGAGGCAGTACTTTTGGTCAATAATGTCCTTTTCAAGGGTTTGCCGGCCCTCCGCTGCTCAACACCCTTGAAGCAGACATTATTGATGACAAAGTCCTGCCGCTCGCACATTGTTGCTTAATACAGCATTAATATTTTTTTAAATATAATTCATAAAACTAGATTTTGCCATAAAAAACAAGTACGCACGGCTCTAGCTCAGCGGCGAACAGGTCATCAAAAATATTAATTACACTTTTTGTTCAATTTATTTAGAGGTTGTGTATAAAGGTTGCTCCCCAAGACCCTAACTTGTTTCCATAGTGCAGCGTTGGTTGTCATAGATTCAGTGAATGAGCCTTAAGTTACATCTTTTGAGACTTTTTAAAAACTATTTCTCATTAGATTTTTTTATTTCATCTTTGTGCATGAAATCACTTTTGAGTAAAGTCTGAAATTACTGAATAGTTATGTATGTTGTATTACCTCGTGTCCTTAAGATGCACTTTTTGGTTTATAATTGACTGTAAAATGAATATTTCTAACTAGTTTTTTTGTGAATTCTGTGATATTCTGAACTCTCAGGTTCAAACTGCAACATCTTTTCATTAAATCAGTTGGTCCAGACCAGCTGAGAACCACTGCATCAGACCAGTTGAGAACTACTGCCCCAGACCAGTGGATAACCACTGCCCCAGACCAGTGGATAACCACTGCCCCAGACCAGTGGAGATCCACTGCCCCAGACCAGTGGAGATCCACTGCCCAGCTTTGAATAAAGTTAATTTAATAACGTGCGTTTGATCTTTGATACAGTAATGTGGGTTATAATTAGGGCTGCAACAACGAATCGATAAAATCGATTATTAGAAAAGTTGCCAACGAATTTCATTATCGATTCGTTGTGTCGCGCGATTATTACGCCACTCGATAAGTCGCGGAGCTGTTTGTGTATAAAAAACAAATAATTTAGTTGCGCGAGCGGAGCGAAGGTAGCGGAAAGACGACCAGAGAGATCATCGGAGAGACCCGTAACGTTGCTCTGAAAAATATGGCGGAGGCAGAAAAATCCGTTCGACCCAAGTCATCCAAGGTGTGGGAGCATTTCACATTAAACACAACAAAAAAGTGTGTGCTATGTAAGCTATGCAACAACAACATGGTGTGGCACGGGAGCACCACGGTAATGATTCAGCACCTTAAGCGAAAACATGTTGGAGTCCTTGATGAGGAGGAAGGTTCAACAGCAGGGTGAGTCACGACAGAATCCTACTTTGTTTCGTTTAGAAGTGAGGAACATAACGCCCCTCCAGCAGCTCTTTTGGTGCTGCTGTTTACTCGTTATCCAGCTAGATTAGCATGACAAGTTATAGCGTTAGCTCTAAGAGCAGTAATGCAGGTGTATACTATAGTTTGCATGACTAAAGACACCTTTTCTTCCACTCGCCTTTTTTGGCCCGTTAATTTTTCAATCTGTCATGTATATATTCTTTTCTTTGTCCCATATCGGTTATTGTTGACAAATATATTTATGTGTATTGTACTTTCTGATTTCATTTTAAAGTTATTTTGTAGCACTTGATCATCTTAAGCTATTTTTAAATGTGGTGTACAAATGAACATAACTTGCACCTACTAAATTGATGGTAATCATTTAATGAATAAGCTTGTGTGTGTGTGTGTCTGCTCTTTGGGTTACTACCTTTACACAACTAGTAACTAAAACAATAAGTATGTATGTATTGAGTTGATGTAAATGTTGCTAGTACACATACTCAAACTATGTCTTTTATTCCAGAAAAAAACAGCAAACCATGAGAGGATTCTTGACGGGAAATGCACCGTGTACACCACAGCGAGCCGCTGTCTTGACTGATAGTATCCTCAACATGCTCGTCACTGATATGAGGCCTCTGTCCATGGTTGAAGATGACGGCTTTACGAAAATGATCCATACCTTGAACCCTGGTTACACTCTGCCATCCAGAACCCACTTCACAAATCTCATGGAGAGAAAATATGAAGATATTTTCATGAAAGTGAATAGTGCAATGAACACCACCACCAGCAAACTTGCTCTCATCACAGATGTGTGGACAAGTGTAGCAACTGAAGCATACCTTGGTGTTGCATGCCACTACATTACAGATGACTGGGACATGCAGTCAATCTGCCTCACCACCATGCCATTGCAAGACAGACATACTGCAGCTAACATTGCAGAGTGGTTGGGGCAGGTAGTGGCCAGATATGAAATTTCTCGAAGTAAAATCATTGCCATAGTACATGACAATGGTGCCAATAGTGTGGCTGCAGTGAATATCCTGGAGGAGAAGCATGGGTGGTCCTCTGTCCGTTGCACTGGCCATACTTTGCAACTTGTCATCAATGCGGCATTAAAGAGTCCAGGGATTGAAAAAGCTGTCGGGGCTGCAATATGTCTGGTAGAACATTTTAAGAAAAGTGAGCTAGCCAGCAGTAAACTCAAAGAGAAACGGAAACAAATGGCCACAACTGAGCACAGCCTTGTTCAAGACGTAAGTACAAGGTGGAACAGTACATTCTATATGATCAGCCGGCTTCTCGAACAAAGGTGGCCTGTAACAGCAACACTGTCCGACAGCTCTGTCACACAGAGAGGCAAAAGGTACTTCGATTTGAAACCAGACCAGTGGAGCATTCTGGAAGAGCTTTCAACAGTTCTCAAGCCTTTTGAATGTGTCACTGCATTCATGAGTGGACAGAAATATGCAACAATATCTGCAATACCTCCACTTGTGAAGGGGCTGTTGAAGTCCACCCAGAGTGCTGCCTACGAGTCAGCTCCGCTGCGGGCTTTCCAACTCACTGCTGTGCAGCAGTTGCAGGAGAGATGGAAACGGGAGACTGCTTTCTCAGATAGAGCACCAAACACGGTGAATCTAGCGATGGTCCTTGACCCAAGGTTTAAGAAACTGAAGTGTCTTTCACCTGATGAAGTCCTACATGTTCAGACCAAAGTGCAAACAATGGCACTTAAAGAGAGAAGGGAGATGGGTCAGCATGGCAGTTGCAGTGTCATGAATACTACAGCTACTAAATCAGCCACTCTACTTGACTCACTCCTTGGTTCTGATGGTGAAGTTGAGGATAGAGCAGGCGAAGCTGAGGATGTTTACGTCCAAGTGAGGAACGAAGTCCTCACATACTTTGGAGAAAAGAGCCTTGCCAAGGAAGAAACCCCATTATTGTGGTGGAAGGCTAACAATCAGTGCGTTTACATGCAATCGAATTATTGGCTTAGTCGGACTGAAATCGAATTATCCGTTTCATGTAAACACCTTAGTCGGACTATGTGCGGTCCGACTTCGGTCCGATTAACACCCCTGGATAGCTCGGTCCGATCCAGTTGATAAGTCGACTCTCGCGGCATGTAACTCTGAATTCGATTCGGAACTGGACTTTGCGTCTTTGCGCATGCTCGAGATCCCGCCGCCCTCCCTCCCTCCCTCCCATGTCGTGACCCGGAAGTCGAAAGAGACGATAAATTAAATTCTCCGTGTACCTTCGGCGACGGCGTCTTCTCTCCGTTATCAACTCAGCCAATAGCGCCATTTGCATTCGCTGTACTCCTATTAACACCATGGAAGAATAGTAGAGGGATGTAGCTTCGCCTTGCTCTCTGTTCGCCATCTTTCTCAAAATGTTGTTGTTGGTGGTGGTGAAGAGGTCAAGCGGAAATGGCTGTATCACCACGAGTTGTAATGAAAACAGCGCCGCCTATCGTATCAGATATGACATGCTTTCGGCCAATGATTCAAATTACTCACTGCCATGTATATTGGGATAACAGCTGATCCCCCAAAAGATAGCATAGTCCGACTAAAGCAAGATTCGAATTATACCATCATGAAAACGCACTGACAGACCGATATCCCATGTTGGCCAGGCTAGCCAAGTCTTACTTATGTATCCATGCCACCTCAACACCATCTGAACGGCTGTTTTCTGCAGCAGGAAACATAGCCTCCAAGAAAAGAGCGAGCCTGAGCCAGGAGCATGTGGACATGCTCACATTTTTGCATTGCAATGCAAAGTGGCTGAACAAAGGGAGTGAGTGAGTGAGTGAGTGATTGTGTGTGTGTCTGTCGTCTGTCTGAGTGTGAGAGATTGAGTTTAGTGAAGAGGAAAAGTTCTGATGTTCCAACAAATCCTGTTAAGTTTTCTGATCTGTATTTTTCTTTATTTTTTACTATTTATTGTTCTGACAGCTCAGGTCCCTTTAAACATTTTAACAAAAATATAAATATTTGTGCACTTTATTTTTTTAAAGCCTATATATTTGGCTGATGCATACATGTGTATGCTTTTTGTGTTAGTCCATTTATATATATTTTTTATTTTTATTTGTATTACTTTAAAAGCTCAGGAATGTTCAAGGAACAACCTGTTTGTGCACTTTCTAAAGTTATTTGCACTTCTGTTCTGTTTTTTAATAAATGGTTCCAATTAATGCTTGTTTTTTTTCTTTTTTCGATTCATCGATTAATCGACAAAATAATTGACCGATTAATCGATTATCAAAATAATCGTTAGTTGCAGCCCTAGTTATAATAAATATTAAATTAAATGGATTTATTTTATAATATTAGAGAAATTTGCTTATATATTATTACATATATATAAATGTATGTAAAATATTGTTATACTTGAATAAACAATAATCAAATGCAAAGACAGTTATTTAACAATGTGCTCTGGATTAGTTACAATTATAGAGTGTTACAGTTACAACCGGCCCTTTGAGGGCTGCCATGATGCTGATGTGGCCCACGGTGAAAATGAGTCCCTGCTCTAGAAGAAGTGTAAGCGTGTGAGAGGGTTCTTGTGCTGAGCTTGTTTTCCCCCTTTTCTTTTCCGTTTGAGAGGTTTATGACTTTTTGGACTTTGAGACTGTATTTAAATAAGCCTTTGTTCTTGCTGGGGCATGGTGATGCTTCACTTGAAAGTGCCTTGGTAACCCACTAAGCGGGGCACACAAGTGCACTTCATTTAATGCATGGAAGTGGCACCTCGCCAGCACATTTTTACATTATGGCAAGCTTCGCTCAAATCCTCACTGTAAAAGTCTGCCAGCTTCCACTCCAGCACTCACTCATTATGTAGTGATCTTCTTCACTGTGATGTGTCCCTCCTTTCTTTCTCAAGAGAATGTCCTCATGCATGCCTCTTCCAAGCGTTGTGTGAGGGGTGGCCCCCAGCCTCAGACTCCGAGTACGTCTGGCATGGGCTGTTCACAGACCTCCTGTAAAGCTGGAGGTGGAAAGAGTGGACAAAGAAGGACTCTTTTCTCGGTACAGGAGAGCTCACTGGTGAGCGCCTAGTGGTTGGGCCTTCACTCATTGCACTCATCACCTGCAAGGGTAGGTGTTCAGCCTGTTACAGAGAAAATGGCTGAACGTCTCTGGTGGGAAGGAGCTGGATAAACTGTAGTTCTCTTCAGCAGAACTCAAGTTTAGGAGTGAGAGGCCAAGACACACAGCTGTCTTTACTGGGACGCAGATGTTTTACTTACCTCTCTGTCGGAGGTCACTGAACTACTTTAAATGCTGTAGGGAATCTTTCCTGAGAAGACTCAAGGTTAGTCCTAGCTCACACGCCTTTCCAATAGGCCATAGAGATCAGGTAGAGTAAATCTGGACTGATGCCAGACAAAAGTGGTGGTTTCCATTTTTTAAAAGGGGACCAGAGGGTCTGATACAGTTACAGTATTAAGATGTTGCCATGGGAATGCCAATGGAAAGGACCAAAAATGACCAAACCTTGGATTTTGAGATTCATTTGAGGAACTGTTCAAAATAAAGATCTTTAAAAACATTGTGGCGCAAACTGAATGAAAGACATTAATAATCCTGAAACAAGAATTTAAATCCCCTTCACTTGTTAAAACTACACTTGAGGATGATTGAGCAAAGGGACATCGAATGTGGACAGAATAAACGTCCAATTACTGTTTCTAAAGGTGTTGCATTTCTCATTGTGAGAAAAGAGATGCTGCTTGTCTCAAACAAACAAACAAACCAGTGACAGCATTCTGGACAATGTACACATATTCCATCTGAAATATTCAGTTAATTAACTCCAAATCATGGCTGTGTAAACAATGCAGCAGTTGTGGATTATCAACCCTTGGCTTTGAATGAATGTGTCAAAACAGTAATTTCCTACCATTTCTATTATAATGGAAACGTTTGAAACCGACACCGGCAATGACTGGGATTACAAGTCGTTTAATAGAGAGGAGCTCATGCTGGAGATACAAACACTTTGACATCACCTGCGACTCATAACTTTTCGTCAAATAGTTACAAAGTTATAAAGTTATAAAGTTTCCAGAGTTAACCTACTTTTCTCCCAGTATAGTCACAATTTGCATACTTTCAGTGGATTCAAAATATCAATGAACAGCACTTAAATATAGGAAAGAGAGGCAGGAAAACTGTCATTAAACTCTGTTTTCTGGGAGCTGGCGAGTCATTCCATGTAATGTTTTATTAATGCTGCCTCGCTGCCTGAGGGGTAAATGTTTCTATTCCAGCTACACATCCACTTTAAGAAATCAATCATTTTGCTCACTAATGGCAGCTCATCTGGCAGGCGAGCAACATCTTCCCCTATCCCTGAACTTTTGCAACATGATCACAGACTGCAGATTAAAAAAAGAACATCACTGATGGACCTGTAAATGTTTTCTTTTGGGGGGGTGGGAGGGGGGTGTCCATTATATCTGATGTACATGGGACTAGAATTGGTTTGAGGGATACGATGACACGTGTTCACCCTTTGAGGCAGACTCAATCTGGAGAGAACAAATATGCTTTTTAGGTGACCGTTGTGGATAATGAGGTTAGCCTGTTGTCTATGTAGTTCTACTGTTGGGCCTTTGTTGTATCGGATGCGGTAACACTACATAATTATACAGTTTTCTATTGATCAAAATTACACAAATAGTTCCCTCAAATTGTTTAATGTGCAAGGTGCGACAGATTCATTTTTGCCTCACCACTAATGTGAATGAAGCTCAATAGAATAATTGTGTGTAATATAATGATTAATAGAAATCATGTTAATCTTATTTACATGGATAAAAATGCATCACACCAGCTCTGAGTCATTCAATAATGGGGTTATTTCCAAATTTAAGCACATATAGCTTTAATTTCCTGTTTCATGAAAATATTGTTGCAAGTATAAGAAGTGATACAAACCTATGCAATGGGTGACATATTGAGGGTTAACAGGAGGCTGACATTTGCATCTAGCTCTTATTGTGTGTGTGTGTGTTGTGTGTGTGGGAGGGGCATGATCCCTCACTGGCTTCCCATCCATGGAAGTTACCAAATTGCGTTAAAGATGTTGCAACGCTCGTTCAAGTCTGAGCTACTGTCGTGAACTTTCACCCTTCCAACTTAATTATTGAGTTGAGTTGTTAGGCTTACAGCTGAGTGAACTCCAGTCACAGACTCAGAAATGAAAATGCATTTCAGAACTTAAAGCAACACTATGTAACAATTGTACCTTAAAATAACAGCTTGAAAAAAATTGTGCCGCTACAATGACTTTTAATATGACGATTTGCGCCTCCGCTATTGCCATCGGGGGTCTGTGGGGAAATAACTCCGCTATGTAAGATTCTGGAGCCGCCCGATCCGGGGCGGATGTACTTCGACCTGCTTTCTGGCAGTGATTACGCAATGTCATAAAGTGCCACTCCACGCTCGCAGCTCCAGTATAAGGGTAGCTTTTTTATGTAGCTTTTTGGTGTCGTCAACAATATTGTATTCGATCACACGTACTCCACATTCAAACATTTAGAAAACAACGTATATAGGCTGAAAACGCGATCGGTATTTCATCTAAACTAAATGTTGTCATTCTTTTGGTTATGTTGTTTCATTCGCCCTTAGCAACTCAATCAAGGGGAAAAGGTACAATACGCAAAAAAAAAATAGGGAATGGGCGGATCTGCGAATTCTGGTGTTAACTCTCTCTGCTCAAATGGTCGTAAAAGAAAAACACACAGTCGATATGCGGAAACCCAAATGTTATTATATTAAATCAAATTCAATGCATCTGCAAGCCCCCAAAATGAACACATACACTAAAAAATCAAACCCACCCAAAACGAAGTATAATCCCCGGATCCCGACAGTCCCCAAAGTCTTTGCAGTCCCCCAAAACCAAAGTAAATGACTGCACGCGCACACACACCCCCCCTCCCCCAAAAGCCGGCAAACAGCTGACCGACCAGGCGGAAACGTGGCGAGGCGCCGCGTTCAATCCCCGCGCTCCTTCACCCTAGTCCGGTCGGTGCTGGGCCAGTTCACAGTGTTCCTGCGCAGTCTTCTAATAGTGATCCCGCCCGTTGGTATGAATCCAAAATAGAAACAGTCGCCGGATTGCTGCCGTTCTGAGTCCGCCGCCTGTCAGCGCGCTCCAAACAAAACAAAACTCACGTCACCTCACCCTCGTCACCTTTTATAACCCGTGACACGTACAAATAATAACAATAATAATAATTATAATTATAATACAGGACAACACATGATCCCAACTCAATACAAGTGTATGCGAGGCTGCGTCTATCGTAACTGGGTATTTACGACACTGAAGTAAACGTTAAATACCTCAAAAACTGAAGGGGGCGCTAAAGGGGAAAAACTACATAGTGGGGCTTTAAGGTTCACCAACAGCAGCATGAACTCTCAGCCAGCCATCCACAAGAGGCCCTAGATTAGCTGCCAGCAGCCTTTTCCCTGGTGTGACGCACATTCAAGACAGAAAATGCCAAAATAAATGTTGAGACTTCTAACACAAGCTCCATTCCCAGTGGTAATACTACCTTACAGGAACATTTTGTTCTACAGGTGTACTGTGAGAAGCATTGAATGGAATGGAATACCTGTAGGTCAAGGTTGGTCCAGCAGCATTTTCACATCACATTTTGAAGTAGCAAAGTTGTTAGGTATGTGTTCTGTGTCTGACGCATTTCAATCAAGAGAGACGCTGATGGCATCAGCCCCAGGGTCCTAAAGACCTGCGCCACCCAGCTGTCTGGTGTCCTGCAGCGCCTCTTCAACCTCAGCCTGAGGCTGGGGGAAGTCCCGGTGCTGTGGAAGACGTCGTGCCTGGTACCTGTCCCAAAGAAGTCAACACCATCTGGCCTCAATGACTACCGACCGGTCGCCCTCACCTCCCATGTGATGAAGGTGCTGGAGAGGCTGGTCTTGGCCCACCTCCGGCCGCAGGTGAAATCGTCGCTGGACCCTCTGCTATTTGCTTACCAGCCTCATGTGGGAGTGGACGACGCCATCATCTACCTGCTGCAACGAGCTCAGTCGCACCTGGATGGAACCGGTGTCTCTGTGAGAGTCACTTTCTTTGACTTCTCCAGTGCATTTAACACCATCCAGCCACTGCTGCTGAGTGAGAAGCTGCGGGTGGCGTGTGACGCGTCCACCATCTCCTGGATCACTGACTACCTCACAGGCAGACCACAGTTTGTCAGAATGGGCGTGTGCTGTCTGGAACGGTGGTCAGTGATGTTGAGCCCCACAGGAACTGTTCTGTCTCCTTCCTCTTCACCCTGTACACCAGTGACTTCCAGTACAACACGGAGTCATGCCATCTGCAGAAGTACTCTGATGACTCTGCAGTGGTCGGGTGTATTAGGGATGGACGGGAGGAGGAGTACAGGGCAGTGGTGAGTGACTTTGTAAAGTGGGCCGATGAGAACCACCTGCGGCTGAACGTGGCCAAGACCAGAGAGATGGTGGTGGACTTCAGGAGGAAGGCGACAGCTCCTACACCTCTGAGTGTCCTGGGAGTGGACGTGGACATGGTGGAGGAGTACAAGTACCTGGGCGTCTCCATCGACAGCCGACTGAACTGGAAGGCCAACATCAACGCTGTGTACAAGAAGGGGATGAGTCGACTCTTTTTCCTGAGAAAGCTTCGATCCTTCAACGTGTGCAGCAAGATGCTGGAGTTATTCTACCAGTCGGTTGTCGCCAGTGTGCTGCACTTTGCCATTGTCTGCTGGGGGAGCAGCATCGGAGCCGGTGACACCAGCCGTCTTAACAAACTGGTTAGGAAGGCTGGCTCCATCATCGGCTGCCAGCTGGAGCACCTGGAACAGGTGGTGGAGAGGAGGACGTTGAAGAAACTTGTGTCCATATTGGACAACCCGGACCACCCTCTCCACCACCTCCTACAGGGACAGAGGAGTACTTTCTCCAGACGTCTCCTCACGCTGCCACAAGGACAGATACAGGAGAACATTCCTGCCGACGGCTATGAGGCTCTACAACAGATCACCTCTTGCCAGATCATAGTGCAATAACTACAACAATAACTGAATACTTACACTATGTTGATCTGCACTTCACACATCTCATTTGTTTGCACTACACACATACACACACATTTCATTTCATTTGCTCTGCACTCATACACACACTTTGCTTTTTGCACTCTGTCTATATTTAATATTTTTGTATTTGATTTGTCAGTGTTGTTGTGTGTTGTGTATGCATGTGTGTTGTATATTTACATATATATTTTGTTTTGTATTTTACTTTTATTTTACTTGTATACTTCTATATCTTTCATCCCTGTTTCTTATATTTTGTGTTTTGTTTTTATTCTTGTGTGTTGCTGCTACTGTCACGACAAATTCCCCCTTGGGGATTAATAAAGTATATATCTATCTATCTATCTATCATTCAGATGTAGAACAGATATGTGTTCATTATTAACATATGGTGACTAAGTATTGACAAAGTCTTTGTAAATGTGTCTTTGTGCTATTGGATAGAGAAGACCAGCTGATCAGAGCAGCTGATATCATGAATGAGCATCCATGAGGAGTGAATGGCAGATGTATGAGAAATAAACTGCAGGCCTAGTTATGAAAGCGTATCGTCTTTTTGACTGAATTCATGTTAGAGCTTCATTTAAATCTGAAAGGACACAGACCAGTCGTTAGGAAATAATTGTTGCCATTGTATGTTGCCTCGTATATCAGCAAACAGTTGGTGGGAGAGGAGGTGGATAGGTTCATACACACACAGGACTTTCACCAGGGAGACCTCTGTTGTCTCGTCTGAAAGCAAAGGTTAACCTTTTGTTTACGCTTCTTAGGTAACGTAGTTGTGCTTGGGACATGACGTTAGGGCGGTTGTTATTTATTCACACACGTGTTTATGTTGTTAAATGTTTTTTCAAACCGTAACCAAGTAGTTTTGTTGTCTAAACCTAAACAATCGTGACACCGTTAACCACGTGTCATTGTGCATTTTTTCTGTGCGAAAAGGCATTCAGTGTCCCATGGTTTTCGGGAAAGGTAACAATGCCAACAGCTTTCCTGGTAACTGGGCTGTTTTCTCTGATCATGCTACATGCTGAACAACAAATGTGCGTTATAGAAATTAAAAAAATTAAAGCTGTCTGTAGAAATAATTACTCCACCAACAAGATGCCCTTGATGCAACAAAACAAAACCTCAGGTACAGATTTCATTTAAATAATTATGGCTGCAAACTTGGTGTTGTTTAATAATCTCACATGTCCACTGATAAACTATATTCACTCACAGGAAAGAAACATTGCCGGCTAATTTATTTGTATATGTAATAAATCCTTTTTTTAAATTACATAATATTCTATTTGGGGCACATTTAAATACCTATGGTCCAGGGGCCATTGGAAACATCTTCTGATCTGATGTTCTGCTACATAGAAGTCTGCAGCCACCATGGCAACAGGGGGGACAGATATATTGGTAATTTGCTTCCATTGTGAAAGCTTGCCCTGAAACCAGATCGGAGACGGAGTATTTCTGGGCAAAACCTGTCCGGTAGACTTCCCTGGCTCTGTTCAACCACCAAGCAACAGATAGTAGAAAATGCCTAACCTTGACTGTGGCTGCCACTGTGGGCGGCTGATGGAAGAGCGGGGGAGTGGGAGAGGAAGAGGTCATGAAGTGCCCCTCTGGTGCTAAATGGATAATTCAACTCCATTCCACTAAAACATCTCCTGGAGCCAGGAGGCAGTAGAGTTTGTGCATTACTTCATGCCATCAACAACATAACAAGCTCCATCACCTCTTGGAATAAAGGAATGAAATGGTGAGCACATAAACACCCCCTACCCCCTCTTTCTTTTCTATTAATTCTTTTTACCGTTCCCTGCCTGTACCTCGCTACAATCCATCATTTTCAGCTGTGACTGAGTCTCCTCAGGCTTCATGAGTGCTTAGTGCACCATATGATAACCCAAACAGAACATTGCTCCTTTCTGAATGCAACTTTTCCTGCCCCTGTTCTTTTGACCGCTTGTTATTAATAGACAAGACGCAGAGCGAACCACTTTGTGAAATGCTTGTTTTTTTACCATAAAACATGACGGCAAAAGCTGAAAGAACAAAGGATGAGAGGATACTTTTTCTTTATTTAGTTTGCATAGCACCTTTAAATTAAACTTGATTTTCTGCCAAAAAAATTGTTCATATTTCATCGTTCAGGCTTTTGCACTCTATTTGGATGTTTCTAAAACTGGTGATTTGGCAATTACAAATGTGCATGTTTTTTTAAGTTGCTCTCAATAAAAAAGAAATATGTGATAACAAATGTCAAAGTAATGTTCCAAAGAGGAACTCGTCGTTCAGCCATGGAGAGAGAAAGAAGCAGTTATTTGTGCATTATTGATAGGAGTGTTCTGATGAAAGAAACATGGTATCACGAAGCAGACTCTGTGTGTGTGTATGTGTGTGTGTGTGTGTGTCAGTGTTTATATGTGTTTGTGTGTGTCTGTGTGTGTGTGACTTTTAAGGCTGCCGATGTGACATTTTGGAGATTGCTGTGATGGTTTCCTGTCTTACCAGGAGGTTCAATAAAAGGTTGACGGAACTTTTTGTGCCCTCTGTGGATTAACTGGTCGAGGACGTACAGGAGCTCTGGGTTAGGACACTCCTTCCATGGTAACACTTAGCCAATAGCTATTTTACTGTTAGCAAACAATATAATGTTCATTACTAATTAGTAAGGCTATTGTGTATGTTATTTTATCTTAAACTTGCATCATAGCTGATGCTGATTATTAACACTTTATAAAAATTAAATGGACTATATGAAGTATGTGTTAATGCTATTCAAATTATTTGTAAACCTTTAATACATATTTAGTTAGAAATATATTAACATATAAAGATGGACCAGGAACCAATTATGAATTTTTGATAAAGCATTAACTATATAAATAGTGTGTAGAAATGTAAATGTTAAATACAATGCCTGTACATAGTGTTGACATTCTTTGAATGGTCAGAAGACTACTTGTCATCATTCACACATTCACATCCATTCATACACTGATGGGAGGAGCTACCATGCAAGGCCCCACCTGCCCATCAGGACTCTAACTAACCATTCACACCTATTACACCTGGCAATTTGGGGTTAAGTAATAATAATAAGAACTTTATTTATATAGCACATTTAAAATCAGAGTTTACAAAGTGCTTTACAGATAATCAAGGCAAAACAAATAGAAATGTAAGATACAAATTTAAATAAAAAACAACAGACAAACTAAAATAGGGGAACCAAAGAACTGCATAAAAGGACGACATCAGCTGTTCTATAAAATGGGTTTTAAGAAGTGATTTCAAAGAAGTTACTGATTCTGCGAGCCTTATCCCCTCCGGTAGGTCGTTCCAAAGTCGAGGGGCTCTAATGGCAAAAGCACGGTCCCCCTTTGATTTAAGCCTCGACTTTGGAACGGCCAGTAGGGCCTCACCTGAGGATCTAAGGCTGCGTGCTGGATCATAAGGGGCTAACATTTCAATGATGTAGCTTGGAGCCAGACCCAGGCGTGCTTTAAAAGTGATCAGTACAATCTTAAAATCAATTCTAAAATGAACAGGAAGCCAGTGGAGAGAGGCCAGGACTGGGGTAATGTGATGCCGTCTTTTAAAACCAGTCAGAAGCCGAGCTGCTGCATTCTGGACTAGTTGGAGGCGGGAGATGGATTTTTGATTCATGCCGGAAAGGAGGGAGTTATCCAGTCTGGAGAAAAGTGTCTTACTCAAGGACACATCAACATTGGGGTCAAATTGCCAATCCCTTGACTGAAGGACGACCCTGCGCAAAGTCCCACACAGCCCATGTGTTTTACAAATGATTCCTTAAAAGTTTTGCAAATAATTTCATTCATACATACCTCACAAAGATTAAACAATGTTGTCATGAATTTAATAATAAACTGTCAAAATAACATTCATGAATAGGTATTACTTCATTGTTTGTTCTTCGGTAAAATAACTACTAACTTAAGTTTAACCCTCTGGGGTCTGGGGTCATTTTCTCGATTTTACAAACAATTTTAAATTCACCTTTTAATTTACCATTATTTCACCATTCATTACTGTTGGTAATGAATATATGTTGTTCTCTACTATGCAATTGATAAGGACTGTAGGTCATTTGTCACTGTATATAATTATCATTGACAACATAAATAATTTAGAGCCTTCCATATTTAGAGAAAATCATCCTGGGGTGGTTCTGAACAGATGCATTGGCTACTGCCCGTCACATAGTCCTACCTCATGACGTATAGGATTAGTCACACTACCATTTATCTGTAATTGTTGTGTTCTTTTATGTTGTTTTAATGGAACAATTATTTTTTACTTGAGCTGGTTCCATTTGTTTTATTTGACAATATAATAACACCATAATGATAATCTCTGCACAACTTGTGTTCTGCACTGTGGAAAATAAAATAAAAAACTTTAAAACCACTTAACATTTATCAGTTGTTGGTATTATCAGAAGTGACATCGACTGCAGGAGCCACAATCAATAGTCCATGTTTCTACAACATCTACACTCAATATCTCTCACACTACCTTAAATGCCACCGATTCTCCAAACTGAACACACAGCAACTAAAATGTGCAATAAAAGCAGACCAAAGGCAGCCAGACGACAGAACTGCCAAAACGTTAATTTAGGAAAATGATTAAGCCACCTACAAAGACCTTATGGAGCAACTTGTCTCTCCGCTGCCTCAAAGAGGGGAAACATATCATGTCAGCAGCAAGATAGTTTTGTTTAGACTCCCACTTGTGTTGTAAAGTCAAATGAAGGATAAAGAAACAATCGACTCATGTAGCTCATTAGAGGAGAGAGGAGCTGGTCGCTCCCAGCAGAGCAAGACCCATCAGATGTCAAACACCTGCTTCACATGTCTCGGAGACAGACAGACAAAGCTGAGTGCAAACAGTCGGTGTAACATCCAAAACATCTTCAAGAGGAGTATGCCACATCATTACGACGAGCACCCATTCCACAAATATATACGACGGCATGACAGCAGCTCAGAGCCTTTATGGAGATTCAAAGCATCTTCAACGCCTTGAAAGAGACAAAGACCTGATGAAGGCCCTGTTGTCATCCAGTAAACAGGCAAATGGGTAGCAAGGATTCCCTTCCATTACACTCTGAGGACGCTCTTGTGAATAATTTCAGCACTTTTATTCCTCTTTAACCCTAATAAAGGTCAGGCTCAGTGAGGAACTCATAAAATATGCTTGATCCATGCCAGAGGTGGAAGATGAATTGTCTATTTAGTTCACACCTGTCCGAGGAGAGCTTTGAAGGATCGCCCACCACTTTTGTGATTATCATTTTTGCGTCAGAGTGGTTGAAAGTCAGAAGCTTAAGGCTGAAGGCTGTCATGGAATTTCCACTTAAAAAATTTCCCACCTGCAATTAGTTCACTGATATCTGCTGACCTTTTCAAACATGATGGTACTGAGATAATTAATAGTGTTGGCCGAACAGAGGGATATTTTGACTGTCACTATTAGCTAAATTAATGGTCTGTGAGATCCGGTGTTGTGCTAGCGAGCACGAAAACAAAACTGGCACAAAGAGCGGTTTGCATATTGCAGCTAGTCCGCTTTCTAGCACCAAACAAACCTGCAAACAATTCGTAAACAACATGTATTCTGGCCTACTCAAAATTGGAGGGCAACATCCAACCTCCATTAGCAGGGTCCACGTGGGAACACATAACACAGCTTGCATTTAGATTCCTTAAACAGAAAACATTTAACTTGTATCTTAGATTGCCTCTCAGCTGCTGCCATCAGCATCTTTTGACTCAAGCGCAGTATTGTGTTCTCACGATGACGTCGCTTTTCAGGTCGACTTCTTTCATACGAATTGTACTGCTGTTTGGGATAAGATGAAAGTTGTTGCCTCCATCATTCATCTGGTTAAATGACACCATTTGTTGTTTTGGCTTAAATGGGGAAACCCACTGAACTTTCAACTTTGGTTTACTTTACTTGTTTAAATTCCCAAACAAAAGTATTACATTAGATTTAGGAAAAGATTGTGGATTGAGTATGTACAGTATATATATGTATATATACATTTATATTATGTAAAATAACTATGTGTGTTACCTAACTGGCTTTGGTAGAGTCCGGAAGTTTCATAAATAAATTACTGCAAAATATGTCAGGACATGAACAGCAGTCTCATGGGTGAAAGTCGAGTGTGTGTTTGACCTATCTAACTTCCCCTACCTACCACCCACCAGCCACCCTAAGCAGAATGTGTAACTATGTATACTGCATTAGTTGCTCTGAGCTCTTAATAATGATGTGAATGGCTTTCTATTGGAGTCAGTTGAACGCTTCTAACAACATTAAATGATTCCTCGGTATGTCGTATTAGATGCCATTAAGTACTGAACACGTGTCGGTATTTGAAAGGTTGGGGGAGTGAGAATGTATTGAAACAGTGAGCACATGTACATTATCCAGATCCAACCTTTTCTAGTTATATTCATATGTATTTCCAGTATTTGTTTATTCACAATAATGGCTGCCTTCATCAAAAAGAAAAAGTGCACTCGTAATTGTAATGAATAAGGCATTTCGATTGATATGTATTTGGAAGCCTGTGAAGTCAACATAAATGGGCAAAGATATAACATCTATATCCATCCATCTTCTTCTGTAAAATAACTGTGAATCTGGTCTACATTCTTTTAATAATACCACTAGGAAGATACAAAAAAATCCAACCTTTTGTGTGAAATACCGAAATACTCTTGCTAAATTCAAGCCTTACATTTCACACAGCTTCACATAAGAGAAAAGCTCACTTTCAGAGAAGTAAATGATCTTCTCGCTTCCCTGGCTTTCCCTTGTTTCACGAAGCAAGATACTCACTCTTAATCTCTTCATGAAATGAGACTATAAACAATCAAAAATTCACCAGACATCTCCTATTCCATTCCAGTGAAAAAGGTTGAAGTTGGCCTTGGGCAAAGCTGTTAGTGCTTCATGCTCCAGCAATCTGGCAACTGCTTCTGTTGGGGAACCTTCGCGGAGGGGTGAGAGAGGTTGAGTATTTTGCCAGACAGCGTGATGTGTTTTCTTTCCGTGTTTCTTTTTCATTCTTCTTTTTTTGCTAAATCAATCCTTGTGGTGTACAGAGGAGAAAAAAGGAGAATGTGGTTTATTTAGTTGTGGCATGGACACGTCTGAGACAACTCTCTCTTTGTTACCGATGCTGCACTCAGGCTCTGCTAAATGTCGAAAGCAACAAGCAAATGTAATCCATGGGTGTTCACATCGAAATAGGTGGCTCATGAAAGAAATGAGTCATAAGCCGTTGTGTATTCTCATACATACACATTGTACTCATCATTTAATAACTTTGTGGATTGATCTCAAATGTTTTTTTCAATCAATTTGTTGAGAGATACAAATTAACAGTAATAATCCTGATCAAATGAGGATGATAAAGCTGTCACTTAGTTTGAAAAACAATCCAAATAGTCGCAAAAGGTTGAATTTCATACTTATTGTGAACTTCTTAGGATGGCACTTCTGTCTTTGGGAATGTTTCCTCTGTTCCTCCCTCATCAGGGCTCCTGTAGAGGATCTCTCTGCCCATGTGCAACAACACACCCTCGGGCTCCGCTTTTCGGGTACAGTCACTTTTATGTGACCCAGGGCCTGCGTGCTGGCCTATTTCACTGCTTGACCAGATGCCTCCTATCCCTCCTTCTGAACCTCTTCAGCACATTTCTGCCTTCCTTTCCATGGCCATATGCTCTGATAAAAGTCTTCTATCATGCTGGTTGCAGACTCATCCTGTCCTCCTCTGTAAAGCACCAGAGGGTATGCTCTAACTCTCCCCTGTCCTGGCACATTAAATCAAGTATATGTCCTCTTTGAGCAGCCTCTGCCTCATGCCCTCCTTTACTACTTTTTCAAAGACAGAATCTTATCGAAATTCTCTGAATGTCACATGTTAAGATTTTCCACTAAAAACAACTACAGAAGGAAAGAAAACCACCAAAACATTTAAATGTGGGTTTCCGACTGGATTTCTCCAACCAACGCAAAGATACTTCTCTAATTGCTATCTTAAATCATTTGAATGCAGTTACAACAATGAATTTCCATAGAGCCTTTGATGATAAAACCAAGCAATAGGCGAGTTCATATTGCATTCAGTATATGGTGATTAATCCAATCCAGTCCAAAAGAAAGTTGAAGTTGTTGTTTTAATGAATCCCAAACATATCAAGACATTTTGGACAGATGACCTGTAGCCTCTAATTGCTTTTTCTCAACAGGTTTTATGAACAGTTTCCTGTTTTAGCACTGAAAGTATCATCACCTTTCCATATATACGTCTGATAACACAGCACATACTATCAGGCACCATTAAAACAAAATGTAAATAAAGAAGCTTTTAAGAGCATGCAAAAGAAATCCTTCAAGATCAGGTTTCCTGCTCACCTGACGCTTGTCAACGGATGAGCCCTCAAGGGGTCTGTAACGATGTAGTTAACCCATGTTGACAAGGAGCCTTTCTCGTTAACCTTTAGGGGTGTAACCTTTTTACGTGGCATCAATATTTTTGACACATTCACACTCCTAAGTCATTAAATAAGGCAGCTTGGTCAGTGTCGAACTATGACGCTCTTCGAGGCCATTGTTGGGGCAGGAGAGTTTTGAGAGGATGGTTCGGTCCAAAAACTTTTAGCCAGGAGATAAATGTGTGTATCCTGTGTGGAGGCAAAAGTCAACGTTGACTTATCATGTTGCAGCTATCAGCCACTCGTATTCACTGCAGTGATTCACACAAAAAATATATGAAAACAAAAATTATATTTGGTGATATATACATGGTATTAGTAGTTGTTACAGAAAACTATTGATGCTATGCACATATCGTTTATTAAAGTCTGGGTAAAGCAGAACCTGATATTTGTGATAGGACTGAATTTTTATGTGGGCTGTTGAAAAATGAAATGAGATGTGTGTGTGTTCCAGTTAAACTTGATCTCAAGCCATGGACTCCGTTGTAGCCTACTTATGTGCAACTTCAGACAAATATCTGAAAAAAACATTCATTGATCAGCAACCATGGTGGAATTCCAAACTACGGTAAGGTGAAAACATAACTTACTAATTAATCTCACCATCATCTATTTTAACATTATTTTTTCATATTTTTGCTACTAGAGTAATTGTACATGCTGCAATTCATTTTCTGGAGGGAAGGCAGGATCTTTTGTTAAGGTCTGTGGTGCGGAGGACCCAAATGCAGCAGGAGTTTCCCGAAAAACGGAGTTTATTCTCAGTACAGGAACACGGACAACAACACACAGGAACAAAAAAAGACAATCCGACACCAGACAAACAGAAGGACACAGATTAAATACATAGGGGAACGAGACACAGGTGGAAACAATCAGGAAAGAAACAGACAAGCACAGGGAGGGAAGAGCAGGGAAACAGGAAACGAGACAGGGACTTCAACATAAAACAGGAAACACACAGATCCTAACATCTTTAGCACGAGCGAGGCCGCAGTTTGGTTCTAATGAAGCAAAAACTGCATTGCTATCCATTTGTGTTCCATTTTAATGAAATGACGAAACGTTGCCTCAGGCTTGAACAATGTGCATTATATTGAGAAAAAAAGCTACTTATCACACCGCAGTATGTCACTGAATTGAAGTATAATATTTTTTTAAATCCTATGTGATGAAATTGTTCCCAATATCCGGCCCTGAGGGTGCACAATAAAGAAACATTTGGAAAATCCTTTGTTCTACATTATTGTCTACAGTCTTCAAAAACAGGCTTGATGAACAGTTGAACAGTCAGTTAAAATATAGTGCAACACCTATGCAAAAATGTCTCCACTTAATAAAGTAATAGAGTGAAAACATACTTGTATCTTTCATGACCTATTTAAGAAATGTGCAATGTCGCAATACAATTATTGTGTAATTGCTATACTGAGATATTTCAAAAGCTATTATAGTTATCATGAATTCAACTTACTCTTTCTCTAAGGTCACTTTTCTCCTTCACTGTCTTTATTTTTGCATAATATTCTCATCCATTTCCAACTCAGTTGACATCACAGGCTACCACTTGTGTCATTTCCAATGTCGTCCTTATCCTCAACAGACATTCTTCACTTCCTATTCTTCTTGCCACTTTTATTATCCATCCCTCTCTGTGTCACCAAATCTTCCTGGTCCCCATACTGCTGCCGCTGCTTTGCATTCTAATGAAAACAGGAGAAGCAGTGACATCCCAAGTAAGGTCCTTCAGCACTGATTGCTTTAATTCTAACCCCCTCTTTTGGGCCTTTTTACCCACAATACCTTGCGAAGCTGCTCACAGTTTCTCCTAACTGTTACATAATCTGTTCTCATCGATGTAGGTCTAAGGGAGAATCGTATGTGTTTTTCTGCCACAGCGCTACGTAGCGGAAGGGGAGGGACCACCAAACCTCTGGAGATGGCAGATATGTACACACAAAATGATGTTCATTGTTATTCAATGTGTTGCAATGTTGTGCCATTCGTGGTGAAATGTTTGCAGTAATTCTCTGTATGTATTGTATAGCACTTTTGTTCTCTTCCAACAACTCAAAGCACCCTACATGTTCATTACATTCACCTATTCATACCCATTTATACACTGATGCCTGGGGCTACGATGCAAAATGTCCATCGGGATAAACTAGCATTCATACACATTCACACACCGCAGGCAGATAGCCTACAGGAGTAATTTGGGATTACGTGTCTTGACCAAGGACACATCGACATGGACTCGCGGGAGATCCTTCGATTGAAGGACCGCTCTATCCCAAAGCCAGAAGATGTCAAATGTTGTGAACATTATTTCTGGTAAAGTGTTGAATATAAGACAACCCTACAGTGTCAAAATCCACGGACTACATAGGATACACAGTGAACTACATGGAAGTGTTCTAACCCAAGTACCTGGATTGAGAATTCTTACAAATCTACGGCATTGCCAGCAGTGGGAGTCTGTGTGGACAGTTATGCTTTGAACTAAAAGTTAACTCTGGCAGTGGCAATGCTTCCATGGTAATGCTCAGCAGATATAATGTTGACCATTTTCCTCACATTAGTTAACACGTGCTAATGGTAACTCCGGTGGTCACATAGCCAGACCTCTTTAGCCTTGTCCATTATCATGTGCAAAATAAACTTGCTTGTTTGTAATTAATTTTGCCAATCACAGTCGTCTAGGCCAGTGATTTTCAATGCCGTGAGAGATCGTCAGGTGTGCCTTGGGAAATTATCTAATATCACCTAATTAACCATTGTCGGTAGGGCTGCAACAACGAATCTATAAAATTGATTATTATAATAGTTGGCAATCATTATCAATTCGTTGTGTGGTGCGATTATTACGGCACTCAATAAATCGCGGAGTATAAAAAAAGTTGAGTGCAGAGCGGCGCAGGAGAAACAAGAGCGGAGCGGAGGGAGAGGACAGAACGCTGCGTTGTGAGAGCCAATCAGTGCTGAGCTGCTCCGCTGTTGATGAATCTAATTGGCTGCTGCTGCTCTCGTGGCGCTGGATGCGGAAGTCATTCCCGTCGTCAGAGTGACATTCACGGAGCTGTGTGCGCCTACGGGTGACGTTATGAACCCAGACACCAGGGCGCTACATGTTACGACGAAGAAGTATAACGTAGAAAAAGTGGTTCATTATTCCGTGGCGGATAGCGGAAAATATTTTTCCACGGAGAAAGGCAACGGAGGTAAGCCCCGCCCCCTCACCGACACGTATGACGCGTTTAACCCACAAATAGCCGGCTGAGTAAACTCAGGCGAGTAAAGCGCTGTCAGTTCTGTTTGTGACAGGGTTCATACACAAGCTGACCAGTAGATCTCCAGGACCTTTCCAGGACTTTAAACCACATTTCCATGATTAAACATTTTGTGAAAACTCTGTCGATACATGACAAATTGAGAAGATGTAGCATTTAAACTAACAATGAGAATTCCAAAGCATACCGTATATATTCTGTGTAAATTAATATTTGAATATAACACATTTACATTACTTTTCCAAACATTTTGGGATTTTATTTTTTTCAATTACTTTTCTCGGCCTGGAAATAGCCATTTAAAAATTCCATGACTTTTCCAGGTTTTCCATGACCGTATGAACCCTGTTTTGAATAAAGGGTTGAAAATTACAGTTTTTGTTTTTTTTATCCGATTAATCGATTAATCAAAAAAATATGATCTTCCTTTGGACAGTTTTTGGTTATATGTTGCCAAGGAGTTCCCCATTCTGGCCAACAAAGCTATTTTGACATTGCTCCCGTTTTCAACCACATATCTGTGTGAGCTGAGCTTCTCAAGCTTGACTGCGATAAAAACTAAAATCAGAGAGACTGAGAGCTGTTGAGGAAGAGCTTTGTGTGTCTTTCTACCATTACTGCCAGGATATCCATGTTATGTTAATCGAAACAGGCCCAGGTTTCACACTAAGTGAATATAAATATATTTAGAAACTATTATAAACTATATGTATTCTATGTACTGTGTTAGAGTGTTATTTTGTGACATTTTGGTTGGTGGTGTGCCCCAGGATTTTGTTGAAAATCACTGGTCTAGGCACTTAGCACAAGATGCTATGGCAGGAAATATAACCTGTATATATATATATACAGGATATATTTTCCTTCCATATACTGTATACAGGACTGTCTCAGAAAATTAGAATATTGTGATGAAGTTCTTTATTTTCTGCAATGCAATTAAAAAAAAAACAAAAATGTCATGCATTCTGGATTCATTATCAATCAAAAATAAAATTTTATTCTTTTAATATTGCTGATTATGGCTTACAACAGAAAACTCAAATATCCTATCTCTAAATATTAGAATATCATGAAAAGTATACTAGTAGGGTATTAAACAAATCACTTGAATTGTCTAATTAACTCAAACACCTGCAAGGGTTTCCTGAGCCTTGACAAACACTCAGCTGTTATAAATCTTTTTTACTTGGTCTGAGGAAATATTAAAATTTTATGAGATAGGATTTTAGAGTTTTCTTAAGCTGTAAAATAAAATCAATAATAAAAAAAAGAAAGGCTTGCAATAATTTTTGATTTGATGTAATGAATCCAGAATGCATTTTTTTTTTTTTTTTTATAAAATAAAGAACTTCATCACAATATTCTAATTTTCTGAGACAGTCCTGTATATACACTACCGTTCAAAAGTTTGGGATCACTTAGAAATTACTTTATTTTTCAAAGAAAAGCACTGTTTTTTCAATAAAGATAACATTAAATTAATCAGAAATACACTCTCTACATTGTTAATGTGGTAAATGACTATTCTAGGTGGAAGTGTCTGGTTTCTCATGAAATATCTCCATAGGTGTATAGAGGCCCTTTTACAGCAACTATCACTCCAGTGTTCTAATGGTATATTGTGTTTGCTAATCGCCTTAGAAGACGAATGTCTGATTAGAAAACCCGTGCAATTATGTTAGCACAGCTGAAAACAGTTATGCTGGTCATATAAGCTATACAACTGGCCTTCCTTTGAGCTTGAAGTTTGTAGAACAAAATTAATATTTCAAATATTAATCATTATTTCTAACCTTGTCAATGTCTTGACCATATTATATATTCATTTGATAAATAAAAGTGTGATTTTTCATGGAAGACACGAAATTGTCTGGGTGATCCCAAACTTTTGAACGGTAGTGTATATATGTATACACATCTACTTTATATGATATATTTATTTATATTTATGTATATATGTATATATACAGGACTGTCTCAGAAAATTAGAATATTACAAATCAACTGAAATATTGCAAGCCTTTTATTCTGATTTATTGCTGATTATGAAACTCAAATATCCTATCTCTAAATATTAGAATATCATGAAAAAGTATACTAGTAGGGTAACAAATCACTTGAATTGTAACACCTGCTTATAAATTTTTACTTGGTCTGAGGAAATATTAAATTTAATGAATCCAGAATGTATATATATGTATATGTGGAGGTCTGGATCGTGGTCAGTGCCTATACTCATTATCATATTGCTTCTGTCCATCTGGGGAGAGGGATCCTTTTTTTCAGTTTTTTGGGGAGTTTCTCCTGATCCGATTTGAGGTTCTGGGACAGGGATATCGTATGTTTACAGATTGTAAAGCCCTCTGAGGCAAATTTGTGATTTTGGGCTGTACCACAATAAACTGAATATAATCATTTTTGATGGCAATTCAAGTAGTTAACCAATCGTTGCCATGAGGCCAAGTCATGATGACATTAGAGCTGTGTGCTTTGTAACTCCCTCAGGATGTCTTGCATCTAATTATATTCAGCTCTGCTCTCACAAAACATTGCTGGGACATTTCTTCCCCTGTCACATAACTGTGCTTACTGGGATTTCATCTCCACCTCGAGAAAAACACACAGATGGCACATTGGACCTGATGTGTTCAGGACTATATGGGCCATGAACATTTTGGTCTGAACACTTGCCAGCGTGCACATCCTGAAAAGAGAAAAATGTCACCTTTTTCCAAACCTCTGTAAAGCTTTTCTCTCTTCCCCTCCGTCTCTCCCTGTGAGGATTCAATAGAAAAAACTTTTCAGATTTCCATCAATGAAACTTTCCCTAAGTCAATAAGCCATGTGCCAGCATGACATCTAGTTCTAATAGTCAAAGTAATTTGCAGTTACATATTGTGACTCCACGGGAAGAATTCAAAATGGACATATGGACCGAGGCTGTGAGAATGTGAAAGTCATTGCAATTAGTTTATTTCCTTGTTGACACCATTAACAGCTTGTCAGCGTGGCATTTTATTGCCACATTCTCAGCAGGCTATAACTAACAACAGAGATACTGGAGTGGACACTAACAGGAACTGTCATTTCAATGGCAAGACATGGCGGCTAAATGCTAAATGATATGGCCAAATGTTTAGTAACACGCTGAGAGATCATTCAAGCTTGTTCCCCACAATTTTGCACATTTTATTACAAAAGCAAAAGCCTGACAACAAGCTCTGGAAAAGCACTGCTCCTGCAACAGAAAATAGATGTTGAGAGAAAAACCTATGCAGCACTGATTTTATGTTGTAGTAATAGCATGGAGAAATTTGTGTTTGTAGAAAAATAATGACATTAACTTGGAGCACAAGCAAAACATTCTCTTTCAACCTGTGTTTGCTGGTGTTTCACATTTCAAAAAGAACATTGTGAGATGGGACTCTGATTAGTTTAATTCCAAAACACAGCAATTGTTAGAAGTGGGACAAATAAATGCAAATTTCTCTGGGATTAGCAAGGGGATCCGTAGACCAGGCCGGGAAAGAGCGAATGCGGAATGTTAGTAATAAAACAGATCAACGGTGACCCCAGTTCCATTAGACTACAACAACAGGTAAGCAACCAGGAATCCATCAGGCCGACGGGGAGAGTGACTGTATGATCAAATAAAAGCGTCGAGGCCATCGCTGGGACAATAAGCAGAGGGCCAGGTGTGACAGAACAAGGGTCCTGAGTGGTCATCTTTGGCGTTTACAACCGGTGACCCTCTGTCTGAACTCACTCAGGGGCCCCACGCCGACAGCAGATGTAAACATTGCACCTCTTGTGATATTCAAATGAAGACCTGTTTGATTGTGTGTTCGGAGCCCATATCCTCACCATATGGGCCCAAGATGATGTTATTGCGGAGTGAATCAACACAAGCCTGAATTCATGTGTGTTAACCTGCCTGTAGATCAATGGTCTTTGATATGATAATGTAACCTATGTCCCCCATATGTTCTGTATCCTGACCCCCGGTTATAATGTGTTCTGCGTCACTGCCCACGGGAAGTCTCACCAAGTCTGGAAGGGGCTGTAAAGAGGGGACTTTCCCCCCTACGAGCCGGAGAGATAAGAGGAGACACCCGGAGACAGGTCACAGAGGTGACCGAGCTCATCTAAACCAACTAAGACGACGGTCACCCTCTTTGATGTGGGACAGAGAGTCTCACCAGAACCTCCCGAGAAGAGAGGGGGGGGGGAGGAACCCCCCATCAGCCCCCCAAAGAGGGACGGTTATCCGGTAAAAGTGGGAGGAGCCGAGGGTATAAAGGTGACGAACAGAGGAAATGAGAGGGTCAGAAAAAAGAGTTTTTAGTTGTGGTTAGCGTCAGGCTTCCGTGAGGGAACTCACTTGTAATTGTACTTTGTTTATTTCTTCTTTCTTTTTTTGAATAAAATACTTGCTGCCTTGCAGTCTTAAAACTTTACCATTCGGTTTGTGGACCTATTTCTTCACCTGTCGACCCACCCGAGGAGACCGAAGGCGGAGACCCGAGAGCGGACCCCGCAGCCTCCGAGGTGAGTCTGCACGGCTACCCCTACTGACCTCAGTCCCCCAGGGACCATTCTGATCCCTCACACTCTCCACTGACATTTTGTACTGACGAGAGAAATCGCTGCAGCTGGTAGACCTCCGGCTCTCGGCCGAGCCGTGGTTGGTTCCGGGACCAAGAGAGGGACTCGTAACACTTGAGTCCTCGTCGCGGAGTTTGTCCTAAGAATAAGAATATTAATAAGTGTCCCGCCAGCCGCTCTACGAGCCTTGTACCCTCGAGCGTGTTGGGGGAGACCAGATAATTGAATACCCAGCATTTCTCTCCGCGGAGATCGTTCCGACATCATCCGGGGTGCCGCGTGCCGAGAATAACAGCTACCACTGTCTATGTGCACGCGCGTCATTCATCAGGCCCGAACGATCGCAGAATCATATAGAGGGAGTTACTGATCTCCGCCTCCCTCCCCCTTAACTCGGTCTTCGCCCTCGCTCGAGTTTCCCTCTCCCCCTCGAAGCGCAAGGCGAGGATACCGTGACCGGGGCGATCGTCAGAAGAGAGGACGGGCATCGTGACCCGTGGACCCGCGTCCTCTCCAGTGCGACAGGTTAGCAGCGCGCGGTGACGCGCTGCGCCTGGGCGTCGCCGACGTGCTTTTACGACAGTTTGCTACACGTCTGTCCTTAGAGCACGCTTATTTCCCTCAATAAAGTTACCGGTGTGAGCCGACTCGCACCTCAAACCTTTTCCCCCCCTCCTCTCCATCTCTCCTCTCCCGTCTCGTTCCCCCCCCCGCTCCTCTCCTTTCCTCCCCCGTTTCCCCTACACGAGAATAAGCGGCGTGACTTTTCTTTCCGTCTACCACCCGAGGCGACCGAATCGGTTTACGCACGTTTCTCTCAATACAATGATTAAGAAAAACAAGAATTGGTCAACACTGAAGCCCCTTACTACAGTCTTAGTCTGTATAACCAACATGCATCGGGGCCAATCAGTAAATCTCAGTTTCTAAACTCAATCAAACCACTAACATAAAACTCAGAAAGGAAAAAATGTCACTGAGAAGAAACTGACTTGAAAAGAAGAGGGAATAAATATCACATACATTCTGAACTTTAAGAATGACTTTTCAAATACATCAGTTTTTCATTATATAAGAGTGACTGTACTAAAGTATATGTCACAAGAATGTATCAGAATTCCCGAAATGTATTTAATATCCTTAATTTGTGTCTACATACTATCATAACGTAATTTACACTGCTGAGAAAACAAAGAGAGTAAAAATAAAAGCCGAAACTATGAAAACGTGCCAAACCCTGTTAGCCGTTAGAAATCTCACACTAGCGCCTCATTGGACGAGACCCAGGGGAGCCCAGGGAGTCCCTAGGACATGGCCATGATGTCACCAAGGTGATAACTACCGCACGGCTCCCCACTGCTTTTCCACTACAACTTACATTGCTACAGGGGGTACACCGTGTACCCGAATAAAAACCTATAAGTAACCGTCCCCACCTTGCTGGGCGAGCAATACACTGTATTTGTTTTCAGAAACACACTTGGATTTAGTTTGTTTGAGTTTAACTTAACTTGTAATGTGTTATTTTGTACAATGTGGACCTCCGAGTCCCGTTCAGTGATGTCAAACATAATTGTTGTTCTTGCTGCTGTATGAAATATTGCTGGTATTTGATTCTGTTTAAAAAATCTGCCACGGCTAGAAAGGTCCGAGGCTCTGATGAAACACAGTTTGTGTTTCATCAGAGCCTCGGATGCTGAACCCGCAGGGCGTCTGTGTGATAAAGTTACAGTTTCTGTACTTTATTGCTGCGATGAGGACCCTCTTTGTCTTTGTCTTTCTCCCCCCCCCCCACACACACACACACAATCACAGACACACACTGTTACACTAATTTATACACACATAGTGTGTTAAGCTCGGTCTCCATCGTGTTTGTCATTACCCCATTAATTAAATAATTGTGGCCACGCCGCCATTGTGTTGTCTTGTGATGTAGCCTGTCTCTCCCGCTCTCTCTCTCTCTCTATACCCTCACCATGTGGTTGTTATTTTCTTGTATGTATTATGCTTGCAATTGTATCATAGATGTTTGTTGATCTATACTTTTTTTTTTTCTTAGTATTGTCGAGTTAAATAATGTCAATCAGCTTGTTCCGTTTGGTTATTGATCCCGTGGTGGTCCACCGTTAATAATAATGGGTTAATAATCCTATTTATATTAATCATGGTATTAATATAACTTATACCATTTTCATACCTGCTAATAACCAATATCGCTCCTGCTAGATCCCAACAACACTTTGGTTTAAAACATGGTGAACAATTGTGGCCTTTATCTCATCAGAGAACACCACTGTTGGTCCTCCACACACTCGGTCTCTGTGCCCATTTTCGTCCCTGTTTTTCTGTTTGGTAATGAAACTAAAAAAACAATATCTGGGTTGGTTTTCAGCTGAAATTGCAATCAGCTGTGGAATGATTTTAATATTATTAAAATATTATTATAATAATCTGCCAACATTTTAAATATATTTTACATGTGACTACTTCAGAAATCAATCAATACATACATACATACATGTTTGTACATATGTATGTATACTAGGGCTGTCAATCGATTAAAAAAATTTAACTAATTAATCGCACCAGTAATCACTTCAGACAAGCGTGTATTTTAGACACTTGTTTAAATATATATTTTTTTAAAGACAAAACTTCACACAGAACTGTGTTTTCAAAGAGGCTCCTACTTATAAAGTGCCAGCGAGGTATTTAATATCGTGTATGATAAATTGTTTCTTCAGTGAAACATTCAGATTATTTTTAAAAAAAATGCATTTGAGACACCATTGGTCCTGTCATCTTTAACATTGAACAACACACAACAGCAGAACCAGTGGCCTTGGTAACTGACTGACATTCAAATATGTCACATTAACCCTCTGGAGTCTGGGGTCATTTTCTCCATTCTACAAAAAAATTTAAATTCACCTTTTAAAGGCTTTTGCGTATGACACATACCCATGTGTTATACATCAAAAATTCCAGAACAATCTCAGCTCTCTATATAATGAGGCACAATTGTCCTCAGGTACAAGTGGAAAGAGAAAATATGGCCCTAAAGCTGAAGATTGTTCGATTTTTAAAAATTCTTCATATCTCTTCTGAAAACACACCTTTACTCATGTGGACGAACTGTTTTGGTGTTTGAAATTGGTTAACCAAAGGTCATAGGTTCACAAAAGCAGTGAAATATCTGAATACAATGCTAGATACATGTAAATAAATGTCGAAAAACACATTTTGTATTATTGTTTTTTTTTAGTAGAAATGATGTGGTCTGCCACACATTCACCAAAATGATAAAGATGGGACTGAGAAATTACTTCATATAGCAGATAAAGCTTCATGGGGTGTGTGCAAATAAAAAATGACCATTACATTTTTTTTTTTCAAATAAATATGTATTGTAAATACAAAAATTACAAATATTCTACATAATATTCATGTTGAGAAATAGAAAATAGAACACAACTATTGACACAGACTATTTACAATGTGGCTTCACTATAATAACATAGCCTATATACAGGACTGTCTCAGAAAATTAGAATAATGTGATAAAGTTCTTTATTTTCTGTAATGCAATTTAAAAAAACAAAAATTTCATGCATTCTGGATTCATTACAAATCAACTGAAATATTGCAAGCCTTTTATTCTTTTAATATTGCTGATTATGGCTTACAGCTTAAGAAAACTCTAAAATCCTATCTCATAAAATTTTAATATTTCCTCAGACCAAGTAAAAAAAAAGATTTATAACAGCTGAGTGTTTGTCAAGGCTCAGGAAACCCTTGCAGGTGTTTCGAGTTAATTAGACAATTCAAGTGATTTGTTTAATACCCTACTAGTATACTTTTTCATGATATTCTAATATTTAGAGATAGGATATTTGAGTTTTCTTAAGCTGTAAGCCATAATCAGCAATAAATCAGAATAAAAGGCTTGCAATATTTCAGTTGATTTGTAATGAATCCAGAATGCATGACATTTTTGTTTTTTTAATTGCATTACAGAAAATAAAGAACTTCATCACAATATTCTAATTTTCTGAGACAGTCCTGTATATCATGTCATCGTGTCACGAGACCTCTTTGCTGGCCGGGCAGGTGGAGCTGCAGGCGCTGGTGAATCCTCTCTGTAAAATACAATACTAGTCAGCACAGCGCACACGTAACGGGACACGTAACGTTTAGTAAAGAAACTTACCCGGGTCCAAGTGGACCTCTTCTGGCTGCGTGTTCCTCCTCGTGGCTCTGCAGCTCCCCCGGAGGCTCCGCGCTGCTCGTCTGTCCTCGTGTTCTCTGGCTTCTCTGACTGACAGATTGCTAATGAGCCTCACCTGTGTGGTCGGTAGGTCCTTTGTGATTTATTGAGTGTTCATTGGTTGTTTTTTTCGCAAAATGTTGACAGACAAACGGATTGACAAATCATGGTGAAAGGTTTCGTGTGACGAGTACTTTCCGCGCCTACGCATACCGAAAGTAAACAAAGTTGCGTTAAAATATTTTAGTGAGTTAATGGCGGCCAAATTAATTGCATAGATTAACGTGTTAACGCTGACAGCCCTAATTTATACATATTTCTCATATCAGAGGTGAGCAGGATCATTTCATAGTTATCCCTCTATGGCTCCTGCACATATAGTGTAATATGATACACTCTTTGTGTTTGTATAACAAGTCACACTTTGTAAAGGACTGCATCCATGTAGATCAGGGGTGTCCAAACTTTTTGCAACGAGGGCCAATTGTGATAAAGTAAAGATGCCCGGGGGCCAATAGTTGCATTAGACATTTTTTAAACCACAAAAGTTACATGAAAATACACTGTTATAAAACAATTCATTTTTACTGTCACAATCACTTTTATTTTTTAAATGACAATGTAACCACATATAATATAACAAGTATGCCTTTCATTCAGTCAGATAACAATGAAAAAGCTGTATATAGAATACCTTACATTTCTATGAGTTACATAACGTTGCTTAATGAACATTTTAAACAGGAGTTATAAGTAATGCAAAGTGGTCTGTTATCATTACACTTAAAAAGTAATTCATTTTGCCCTTATCTTTTACTGGATCTTTTCAGAAAAGGAATTTTGTGTCACATCTACAGGTTTTTCACTGTTAATATGTTACCGTTCAACACACTTCACATTTAGCTTATTGTGGCTGCAATTAACCTGTTTTGCACTGAATACCTTTTCAAGATAATATCAATAAAGTGCAACCTGTGAAAAATTAAACAAAATAAGATCAAATAGTTGGGCATAAAGAGTTTTACTGAGCGTTAGTTACACTGCATATCTTTTCAAAATAACAACAACGCGCAACCTTTGAAAATCAAATCAAGTGCAGATATGTTTGAGTCATCACGTTTTACTCTGTGTGATAAAATGGGCTTTCCACTAAACCTCTTTTTAAAACGGGGTTGGAGGCTTGATACGGCCACTCTCAACAAAGCTCAATGTTGAGCTCTTGTTTTGAAGGGCAACAGCAGGAACGCTGAACTGGAGGTAACACCTGGCAAGTCGGCAAGAATCTTATCCGTCGCGCATCCGCAGCGTAACCTGTTAACACCGTAACGTACACATTTACACGAAAGTAGGCGACAGGCATTTCACTCTTTATTTATTAATGACTTAGTTTTATGTCCGTGTAGTTTGTAATGTGAAGTTCTCAATAAAGGTCTTGAAATAAAAGAGTCTGCATTTCCCCTCGCGCCCCACCTCGTCTCTACTCTTGAACCCGGAGCAGAGAGCTACTCTGAGACGACTTGTCTTCACCACCGTGGGAACGCAGAGGTATCGGTTTGCTGTTCCCGCGACATATTGGACGCTCTCTGCCGGCTGGTTGGAGCGTGCTCACCTGTCTGTGTGCATGGGGGCGGAGCTCTGCCGCGATACCGAGAGCCAGGAGAAGTGTGAACGCCACCACGTAGAGACAGAAATAACACATATGACCGATGTTGCGGGCCGCATGAAATCTGACCGCGGGCCGGACTTTGGACACCCCTGATGTAGATGCTAAATTGTGAAGCACTTCAGTAATCTTACGTTTAACTGTTTTACAAATGCATTGAATTTCTCCACACGGATTGTGAGGAGGAATATTTAGTGCACTGAAAGTTAGTCGCTCATTGAAGCTTTTCAATTACAAACAACACTTTGGAAACAAACTGTAGAATAAACATGGTCTTTGGTTTCAATTTAAAGCAGTTATAATATTTGTCAGCCTTTTTGGGGAATAATTCAGAGGGCAAAAAATGTTTCTTCTCTGTCTACTAAAATTACTTCTTAAATCATCGAATCCAAAAAGAAAAAGAAGCTTCAAGTAACTTCCAAAGATAATTTTGTGTCAGCTGATGTGCTCACAAATGTCCCATTATGGAATTCACTTTTTATTATGGGTTGAGCAATGCCGGTTGTTCTCTTTAATTATTAATTTCATTAAATTATATTATCTCATCTTGTCGAATCGTGTAGGCTTTTTTTATGTACATATAAGTAGCTGTATGTTTGGGCTGCTTTTCAGCGTCAGCAGCATATTGTTTAGTGTTAGCTTCAGGTTTCAAATGGTTTTTTTCTCTAATTTTCACTGGCTGTGAAGTTTGTTAAAGGTCAGTGAGGATCGCGCACTGAACACGTTTTTACAAGCATGTTGCCCTTGAGCTACACGATCAGTTCAACTGTGATTTATGTCTGCTCATAGCTTTCCAGGATTTGACAGTCCTGGTTCTGCCGTGACTCCCTTCCCTCCAGCGGGCCCAGCAATAGGCAGAGGGCCTCCAGCAGTGTGGTTTCTGTGTTGGCTACCAGCAGGTACCAGAGGGGCAGCAAGGCTCAGCTCGAGGCTAGTCGAGCAAAGTGGAATCTGGGTCTGTCCGCGGTGGGCTGGTCAATGCTGGAGGCCCTGCTGGAGCCTGAGCTGAAGGAGTTAATGCTTTATGACCTGCAACTGATTTAGAAGAGAAGCTCCTACCCTGTCCACAATAAAGGAATGTGTTACCAAAATGAAGCATTGGAGGGAGCATCATATACTTTATGGCAAATGACTCGTTTAATTGTGGAGGTTGCTTACACAACAAGGGGTCTACTCTAGAACTCATGATCGCCAAAGGTCTGAACATGCCCAAGGTTTCTGTGACTGATGTTACACTCTGATCATTTCTGTGTTCTCCCTGCACACAAATGTCCAAACCGAGGTTGTGTCAAAGCGTTACATCACTGAAAACACCAGTGAACTATTTATTCAGAAGTGGATTTCTAAAGCACTGAATGGTTTATGGCCTGAATACATTTGTGATCTGCTGCTACCTTCACGACCCCTCAGGTCGTCTGGGACTCGTCTACTTCTTGTTCCATTCAGAACTAAACAAGGAGAAGCAGCGTTCAGTCTTTATGCTCCACATATCTGGAACAAAGTCCCTGAAATCTCAGAGACCCTCAGCTCCTTTAAATCCAGATTTAAGACTTTTCTGTTTGTTGTTGCCTTTAATTGAACCAGATTGAAGGAAATCAATAAATGTATTCATCTCACTACTGCATTTTATTTCTTTAATTTATTCCATTTCTTGATTTCTGATTCTTTTTCATGTTAAAATTACTGTTCTTAATTTTTTTTAGATCTTGTTTACTTTCGCATCATGTTTTGATGCTTTTAATGGTTTTATGTGAAGGTTTTTGCTGTTGAAATGTGCTATTCAAATGAACTAGCTTAGCCACGGCGACTGGGGTTCAGTGGTGACCAGGGTCATCCTTCAATCAGAGGATCGTCTGTACGATCCTTGGCTCTTCTAGCCCATGTTGATTTGTCCTTGGACAATACACTTGACCCCAAATTGCTCCAGTAGCTGTGCCGAATGTGTGTGAATGTTAGCTACTCCTGATGGGCACCTTAGCCATCAGTGTGTGAATGGGAGTAAATGGGTGAATTATGTCATATAGAGTTAAAGTGCTTTGAGTGTCCGGAAGACTAGAAAAGCAGTATCGGAGTACAGGTCCATTTACCATTTGCCTTGCCTTATAGAGGGCATCCACAACCACGTGTCAATATGGAATCTTTTTCTGTTTCCAGTCAGCCTAAATATAATTCTCCATCCTCCATGACCCCATGGTCCTGGATGTTCAGGAAATTGTTAGGTCTGAACTGGGAGCTTACCAAAAATATCCGTAGACCACTATATCCTTGGATTTTATGTAATTAGGACATTTTAAGTGAGCGGCATAAAAAAAAAACCTGCATATAAAATAAGAACGTAAGTCTCCTTAACAACCCTTACAAGTGGAAGAGGGTTTGGTTAATTTCATGCCGAGATGACTAGCAGCATCAACGGACATTGTTAAGGCCCAGCTTCTTCTCATTTGACTCACAAAAAACACAAACTGATTGGCTAGGAGGTGTGCCATCCCAAGCTAGCTGTGGTGCAGAGATTTTTTTAAAAGTACATTATGGTCAACATCTGAGATCATCGATATCCTCTAAAAGCCTCCGAACAAAATCAGTGATTGAATCATCCACAATTGTAAAATAAGGATTCCTTATCTCAGAAACCAATTAATGGCAAATGCTTTAGTGGCATTCCGCACGTTCAGCAGGGAAACTTGCACACACAACACTTTTGACACAGCAAAACATTTTCAGCACATTTCTCACAGACAAGATCAAAACAGAGATGCAAAAGTGCGCTGCATAGTATATTTTACACACTGATATGTTGGGATAGAGTCCTTGGAAAAGCGAATGAGTGATTAGGGAAACACAGAATGGATGAAGAACCAATAAAGGTAAGTGATATGACGATGAGACTTGATATTAATAAAAATCATTATATTTGCACAGGCTAAAAGTATGGCTGTGGATGACAAAGTCTGTCAGACCGTCCACCATTTTGGTCTCGACTAAAATATCCCATAAGTCGTGGATGGATTGGATTTGATGGAATTGGTAGTTCAGAAATTCATGTCCTCCTCAGGATGAATTTTAAACGAGCTTCGTTATCATGTCAAAGTATACATGTGTGTCCGCCGGTGTGTCTTCCTCATTTTAATACACCCCTGGAGTTTACATATTCCTGTATTTTATGTTTGTTATTTGTTTAGGCGATTTACGCACGCTATACTAACGGTGTCTTTGCCGCGCCTCAGTCAGTTCAAGACTCATACGGTCTTCACCCAGCCAATCAGCACAGAGCACCTCATGTCACAGCACCCGTCTTTGTGGCATTTGACCAATCAGCAAAGACCAGGTGCAAGTTTGATTTTCTCTTTTTTCCGAATCGTGGAAAAGACGATTTTGCAGCTCGACTCTACAATTTCGGTCCGAACAACTAAACTAACCATGGTAAGTTGATGAAACTCACACATGCTTGAAAAGTTGTGCTACGTGATTACATGCTAGGTGTTGTTAGGTGTTGTTTGTGGAGGACTTAGTAAAATGAGTGAAATTACGGCTTGAAAAATGGCGGCAACATAAATAAGAATTCATATGAAATGACAGTTTTTTGAAAAATGACCTCTGCAGTAGGGCTGCAACTAACGATTATTTTGATAATCGATTAATCGGTTCATTATTTTATCGATTAATCGGATAAAAAAATAAAAAAACTTTAATTTTCAACCCTTTATTCAAAACAGGGTCCGTACGGTCATGGAAAACCTGGAAAAGTCATGGAATTTTTAAATGGCTATTAGCAGGCCTAGAAAAGTAATTTAAAAAAATAAAATCCCAAAATATTTGGAAAAGTAATGCAAATTTGTTTTATTCAAATGTTAATTTACACGGTATATATAAGGTATGCTTTGGAATTCTCATTGTTATTTTAAATACTACATCTTCTCACTTTGTCACATATAGACAGAGTTTTCACAAAATGTTTAATAATGGAAATTTGGTTTAAAGTCATGGAAAGGTCCTGGAGACCCACTGGTCAGCATGTGGATGAACCGTCACAAACAGACTGACAGCTTTCCTCTCCTGAGCAGTGGTCCCCATGTGGCCCCGCCCCCTGAACAATATCAGAGACGCGTTCCGATTTATTATTTTGTTCACCTGGCCCGCTGCCGTTGAGATTGCAGTGAGACGCGGAAAAAATGTGAAGTGGTGCTCTTCGCAATAAAACATCTTTGATGGGACGTGTCGCGTCTCGGCCAATCAGCGCTCAGATGTCGACAGCGTTTGGGAAGTTAGGTTAGCTTGAATGTTAGTCCGCTACATCTGCTGCTGTCACGCTGCACGGTGTAGCGATACTAACAAAGTACCCGTACGTTTAAAACGATGTGATTTAGCATATTTTTAGTATCGACACTTAATTAAAAGAGCGATCAGAGCGCACGCAATGCTCCGCTCCGTTAAATGTAGTCTGCACGCGCAGCGCACAGAGCGAGTGTTGTCGTGGCTTATCTCCGTGGAAAAATATTTTCCGCTATCCGCCACGGAATAAATAACCACGTTTTCTACGTTATACTCTTGTGGAAATGCCACACACGTCGTGACATGTAGCGCCCTGGTGTCTGGGGTCATAACGTCACCCTCAGGCGCACTTAGCTCCGGGAATGTCTCCGACTACGTGAATGACTTCCGCATCCAGCGCCACGTGAGCAGCAGCAGCCAATTAGATTCATCAACAGAGGAGCAGCTCAGCGCTGATTGGCTCTCACAACGCAGCGTTCCGTCTCTCCCTCCGCTCTTGTTTCTCCTGCACTGCTCTGCGCTCAACTCAACTTTGTTTATACTCCGTGACTTATTGAGCGCCGTAATAATCGCGCGACACAACGAATCGATAATGAAATTCGTTGCCAACTATTTTAATAATCGATTTTTATCGATTCGTTGTTGCAGCCCTACTCTGCAGTAACAAGCCATACGTAGTGTTTTCTCTTTAAAAATAAGGCAATACAACTTAGGACTTTATTTTTGATGTTATCAAAGTGTTGTACAGTGATTGAGAGAATGTTAACCAATTTCTAGAAATATTTAAGCTATAAATAGTGAATATGGGTGATTTTTGTAACATCTTAGAACAGTTCTTTTACTGCATGTGTTTAATTTTTCAGGAAGTGTCTGCTTGTGCTTTTTATGGCAAGAGGAGGCAGACTAATGTTGAATTTGACTGTTGTGCCAGTCCACCCAGCCATCAGTGATGATGAAGAAGTAAGTGACGATGACGATGTAGCAGACCCTGACTTTGTCTTGACCGCCAATGACCAGGACATTCCAGGTCCAAATGACATTGGCCCCTCTGCCAAGAGGAAGCGCAGGCAGCCTGCAGTGGAGGTGCTCCAGGACAGTAACAAATGGGCACCCCCATGAAGTCCAAGAGGTGGTACATTAGACTGTTTGCCTCCTCTTGGGGTCAAAGGCCCGTTTCTGAAGCATTTCAGAATCAAGGTCTTTAGGGCTGCCAGCAGCCAGAGGCCAGCCACATCTCGCTCCAGGAGGAGCTCATTGGCCTCTGTTGACAGCCTGACCAGCATTGCTGATATCCCTAAGCCTGTCCAGGGACACCACAGCCCAAATAATGCTGAGGGGTTCGATCTGTCCCTCTTCATGCCCTTGTCTATGCCAAACACCAGGCAAGTACTGCAGCAGTGAAGCCAACATAATAAGATAACATGTGTTTTGCAGGGTCTGCATGGTCCAGCTCTGCATAAATTGTTAGGACTGAGTGGTGTTTGAACCCAAAATGCAGTACTCCGAAGGCAGGGAATGAGTTAATGCCTAACGAGGCGTTTTAATGTCCAACAAGGCAATTAGATGTATATATATATATATATAAATCTACCCGAATACATAAAACTCACAGGCTGTTGTTAAGCATACGTATCTAGGTAGATCTATAAAATATAAAATATACTTAGGGGCATTCGGAAGAGTAGTCAGAGTCCAGGCAGGGGGTCGTGGCACGGCAGGTCAGGTGATTCTATGGGATGATCTAGCGAGGAGCAGGAGTGAAGACCGGGTTATTGTAGTCTCTGGAGTTGATTGTAATTGAGAGCAGGTGTGCCAACGCCCAGTCGGCTCGTCACCAGGGAGGAAGGCTCAGATGAGCCTGAGTGTTTAGATGGTAGAGTGTGGACGGCGCAGTGGATAGTGCACAGGAACTCCAGCAGCAGAACGCAGAGGTGGCGGGTTCGAAACCGTAACATAAATACTGCAGTGAATAAGTGGCCTAATGTTGTGGCCTTATGTTGTTCCAGTAACAGCACGTTTTAATTTTTTAATCTTCAAAAAGTGATGCTATAAAATACATGTTCATTTCACCATGTGTGTGTGTATTACTTGTATTTAAAAAAAAATAGAGTTCCAGGATTTTCTTTATAACAAACTGGCAAGGAACCAAATATGGTAACTTCGTTGATGTTGATTTTCTACCTAAAAACAATTGATTTTTTAAATGTGTAGCGAAGGACAGCCTTATCCCTCCCCCCACAGGAAAAGTGGGTGGAACCTAAAAGTTGATAAATTAGAGCACCTGTGAGCAGGAAAAGTGGGGAGAACCAACAAACATTTGGGGAAAAACCAACATGGTGACCAGAGCGAGGAGCGAGAGTGGGTGAAACCGGAAAAGCAAGACTTGAGAAGCAGATGATCCAAGTAGCTGTCAGGAGCCCTCCAGACCAGATCCTGCTCAGATGCCCGAGAATCTCCTTCCTTACAGAAATGCCCTACAGATAAGTCCTGTACACCCTCCTCTCCAGGCCCGACCTCTCTGTTTCTACAATCCCACACACACACAAACACTCTCTCACTCACACACACATACACACACACCTTCCCCATCTTCTGAACTGGACTCTACAGGACATTTCCACCCTCCTGCCATTGCACACATCCCACTGCCCCACACACTTATTTAATTGTGGTTTTAGAAATGATATGATATTTAATTAACGTGATAAGAGAAATATTTCAGTTATCTGCAGACTCCTTTTGAGTCGGGTTTTCCGTTAAAGGACAACGTTCGTTTCTTTTGACCCGAAGAACTATACAAAACTTGAAAGACACTGAATGAACTGTATTCCGGGTTGTGTTTCTTGTGTTTTGCTTTGTGTCCTGCGTGTTTTTTGAAGTGAAGTAACGGGCTAGCCAGCTGGCCCCTTATTGTTGAGTTGGAAACTTAAAATACTGGGTAAATGAGATCCTACGCTACAAATGTTACAACAGTAAAATAGTTATGTCCTCCAATAGCACTGTAGTGTTGACATTTTGGATTTCAAAGTATTTCAATGAGTGCCTTATAAAGGGTTTTAAGCAAGTTGTTGCATGTTGACATGCTAAATTAACATTATAGCTGATTAAAATCACTGTTTGCATTTCCGTTTGCTTCGCATTTACTTTAATGCAGCGCTGTGCCTAAACAGCCTCACAGAGCTGATAGCTGAGTCAAGGTGTCGAGCGTAAAATAGGAGCGAACACAGAGGTGATTTTATTAAAACACAAAGAAGAAACAATGCAACATGGGCACGGTGTCTGCTTTTTGTGAGACTGTTGTTTATTATCAGCAGTTCCACTTTCCAAATATTGAGACAAAGCCCCTCATTTTGATTGGCTCTAGTTTACAGAATTCAACCATTGCAGGAAGTCTAAAATCTGTCTCTCATCCAATGGCTGTGAAAAGAGCAGGGAAAGGCTCATGGGACTGTATTTGATCAAAATGCGTACACATGACTTGTGACTGACTGCCTTCAAAGTGACGAGCTTTACAGATTTAGGTGAAATATGATGGAAACTTCCAAAAAGAAAAGGAAATGCATCTACAGCATAGACTGGTAAATAGTAAATGGACTTGTATAGCGCTGTTCTAGTCTTTCAGGTGGTACGTGAGATTAAACAAATATATATATTTAAAATTAGCATCAATGCAAAGATCCTTTTAAAAATGATTACCTAAATATTCAATAAAATATAAGTGTAAATTCATAACCTGAATTGTATATATTAAATCAGAAAATGATGGCACTTCTCTGTGTATTTATCTTTTTTTCAGCAAAAAAATGCTGTTCACTGGTTGGGGGATATTTCACTGAAAGAAGGTTGACAAAAACTTTCCTACAACATGAAGAGACACAGTGCATGTGGGTGTCACAGGAAATGCGTAGTTAAAAAAAGAGCTGATCTATGGATGCATTATGGCAAAGCATTTAGATATTATGAGCAACTGGACAATTGTTTTTTAGATATACACTTAATGATACTTTCATGATATTTATCAATGCTGGTTTTAATATTGGCACAGCATGGCACAAGCCCGTTCCCTCAGCAGTGTTAATGACTGATTATCTGTAGATAGCAATTTGCTGTCCTACGCTGTGTCTGTGAGTATGTTTATGAAGAATTAAGTTGTTTAATTGTTCTCATTTAGCCACTGGCTAGTATGCTTGTAAATGTTAGCTCGCTAATTCCATTATGTGTTGTGCTAACTGGTGACAGGATATGGAGGTGGCTTTGGTTTCATCTCTCAGCCCCTTGCACCTTTAATATGCAGCGAGTGGACTTGAGTTCAGACCTGGGGGTGAAGTTACACTTAAAGTTTGACATTGTATCAACATAATAGACACCCTCATAACGCTTCCCGCATTGTCCCACACAAACATACTCTATGTACCACATTTGGTTTGTTAGGATCTGGTCAAAGGCAAGTCCTCCTTCTTTCAACATACATTTCTACATTCATGAATTGTGTGGGAGTGGTTTAGTCCATGCATTTCTGAGACAAATATGAGCAGTGCTGGATGACTCTTGGCTTCAGATATAAAAAGGGAGCCTTTGTGTGATGGTCTATATTTTATATGTCTTGGCACTTTGGGTCATTTATTTTCCCATCTCTATTTATACTTTTACTTAAATATTAATCCTCCAAGATGCATTGTTCCATTTCTGCATATTTACTTCATATGCAGAGACAGTATACGAGTTGGTATATATGTATGAAGACTTTAATATAATTGCAGAATTATGCCATCTGTCAAAGACCTGATCTCCCTTTGTGCCATCAAAATGGTGTCTATTACCCATAATTACCCAAAATTGTTTTTTCCAAATGGCATATTATGTTTCACCGCAGTAACAATCTTGCATTACTTGGAGCAGAGAATTTGTCTGCCTCCGTATTATTAGAATTCAATGAGACTTCTTTTGTAATACTCATTATCAAGTCCCAAGCTGCATGATGTCCACTGGCAGAAAAGATGAAATGCTGCATGAGCCCATGAACTCATGAACCGGTTTCAAGTCTGGCTGTCTTTCTCTCTGCCTCGGTCTGCTTCTTACTCTCTTTTCGTCATCCTTGGTATTTGTGCTCTATTCTCATTCTGCCTCGTTCTTCCTTCTACTGGAGAGGGAACATATTCCCTATGAAGGCCAGGGGTTTGTGGCCATAGCCAGGTGCCATAGTGAGAAACCCAGAAACACCAAACATTCACAGATAGCGACACAAGAACCTTTTTCATCAAATTTGCTTTTAAAACACTGTATATTTCATATTGTGGGTGATTGTTAAGAGAAAAATGTGATGGAGCTAAACAGCTTTAAAGCTACTTTTAGCTCTTTACAACAAAATCGTTTGAAATAACCAACTCACCCATTTAGGCATACATATCTAGAAGTATACTTATGCAATCAAGACATGTGTGTCATCTTACTGCCTGAGCACATGCATATAAAAGGCTTGGGATAGACAGGGCTACTTGGCTCATGCACCATTTAATATATGGTTAATGTGAAGTGGTGTGTGCGTGTTCCAACAAGTCTTTTACTTTACAATGTGTTCCATTGGGTGCTTAGTAGTCAACCTGATGATGATCAATTCAACTCTTGTGATATACCACTATAGAACACATAGCTATGAACCCCCCCCCCCCTCCAAATATTAACATAACAACACAATTTCTGTCTCTTAGCAAAAACAGACAGCTTGCAGATGCACTTCTTAAGAATGGGACACAGGAACCAATGAGCCATGAAACAACAATGGAGTGATGGGCATTCATCTACCACCACTGGTGTTATTTCTAACTCATATAGCAGTCCTAAAGCTTCTTTTTAGTAAGAGTACCCATTTTAATACTGAGTATGTATCAAATACATGTTAAAATAAGATTAGATGTTATTAAATGTCTTTATTTTTACTGGTGAAATTATAGCCTGAGTCGAACATATTGCCTATAAAATCTGAATCGGTGTAATGGACGTGGGAGGTGGATTTTGTTACCATAGCACAGAACGAGGGTAGCTTCCCTGTTTCTAGTCTTTGTGCTGAGCCATTTAGCTACTGTTGGTTGGAGCCTGACATAAACAATGTTTTATTATATATTCAGGACAGCGCACATGAATCCATATTGTCTTTTAACAACATATAGTTTATTAACTGGATCCCCATTAGCTGACGCCTTAGC